>NC_135235.1:315840130-316440130 GCF_051348905.1 Ranitomeya variabilis
CATATCCCCGTAATTCTGAAAGTGTTTTTTGTGACACATTGTACTTTACATTAACTGTAAATTTAGGTCAATATATTTTTAGTTTTTTTCTGTGCAAATATCTAAAGTTTGTTTAAAATTTTGAAATATTAGTCATTTTTATTCTTTGACTGCTTATATCCTTAAACCAACTTGTCACACCACACAAAAATGTAAATAAATAGCATTTTTCATACGTGTACTTTTTGTCAGCATTCACTTTCAAACCTCCTTTTATTTTGTTAGGATGTTAGAAATGTTAGATTTCTCACAAAATGCGGTGATGCACCATATTTCTTCAGAATCTACTGTTTGGCCACACAGCAGGGCTTTGAAAATAAGAGCGCTATTTGGATTTTGGAATGCAGATTTTGCAAGAATAGTTTGCAAGTAAAATTTGCAGAGTACCAAAAGTACCAAAACAGCAGAAACCCCCCCAAAGTGACCCCATTTTAGAAATTACTTCTCACAATGAATTCATATACACCACAGCATTTCATAGTCAAACATACATGGTTGAAATCATTCAGCTAGTGTCTGATACATGCTTTCTTTATCAGCTATCAGGTTCCCTTTAAATCCTCTTACAGCTAAGTGAAATGGAAATAAACAAAACAGATGAAAAATTACAAAAAAATAATAATTTGCTCAAATGGAAAAGTTCCCATTTCTCATCTTTTTAACATTTTATTTTCTGTAGATAGTTAAGATTTTTAGGCCTTTTACATTTTCTTTAAATAATCAGTCCACGTGCTTTGTTTATTTTCTCCTTAAAATGTAAAGAATCAAGAAAAATGATGTTGCCGAAACCCAGGATCAAACCAGGGACCTTTAGTCTAACGCTCTCCCATCTGAGCTATTTTGGCCAAACACAAACAACTTTAGGAGTGCTAGACACTTGGCAAATGTCAAGCGAAACTCCTGAAAGTAGATATTTTTATTTTTGCTTTGACTGTTTTTTGCAGCATGATTTCTATTTGAAACTCCTGCTATTTTGTTGTACATATTTAATAACTTTCATTAACTCTTTGTGAATGAGTGGAAAAAAACAGCAATTTTGACAGAGATTTTTTTACATTTTCAATTTGACTCCATTCATCAGGTTCATTCAAACCCTGTGTTTGTGAGACAGGTGATGGTTGCACATAAAAGACAATGTGCATGCATAATGTTACATCAAGTTTTATTTGTTATTAAATGCAAATAATTGGAGCAAAAAAGGAGACAACAATTTAGAGAAAATATTTTAATGATTGTTAACTTTCAATGTGAAAACATTTGTCCCAAAATGTGCTGAAACTTAGATGTCAGTATCGCATGTGCATTTCAGACTTTAAAACTATGATTACCTACTTTTTAAGCTTTTGTTTATTAAGTATTTTTATGGTCTATTGATGAATGAGGTAATCAAATATGAAATTAGACTTACCGGCAATTCAGTTTATAGAAATCTCCCAGAACAGCCCCATAGGATGTGGAGTCTCCGCCCTAATAGGGAAAGAGAACACAAAGAGTTGAAATAGTCCCGCCCCATTGACCGCCTGCAGTATTTTTATAGTGCCAAGACAGCTAACATATGCACATAAAAACTATTTTACGGTCCTAGAGTTCCGTTTATAGACGACAATTTCAGATTCACCCCAAAGACTCCCAGGTAGTGGTAACTTTGGGATCAGGTTTTTTAAGGCCCATTGCTAAGTTTGGTTTGATCCCCATCTAATCAATAATTGACTGAGAATCTGTATAGTTTCATGAAAAGGTGATGTCAGAAGTGGGATTTGAACCCACACATCCAAGAGAGACTGCGACCTGAACGCAGCGCCTTAGACCACTCGGCAATCCTGACTTCTTGTGGATTCTGTGTCTTAACTCTTTCCAAGTTAGTCAGAAGAAATATGACCAGTAATTGTCATTGAAAATTATTTTAAAATATTTAATATTACAGTTTTTATTTCAATACATTTGTTTAAACTATTAGTTATCAAGCCTATTTTGAGCTAAATGGCCAAGCCCCATTTTAAAAAAATATGACTTTTATCACTGTATGCAGTAATAACTCTGGAATGCTTCTACATATCCCCGAAAATTATTTTAAAATATTTAATATTACAGTTTTTATTTCAATACATTTGTTTAAACTATTAGTTATCAAGCCTATTTTGAGCTAAATGGCCAAGCCCCATTTTAAAAAAATATGACTTTTATCACTGTATGCAGTAATAACTCTGGAATGCTTCTACATATCCCCGTAATTCTGAAAGTGTTTTTTGTGACACATTGTACTTTACATTAACTGTAAATTTAGGTCAATATATTTTTAGTTTTTTTCTGTGAAAATATCTAAAGTTTGTTTAAAATTTTGAAATATTAGTCATTTTTATTCTTTGACTGCTTATATCCTTAAACCAACTTGTCGCACCACACAAAAATGTAAATAAATAGCATTTTTCATATGTGTACTTTTTGTCAGCATTCACTTTCAAACCTCCTTTTATTTTGTTAGGGTGTTAGAAATGTTAGATTTCTCACAAAATGCGGTGATGCACCATATTTCTTCAGAATCTACTGTTTGGCCACACAGCAGGGCTTTGAAAATAAGAGCGCTATTTGGATTTTGGAATGCAGATTTTGCAAGAATAGTTTGCAAATAAAATTTGCAAAGTACCAAAACAGCAGAAACCCCCCCAAAGTGACCCCATTTTAGAAATTACTTTGAACCCACGCCTCCAAGAGAGACTGCGACCTGAACACAGCGCCTTAGACCGCTCGGCCATCCTGACTTCTTGTGGATTCCATGCCTTAACTCTTTCCAAGTTAGTCAGCAGAAATATGACCAGTAATTGTCATTGAAAATTATTTTAAAATATTTAATATTACAGTTTTTATTTCAATACATTTGTTTAAACTATTAGTTATCAAGCCTAGTTTGAGCTAAATGGCCAAGCCCCATTTTAAAAAAATATGACTTTTATCACTGTATGCAGTAATAACTCTGGAATGCTTCTACATATCCCCGTAATTCTGAAAGTGTTTTTTGTGACACATTGTACTTTACATTAACTGTAAATTTAGGTCAATATATTTTTAGTTTTTTTCTGTGAAAATATCTAAAGTTTGTTTAAAATTTTGAAATATTAGTCATTTTTATTCTTTGACTGCTTATATCCTTAAACCAACTTGTCGCACCACACAAAAATGTAAATAAATAGCATTTTTCATATGTGTACTTTTTGTCAGCATTCACTTTCAAACCTCCTTTTATTTTGTTAGGATGTTAGAAATGTTAGATTTCTCACAAAATGCGGTGATGCACCATATTTCTTCAGAATCTACTGTTTGGCCACACAGCAGGGCTTTGAAAATAAGAGCGCTATTTGGATTTTGGAATGCAGATTTTGCAAGAATAGTTTGCAGGTAAAATTTGCAGAGTACCAAAAGTACCAAAACAGCAGAAACCCCCCCCAAAGTGACCCCATTTTAGAAATTACTTCTCACAATGAATTCATATACACCACAGCATTTCATAGTCAAACATACATGGTTGAAATCATTCAGCTAGTGTCTGATACATGCTTTCTTTATCAGCTATCAGGTTCCCTTTAAATCCTCTTACAGCTAAGTGAAATGGAAATAAACAAAACAGAGGAAAAATTACAAAAAAATAATAATTTGCTCAAATGGAAAAGTTCCCATTTCTCATCTTTTTAACATTTTATTTTCTGTAGATAGTTAAGATTTTTAGGCCTTTTACATTTTCTTTAAATAATCAGTCCACGTGCTTTGTTTATTTTCTCCTTAAAATGTAAAGAATCAAGAAAAATGATGTTGCCGAAACCCGGGATCGAACCTGTGACCTTTAGATCTTCAATCTAACGCTCTCCCATCGGAGCAATTTCGGCCAAACACAAACAACTTTAGGAGTGCTAGACACTTGGCAAATGTCAAGCGAAACCCCTGAAAGTAGATATTTTTATTTTTGCTTTGACTGGTTTTTGCAGCATGATTTCTATTTCAAACTCCTGCTATTTTGTTGTACATATTTAATAACTTTCATTAACTCTTTGTGAATGAGTAGAAAAAAACAGCAATTTTGACAGAGATTTTTTTACATTTTCAATTTGACTCCATTCATCAGGTTCATTCAAACCCTGTGTTTGTGAGACAGGTGATGGTTGCACATAAAAGACAATGTGCATGCATAATGTTACATCAAGTTTTATTTGTTATTAAATGCAAATAATTGGAGCAAAAAAGGAGACAACAATTTAGAGAAAATATTTTAATGATTGTTAACTTTCAATGTGAAAACATTTGTCCCAAAATGTGCTGAAACTTAGATGTCAGTATCGCATGTGCATTTCAGACTTTAAAACTATGATTACCTACTTTTTAAGCTTTTGTTTATTAAGTATTTTTATGGTCTATTGATCAATGAGGTAATCAAATATGAAATTAGACTTACCGGCAATTCAGTTTATAGAAATCTCCCAGAACAGCCCCATAGGATGTGGAGTCTCCGCCCTAATAGGGAAAGAGAACACAAAGAGTTGAAATAGTACCGCCCCATTGACCGCCCGCAGTATTTTTATAGAGCCAAGACAGCTAACATATGCACATAAAAACTATTTCACGGTCCTAGAGTTCCGTTTATAGACGACAATTTCAGATTCACCCCAAAGACTCCCAGGTAGTGGTAACTTTGGGATCAGGTTTTTTAAGGCCCATTGCTAAGTTTGGTTTGATCCCCATCTAATCAATAATTGACTGAGAATCTGTATAGTTTCATGAAAAGGTATGTCAGAAGTGGGATTTGAACCCACGCCTCCAAGAGAGACTGCGACCTAAACGCAGCGCCTTAGACCGCTCGGCCATCCTGACTTCTTGTGGATTCTGTGCCTTAACTCTTTCCAAGTTAGTCAGCAGAAATATGACCAGTAATTGTCATTGAAAATTATTTTCAAATATTTAATATTACAGTTTTTATTTCAATACATTTGTTTAAACTATTAGTTATCAAGCCTATTTTGAGCTAAATGGCCAAGCCCCATTTTAAAAAAATATGACTTTTATCACTGTATGCAGTAATAACTCTGGAATGCTTCTACATATCCCCGTAATTCTGAAAGTGTTTTTTGTGACACATTGTACTTTACATTAACTGTAAATTTAGGTCAATATATTTTTAGTTTTTTTCTGTGAAAATATCTAAAGTTTGTTTAAAATTTTGAAATATTAGTCATTTTTATTCTTTGACTGCTTATATCCTTAAACCAACTTGTCGCACCACACAAAAATGTAAATAAATAGCATTTTTCATATGTGTACTTTTTGTCAGCATTCACTTTCAAACCTCCTTTTATTTTGTTAGGATGTTAGAAATGTTAGATTTCTCACAAAATGCGGTGATGCACTATATTTCTTCAGAATCTACTGTTTGGTCACACAGCAGGGCTTTGAAAATAAGAGCGCTATTTGGATTTTGGAATGCAGATTTTGCAAGAATAGTTTGCAGGTAAAATTTGCAGAGTACCAAAACAGCAGAAACCCCCCCAAAGTGACCCCATTTTAGAAATTACTTTGAACCCACGCTTCCAAGAGAGACTGCGACCTGAACGCAGCGCCTTAGACCGCTCGGCCATCCTGACTTCTTGTGGATTCCGTGCCTTAACTCTTTCCAAGTTAGTCAGCAGAAATATGACCAGTAATTGTCTTTGAAAATTATTTTAAAATATTTAATATTACAGTTTTTATTTCAATACATTTGTTTAAACTATTAGTTATCAAGCCTATTTTGAGCTAAATGGCCAAGCCCCATTTTAAAAAAATATGACTTTTATCACTGTATGCAGTAATAACTCTGGAATGCTTCTACATATCCCCGTAATTCTGAAAGTGTTTTTTGTGACACATTGTACTTTACATTAACTGTAAATTTAGGTCAATATATTTTTAGTTTTTTTCTGTGCAAATATCTAAAGTTTGTTTAAAATTTTGAAATATTAGTCATTTTTATTCTTTGACTGCTTATATCCTTAAACCAACTTGTCACACCACACAAAAATGTAAATAAATAGCATTTTTCATACGTGTACTTTTTGTCAGCATTCACTTTCAAACCTCCTTTTATTTTGTTAGGATGTTAGAAATGTTAGATTTCTCACAAAATGCGGTGATGCACCATATTTCTTCAGAATCTACTGTTTGGCCACACAGCAGGGCTTTGAAAATAAGAGCGCTATTTGGATTTTGGAATGCAGATTTTGCAAGAATAGTTTGCAAGTAAAATTTGCAGAGTACCAAAAGTACCAAAACAGCAGAAACCCCCCCAAAGTGACCCCATTTTAGAAATTACTTCTCACAATGAATTCATATACACCACAGCATTTCATAGTCAAACATACATGGTTGAAATCATTCAGCTAGTGTCTGATACATGCTTTCTTTATCAGCTATCAGGTTCCCTTTAAATCCTCTTACAGCTAAGTGAAATGGAAATAAACAAAACAGATGAAAAATTACAAAAAAATAATAATTTGCTCAAATGGAAAAGTTCCCATTTCTCATCTTTTTAACATTTTATTTTCTGTAGATAGTTAAGATTTTTAGGCCTTTTACATTTTCTTTAAATAATCAGTCCACGTGCTTTGTTTATTTTCTCCTTAAAATGTAAAGAATCAAGAAAAATGATGTTGCCGAAACCCAGGATCAAACCAGGGACCTTTAGTCTAACGCTCTCCCATCTGAGCTATTTTGGCCAAACACAAACAACTTTAGGAGTGCTAGACACTTGGCAAATGTCAAGCGAAACTCCTGAAAGTAGATATTTTTATTTTTGCTTTGACTGTTTTTTGCAGCATGATTTCTATTTGAAACTCCTGCTATTTTGTTGTACATATTTAATAACTTTCATTAACTCTTTGTGAATGAGTGGAAAAAAACAGCAATTTTGACAGAGATTTTTTTACATTTTCAATTTGACTCCATTCATCAGGTTCATTCAAACCCTGTGTTTGTGAGACAGGTGATGGTTGCACATAAAAGACAATGTGCATGCATAATGTTACATCAAGTTTTATTTGTTATTAAATGCAAATAATTGGAGCAAAAAAGGAGACAACAATTTAGAGAAAATATTTTAATGATTGTTAACTTTCAATGTGAAAACATTTGTCCCAAAATGTGCTGAAACTTAGATGTCAGTATCGCATGTGCATTTCAGACTTTAAAACTATGATTACCTACTTTTTAAGCTTTTGTTTATTAAGTATTTTTATGGTCTATTGATGAATGAGGTAATCAAATATGAAATTAGACTTACCGGCAATTCAGTTTATAGAAATCTCCCAGAACAGCCCCATAGGATGTGGAGTCTCCGCCCTAATAGGGAAAGAGAACACAAAGAGTTGAAATAGTCCCGCCCCATTGACCGCCTGCAGTATTTTTATAGTGCCAAGACAGCTAACATATGCACATAAAAACTATTTTACGGTCCTAGAGTTCCGTTTATAGACGACAATTTCAGATTCACCCCAAAGACTCCCAGGTAGTGGTAACTTTGGGATCAGGTTTTTTAAGGCCCATTGCTAAGTTTGGTTTGATCCCCATCTAATCAATAATTGACTGAGAATCTGTATAGTTTCATGAAAAGGTGATGTCAGAAGTGGGATTTGAACCCACACATCCAAGAGAGACTGCGACCTGAACGCAGCGCCTTAGACCACTCGGCAATCCTGACTTCTTGTGGATTCTGTGTCTTAACTCTTTCCAAGTTAGTCAGAAGAAATATGACCAGTAATTGTCATTGAAAATTATTTTAAAATATTTAATATTACAGTTTTTATTTCAATACATTTGTTTAAACTATTAGTTATCAAGCCTATTTTGAGCTAAATGGCCAAGCCCCATTTTAAAAAAATATGACTTTTATCACTGTATGCAGTAATAACTCTGGAATGCTTCTACATATCCCCGAAAATTATTTTAAAATATTTAATATTACAGTTTTTATTTCAATACATTTGTTTAAACTATTAGTTATCAAGCCTATTTTGAGCTAAATGGCCAAGCCCCATTTTAAAAAAATATGACTTTTATCACTGTATGCAGTAATAACTCTGGAATGCTTCTACATATCCCCGTAATTCTGAAAGTGTTTTTTGTGACACATTGTACTTTACATTAACTGTAAATTTAGGTCAATATATTTTTAGTTTTTTTCTGTGAAAATATCTAAAGTTTGTTTAAAATTTTGAAATATTAGTCATTTTTATTCTTTGACTGCTTATATCCTTAAACCAACTTGTCGCACCACACAAAAATGTAAATAAATAGCATTTTTCATATGTGTACTTTTTGTCAGCATTCACTTTCAAACCTCCTTTTATTTTGTTAGGGTGTTAGAAATGTTAGATTTCTCACAAAATGCGGTGATGCACCATATTTCTTCAGAATCTACTGTTTGGCCACACAGCAGGGCTTTGAAAATAAGAGCGCTATTTGGATTTTGGAATGCAGATTTTGCAAGAATAGTTTGCAAATAAAATTTGCAAAGTACCAAAACAGCAGAAACCCCCCCAAAGTGACCCCATTTTAGAAATTACTTTGAACCCACGCCTCCAAGAGAGACTGCGACCTGAACACAGCGCCTTAGACCGCTCGGCCATCCTGACTTCTTGTGGATTCCATGCCTTAACTCTTTCCAAGTTAGTCAGCAGAAATATGACCAGTAATTGTCATTGAAAATTATTTTAAAATATTTAATATTACAGTTTTTATTTCAATACATTTGTTTAAACTATTAGTTATCAAGCCTAGTTTGAGCTAAATGGCCAAGCCCCATTTTAAAAAAATATGACTTTTATCACTGTATGCAGTAATAACTCTGGAATGCTTCTACATATCCCCGTAATTCTGAAAGTGTTTTTTGTGACACATTGTACTTTACATTAACTGTAAATTTAGGTCAATATATTTTTAGTTTTTTTCTGTGAAAATATCTAAAGTTTGTTTAAAATTTTGAAATATTAGTCATTTTTATTCTTTGACTGCTTATATCCTTAAACCAACTTGTCGCACCACACAAAAATGTAAATAAATAGCATTTTTCATATGTGTACTTTTTGTCAGCATTCACTTTCAAACCTCCTTTTATTTTGTTAGGATGTTAGAAATGTTAGATTTCTCACAAAATGCGGTGATGCACCATATTTCTTCAGAATCTACTGTTTGGCCACACAGCAGGGCTTTGAAAATAAGAGCGCTATTTGGATTTTGGAATGCAGATTTTGCAAGAATAGTTTGCAGGTAAAATTTGCAGAGTACCAAAAGTACCAAAACAGCAGAAACCCCCCCCAAAGTGACCCCATTTTAGAAATTACTTCTCACAATGAATTCATATACACCACAGCATTTCATAGTCAAACATACATGGTTGAAATCATTCAGCTAGTGTCTGATACATGCTTTCTTTATCAGCTATCAGGTTCCCTTTAAATCCTCTTACAGCTAAGTGAAATGGAAATAAACAAAACAGAGGAAAAATTACAAAAAAATAATAATTTGCTCAAATGGAAAAGTTCCCATTTCTCATCTTTTTAACATTTTATTTTCTGTAGATAGTTAAGATTTTTAGGCCTTTTACATTTTCTTTAAATAATCAGTCCACGTGCTTTGTTTATTTTCTCCTTAAAATGTAAAGAATCAAGAAAAATGATGTTGCCGAAACCCGGGATCGAACCTGTGACCTTTAGATCTTCAATCTAACGCTCTCCCATCGGAGCAATTTCGGCCAAACACAAACAACTTTAGGAGTGCTAGACACTTGGCAAATGTCAAGCGAAACCCCTGAAAGTAGATATTTTTATTTTTGCTTTGACTGGTTTTTGCAGCATGATTTCTATTTCAAACTCCTGCTATTTTGTTGTACATATTTAATAACTTTCATTAACTCTTTGTGAATGAGTAGAAAAAAACAGCAATTTTGACAGAGATTTTTTTACATTTTCAATTTGACTCCATTCATCAGGTTCATTCAAACCCTGTGTTTGTGAGACAGGTGATGGTTGCACATAAAAGACAATGTGCATGCATAATGTTACATCAAGTTTTATTTGTTATTAAATGCAAATAATTGGAGCAAAAAAGGAGACAACAATTTAGAGAAAATATTTTAATGATTGTTAACTTTCAATGTGAAAACATTTGTCCCAAAATGTGCTGAAACTTAGATGTCAGTATCGCATGTGCATTTCAGACTTTAAAACTATGATTACCTACTTTTTAAGCTTTTGTTTATTAAGTATTTTTATGGTCTATTGATCAATGAGGTAATCAAATATGAAATTAGACTTACCGGCAATTCAGTTTATAGAAATCTCCCAGAACAGCCCCATAGGATGTGGAGTCTCCGCCCTAATAGGGAAAGAGAACACAAAGAGTTGAAATAGTACCGCCCCATTGACCGCCCGCAGTATTTTTATAGAGCCAAGACAGCTAACATATGCACATAAAAACTATTTCACGGTCCTAGAGTTCCGTTTATAGACGACAATTTCAGATTCACCCCAAAGACTCCCAGGTAGTGGTAACTTTGGGATCAGGTTTTTTAAGGCCCATTGCTAAGTTTGGTTTGATCCCCATCTAATCAATAATTGACTGAGAATCTGTATAGTTTCATGAAAAGGTATGTCAGAACTGGGATTTGAACCCACGCCTCCAAGAGAGACTGCGACCTGAACGCAGCGCCTTACACCGCTCGGCCATCCTGACTTCTTGTGGATTCTGTGCCTTAACTCTTTCCAAGTTAGTCAGCAGAAATATGACCAGTAATTGTCATTGAAAATTATTTTCAAATATTTAATATTACAGTTATTATTTCAATACATTTGTTTAAACTATTAGTTATCAAGCCTATTTTGAGCTAAATGGCCAAGCCCCATTTTAAAAAAATATGACTTTTATCACTGTATGCAGTAATAACTCTGGAATGCTTCTACATATCCCCGTAATTCTGAAAGTTTTTTTTGTGACACATTGTACTTTACATTAACTGTAAATTTAGGTCAATATATTTTTAGTTTTTTTCTGTGAAAATATCTAAAGTTTGTTTAAAATTTTGAAATATTAGTCATTTTTATTCGACTGCTTATATCCTTAAACCAACTTGTCGCACCGCACAAAAATGTAAATAAATAGCATTTTTCATATGTGTACTTTTTGTCAGCATTCACTTTCAAACCTCCTTTTATTTTGTTAGGATGTTAGAAATGTTAGATTTCTCACAAAATGCGGTGATGCACCATATTTCTTCAGAATCTACTGTTTGGCCACACAGCAGGACTTTGAAAATAAGAGCGCTATTTGGATTTTGGAATGCAGATTTTGCAAGAATAGTTTGCAGGTAAAATTTGCAGAGTACCAAAAGTACCAAAACAGCAGAAACCCCCCCAAAGTGACCCCATTTTAGAAATTACTTCTCACAATGAATTCATATACACCACAGCATTTCATAGTCAAATATACATGGTTGAAATCATTCAGCTAGTGTCTGATACATGCTTTCTTTATCAGCTATCAGGTTCCCTTTAAATCCTCTTACAGCTAAGTGAAATGTAAATAAACAAAACAGAGGAAAAATTACAAAAAAATAATAATTTGCTCAAATGGAAAAGTTCCCATCCAATGGGGCAGCGGATGCGTTGAAAAAACAGCATCCGCTGCACCCGTTGTGCGGCGCTTACAACGCTAGCGTCTGTACGTCGGCCCGACACACTGCGATGGGCCGAGTACGACGCTAGTGTGAAAGTAGCCTTAGGCTTCTTTCACACTTGCGTCGGTACGGGGCGGTCGCAATGCGTCGGCCCGATGTACCGACGCACGTTGTGAAAATTGTGCACAACGTGGGCAGCGGATGCAGTTTTTCAACGCATCCGCTGCCCAGTCTATGTCCTGGGGAAGAGGGGGCAGAGTTACGGCCATGCATGCGCGGAAATGGCTGACGCGACGTACAAAAAAAAGGTTACATTGAACTTTTTTTGTGACGACGGGGGATAAAGTTAAGGTTAGGGTTGGGGCTAAAGTTAGGGTTGGGGCTAAAGTTAGGGTTATAGTTGGGATTAGGATTAGGGTTTGGATTAGGGTTGGGATTAGTGTTACGTTTGGGATTAGGGTTGGGATTAGGGTTAGGGTTGGGATTAGGGTTAGGGGTGTGTTGGATTTAGGGTTTTGATTAGGGTTATGGTTAGGGTTGAGATTAGGGCTGTTTTGGGGTTAGGGTTGTGATTATCGTTAGGGTTGTGATTAGGATTATGGATCGGGTTGAGATTAGGGTTAGGGGTGTGTTGGGGTTAGGGTTGGAGTTAGAATTGGGGGGTTTCCACTGTTTAGGTACATCAGGGGGTGTCTAAACACGACAGCCAATTTTGCGCTAAAAAAGTCAAATGGTACTCCCTCCCTTCTGAGCTCTGCCGTGCGCCCAAACAGTGGTTTACCCCCACATATGGGGTACCAGCATACTCAGGACAAATTGGACAACAACTTTTGGGGTCAAATTTCTCTTGTTACCCTTGTAAAAATAAAAATTTGGGGGCTAAAAAAATCTTTTTTGTGGGAAAAAAAATATTTTTTATTTTCACTACTCTGCATTATAAACTTCTGTGAAGCACTTGGGCATTCAAAGTTCTCACCACATATCTAGATAAGTTCCTTGGGGGGTCTATTTTCCAAAATGGGGTCACTTGTTGGGGGTTTCTACTGTTTAGGTACATTAGGGGTCTGCAAACGCAACATAACGCCCGCAGACAATTCTATCAAAGTCTGCATTCCAAAATGGCACTCCTTCCCTTCCGAGCTCTGCCGTGCGTCCAAACAGTGGTTTACCCCCACATATGGGGTACCAGCATACTCAGGACAAATTGGACAACAACTTTTGGGGTCCAATTTCTCTTGTTACCCTTGTGAAAATAAAAATTTGGGGGCTAAAAAAATCTTTTTTGTGGGAAAAAAAATATTTTTTATTTTCACTACTCTGCATTATAAACTTCTGTGAAGCACTTGGGCATTCAAAGTTCTCACCACATATCTAGATAAGTTCCTTGGGGGGTCTATTTTCCAAAATGGGGTCACTTGTTGGGGGTTTCTACTGTTTAGGTACATTAGGGGTCTGCAAATGCAACATAACGCCCGCAGACAATTCTATCAAAGTCTGCATTCCAAAATGGCGCTCCTTCCCTTCCGAGCTCTGCCGTGCACCCAAACAGTGGTTTACCCCCACATATGGGGTACCAGCATACTCAGGACAAATTGGACAACATCTTTTGGGGTCCAATTTCTCTTGTTACCCTTGTGAAAATAAAAACTTGGGGGCTAAAAAATCTTTATTGTTAAAAAATATATATTTTTTATTTTCACGACTCTGCATTATAAACTTCTGTGATGCACTTGGGCATTCAAAGTTCTCACTACACATCTAGATAAGTTCCATGGGGGGTCTAGTTTCCAAAATGGGGTCACTTTTGGGGGGTTTCTACTGTTTAGGCACATCAGGGGCTCTCCAAACGCGACATAGCATCCGATCTCAATTCCAGTCAATTTTGCATTGAAAAGTCAAATGGCGCTCCTTTGCTTCCGAGCTCAGCCATGCGCCCAAACAGTGGTTTACCCCCACATATCGGGTGTCGGCGTACTCAAGACAAATTGTACAACAGCTTCTGGGGTCCATTTTCTCCTGTTACCCTTGGTAAAATAAAAATTTGAAGGCAAAAAGATCATTTTTGTAGAAAAAATGCGATTTTTTTATTTTCACGGCTCTACGTTATAAACTTCTGTGAAGCACCTGGGGGTTTAAAGTGCTCACCACACATCTAGATAAGTTCCTTAAGGGGTCTAGTTTCCAAAATGGTGTCATATGTGGGGGGTCTCTACTGTTTAGGCACATCAGCGGCTCTCCAAACGTGACATGGCGTCCGATCTCAATTCCAGCCAATTCTACATTGAAAAAGTAAAATGACACTCCTTCTCTTCCAAGCTCTGCGGTGCGCCCAAACAGTGGTTTACCCCCATATATGGGGTATCGACGTACTCAGAGGAAATTGCACAACAACTTTTGTGGTCTAATTTCTCCTGTTACCCTTGTGAAAATAAAAATTTTGGGGCAAAAAGATCATTTTTGTAGAAAAAATGAGATTTTTTATTTTCACGGCTCTACGTTATAAACTTCTGTGAAGCACTTGGGGGTTCAAAGTGCTCACCACACATCTAGATAAGTTCCTTGGGGGGTCTAGTTTCCAAAATGGTATCACTTGTGGGGGGTTTCCACTGTTTAGGCACATCAGGGACTCTCCAAACGCGACATGGCATCCGATCTCAATTCCAGCCAATTCTGCATTGAAAAAGTCAAACGGTGCTCCTTCACTTCCAAGCTCTGCGGTGCGCCCAAACAGTGGTTTACCTCCACATATGGGGTATCGACGTACTCAGGAGAAATTGCACAACAACTTTTGTGGTCTAATTTCTCCTGTTACCCTTGTGAAAATAAGAATTTGTGGGCGAAAAAACCATTTTTGTGAAAACAAATGCGATTTTTTATTTTCACGGCTCTACGTTATAAACTTTTGTGAAGCACTTGGGGGTTCAAAGTGCTCACCACACATCTAGATAAGTTCCTTGGGGGGTCTAGTTTCCAAAATGGTGTCACTTGTGGGGGGTTTCCACTGTTTAGGCACATTAGGGGCTCTCCAAACGCGACATGGCGTCCGATCTCTATTCCAGCCAATTCTGCATTGAAACAGTCAAACGGTGCTCCTTCACTTCCAAGCTCTGCGGTGCGCCCAAACAGTGGTTTACCTCCACATATGGGGTATCGGCGTACTCAGGAAAAATTGCACAACAAAATTTGTGGTTAAATTTCTGTTTTTACACTTGTGAAAATTAAAACAAATGGTTCTGAAGTAAAATGTTTGCAAAAAAAAGTTAAATGTTCATTTTTTTCTTCCACATTGTTTTAGTTCCTGTGAAGTACGTAAAGGGTTAATAAACTTCTTGAATGTGGTTTTGAGCAGCTTGAGGGGTGCAGTTTTTAGAATGGTGTCACACTTGGTTATTTTCTATCATATAGACCCCTCAAAATCACTTCAAAGGTGATGTGGTCCCTAAAAAAAACATGGTGTTGTAAAAATGAGAAATTGCTGGTCAACTTTTAACCCTTATAACTCCCTAACAAAAAAAAAATTGTTTCCAAAATTGTGCTGATGTAAAGTAGACATGTGAGAAATGTTATTTATTAACTATTTTTTGTGACACATCTCTCTGATTTAAGGGCATAAAAATACAAAGTTTGAAAATTGCAAAATTTTAAAAATTTTCGCCATATTTCCATTTTTTTCATAAATAATCACAAGTAATATCGAAGAAATGTTACCACTAACTTGAAGTACAACATGTCACGAAAAAACAGTCTCAGAATCAGCGGGATCCGATAAAGCGTTCCAGAGTTATAACCTCATAAATTGACACTGGTCAGAATTGTAATAATTGGCTCGGTCATTAAGTACCAAATTGGCTCTGTCACTAAGGGGTTAAATCCTCTTACAGCTAAGTGAAATGGAAATAAACAAAACAGAGGAAAAATTACAAAAAAATAATAATTTGCTCAAATGGAAAAGTTCCCATTTCTCATCTTTTTAACATTTTATTTTCTGTAGATAGTTAAGATTTTTAGGCCTTTTACATTTTCTTTAAATAATCAGACCATGTGCTTTGTTTATTTTCTCCTTAAAATGTAAAGAATCAAGAAAAATGATGTTGCCGAAACCCGGGATCGAACCAGGGACCTTTAGATTTTCAATCTAACGCTCTCCCATCTGAGCTATTTCAGCCAAACAAAAACAGCTTTAGGAGTGCTAGACACTTGGCAAATGTCAAGCGAAACCCCTGAAAGTAGATATTTTTATTTTTGCTTTGACTGGTTTTTGCAGCATGATTTCTATTTGAAACTCCTGCTATTTTGTTGTACATATTTAATAACTTTAATTAACTCTTTGTGAATGAGAAGAAAAAAACAGCAATTTTGACAGAGATTTTTTTACATTTTCAATTTGACTCCATTCATCAGGTTCATTCAAACCCTGTGTTTGTGAGACAGGTGATGGTTGCACATAAAAGACTATGTGCATGCATAATGTTACATCAAGTTTTATTTGTTATTAAATGGAAATAATTGGAGCAAAAAAGGAGACAACAATTTAGAGAAAATATTTTAATGATTGTTAACTTTCAATGTGGAAACATTTGTCCCAAAATGTGCTGAAACTTAGATGTCAGTATCGCATGTGCATTTCAGACTTTAAAACTATGATTACCTACTTTTTAAGCTTTTGTTTATTAAGTATTTTTATGGTCTATTGATCAATGAGGTAATCAAATATGAAATTAGACTTACCGGCAATTCAGTTTATAGAAATCTCCCAGAACAGCCACATAGGATGTGGAGTCTCCGCCCTTATAGGGAAAGAGAACACAAAGAGTTGAAATAGTCCCGCCCCATTGACCGCCCGCAGTATTTTTATAGTGCCAAGACAGCTAACATATGCTGTTCAAAACTATTTCACGGTGCTAGAGTTCCGTTTATAGACGACAATTTCAGATTCACCCCAAAGACTCCCAGGTAGTAGTAACTTTGGGATCAGGTTTTTTAAGGCCCATTGCTAAGTTTGGTTTGATCCCCATCTAATCAATAATTGACTGAGAATCTGTATAGTTTCATGAAAAGGTGATGTCAGAAGTGGGATTTGAACCCACGCCTCCAAGAGAGACTGCGACCTGAACGCAGCGCCTTAGACCGCTCGGCCATCCTGACTTCTTGTGCCTTAACTCTTTCCAAGTTAGTCAGCAGAAATATGACCAGTAATTGTCATTGTTATAACCTCATAAATTGACACTGGTCAGAATTGTAATAATTGGCTCGGTCATTAAGTACCAAATTGGCTCTGTCACTAAGGGGTTAAATCCTCTTACAGCTAAGTGAAATGGAAATAAACAAAACAGAGGAAAAATTACAAAAAAATAATAATTTGCTCAAATGGAAAAGTTCCCATTTCTCATCTTTTTATCATTTTATTTTCTGTAGATAGTTAAGATTTTTAGGCCTTTTACATTTTCTTTAAATAATCAGTCCACGTGCTTTGTTTATTTTCTCCTTAAAATGTAAAGAATCAAGAAAAAAGATGTTGCCAAAACCCAGGATCGAACCAGGGACCTTTAGATCTTCAGTCTAACGCTCTCCCATCTGAGCTATTTCGGCCAAACACAAACAACTTTAGGAGTGCTAGACACTTGGCAAATGTCAAGCGAAACCCCTGAAAGTAGATATTTTTATTTTTGCTTTGACTGGTTTTTGCAGCATGATTTCTATTTGAAACTCCTGCTATTTTGTTGTACATATTTAATAACTTGAAAAATCGGAGGAAACCGGAGTATAAAGGGTAAAACAAATAATATTTTGTTATAACAACACATCAGAATATATAACACATTTAATAAAGCTAAAAACAGGATGATGTGCCGGATCAGAATGGCATCACCAATGCCCCAGGGGAGGGAAAGGCTGCTCCAAGTGTAAAACTGCATTCATCAAGGCCAAGTGGTCCAAAAATATATTTCAAAATAAGCAGCAAGAGCAGCACTTACCAAGGGGTGAGATGGGGAAGGTGAGCCGGGATCACATACACGAACGCCCCAACGCACGTTTCGCTATTAGGTGTGTCAGCTTTCTCAAGGGGATAGCTGAATGTACCGGTAAGGACCTTTTTATCTCATTGGTGGTAACAGTGGGGCTGGTCACATGTTGTGAACCAGCCAATTGTCCCAGCACTAGCGGCGCGTGCGCGCTGCGAGCCGCAGGTCCTGCGCCGGCCGTGGCGTCAAGCCCTACCGCGCATGCGCAGGAATATGAATTCACTGCGCAGCTGCGGCAGGCCTGGAGACACCAAGGCAGGAGAAGGAGCCGCGGCATACACAGCGCGCACACGCACGGCTGAATGGACATAACCCACACAGCTCCCCACAACATCTAGCGCCAATGCATGGTAAATATACAGTAATGCAGAGAGAGGGCTTTCATCGTTTTCATATTCATAATTTCTTTTTCTGAGTAGAAGTAAAGATGCCCTTATGTCAGGCGCAATGTGTGGGAGACTTGAAAATCCTGCTGGAAACATCTAGGAATATGTCTGGGATAAGCGGATCGATGCCAGGATACATACAGACTAAAACATAAAAGAAGAAACAAATAAATATTAAAAACAAATATACATTATTAGGATCCAATTATATGATCCAGGGGATGCAAAATGATGGAAAAGAAAATGGGGAGTCAAATAGGCCCCAGGATATAGTAACATCTTACAGGAAAGAGGAAAAACTCAATGCCTCATTGAGTCCATTA
Organism: Ranitomeya variabilis; assembly: GCF_051348905.1. Lineage (NCBI taxonomy): Eukaryota > Metazoa > Chordata > Amphibia > Anura > Dendrobatidae > Ranitomeya > Ranitomeya variabilis. The sequence goes on from NC_135235.1 coordinate 315,858,588, forward strand.
GGGACCAAGGTGTTGAGGCGAACTATCCAGTTCGCCTCATGTTGGGCTAAGAGTTTTTTGTAATTCCCACCCCTCACCCCAAGATGTAGACTTTCGATCCCTCTGATCCGAAGAGACCCCGCGTCACAATTATGGAAAGTCCTAAAGTGACGCGGGATAGTCTTCAGCTCAGAGGGATCGACCACCAGCCTGGCTGCGCCAATGTCACGGACATGCTCACGCACCCTAATTCTAAGTTCCCTAGATGTTAAACCAATATAGATGCGGGGGCAGGCACATGTGGCATAATATATTACATTACTTGTACCACACGAAATGTGCTGTCTGATCTGAAACTGTCTGAGCCCATCTGATGTCTCAAAAGTAGAAGTCCGTTCGACATTGGCGCAAGCCAGGCAGTGGCCACACCGAAAACACCCCAGGAGAGGGCCCCGAGTGCCAAAAATATTTTTAATTGGTGGAACATAATGGCTCCTAACCAGGAGATTACCTAAATTCGGTGCCCTCCTGGCTGTCATAGCGGGGAATTCACCTAGACTCTTCCCCAGGGCGGGCTCTGTCATCAAAATAGACCAGTGTTTCTTCAGGATGCCCCTCATGTTTTGCCATTCATGATTATATGTACCAATGAATCTGATGGTATCATCATTGGTATTAGTTTTCTTCCTTTTGTTAGCATATAATAGGTCACTGCGCCGAGTTCTTCTTGCCCTATCAAACCCACGCTTGATACTCCTGCGGCTATAGCCACGTGCCAAAAAGCGGGATTGTAGGTCCACCGCTTGATTTTGGAATTTTTGGTCGGATGAGCAGATCCGTCTCATCCTAAGGAACTGTCCGACCGGGACAGCTCTGATAGTGGTAGGATTGTGTGCTGAATCTGCACGAATCAAATCATTGACAGAGGTTGGTTTTCGAAAGACGTCAGTCTGGATATATCCGGCATCGTCAACCTCCAGAGTGACGTCTAAGAAATCAATTCTTGTAGAATGGTACTGATAAGTCAATCTAATATTAAATGGATTCGTGTTTAATTGGGACATAAAATCCTCGAGCTGCCGCGGGGTACCCGCCCACATGAAAAAAATATCATCAATATAACGAAGCCAGCACAGCACATGGTCAGCGGCCCCCGCGCCCCCGTCGCCAAACAAGGATCTCTCCCAAAATCCAAGGAAGAGATTAGCATACGAGGGCGCGCAGGCCGCACCCATGGCCGTGCCGCGCTTCTGTACATAAAAAACATCTTTAAAAACAAAAAAATTGTGGGTCAGGACAAACCGCAGCAGCTCGAGGATAAAATCACACACAGAGCTGCCCAGGTCGGAGGCCCCCAGGAAGAAACGGACCGCATCCAGACCATGAGTATGATCAATGCATGTATATAGGGTTTGAATGTCGGCGGTGACCAGTAATACATGTGGTTCCACTGAGACGCCATCGACCCTCGTGAGGACGTCCGTAGTGTCCCGGACATAAGATGGAAGATTTTCCACCAAGGGTTTTAAAAAATAGTCGATAAATTTGCATATCGGGTCAGATAGACCATCGATGCCAGACACTATCGGACGCCCAGGAGGGTCAACGGCGTCTTTGTGGATTTTAGGCAGAAGGTAAAAAGTTGGCGTCTTGGGGGACCTGACCGTCAACCCCTCCAGCATCCTTTTGTCAATAATACCTTTCTCACGAGCCTTAATAAGAATTAGCTGTAACTGAGATGAAAAAGAGGCAACCGGATTATATGATAATTTTGAGTAGGTATCAGCATCCCTCAACTGTCGGAATGCCTCCCTCTCATATTTATAGCATGGCCAGACCACGATGTTGCCCCCCTTGTCCGCCGATTTGTATACCACGTCTTTATATGATTGTAGCTCTTTGATGGCCTGTCGTTGTTGTTGTGTAAGATTATCGAATCGACGTCTGGTGGATAATTCCTTGAGATCTTCAGATACCAACTTTGTGAAGATCTCAACGGCTGGACATAAAGAAAAGGGGGGAAACCTCGTGACCTGGGCATAACAGTTGATGGAAACCTACCTGGATGAAACGTGGTTTGTTCATCAAGGAGGTCTTGTAAATTCCGTAGTGCCTCCTTATATTTAATAACTTTCATTAACTATTTGTGAATGAGTAGAAAAAAACAGCAATTTTGACAGAGATTTTTTTACATTTTCAATTTGACTCCATTCATCAGGTTCATTCAAACCCTGTGTTTGTGAAACAGGTGATGGTTGCACATAAAAGACAATGTGCATGCATAATGTTACATCAAGTTTTATTTGTTATTAAATGCAAATAATTGGAGCAAAAAAGGAGACAACAATTTAGAGAAAATATTTTAATGATTGTTAACTTTCAATGTGAAAACATTTTTCCCAAAATGTGCTGAAACTTAGATGTCAGTATCGCATGTGCATTTCAGACTTTAAAACTATGATTACCTACTTTTTAAGCTTTTGTTTATTAAGTATTTTTATGGTCTATTGATGAGTGAGGTAATCAAATATGAAATTAGACTTACCGGCAATTCAGTTTATAGAAATCTCCCAGAACAGCCCCATAGGATGTGGAGTCTCCGCCCTAATAGGGAAAGAGAACACAAAGAGTTGAAATAGTCCCGCCCCATTGACCGCCCGCAGTATTTTTATAGTGCCAAGACAGCTAACATATGCACATAAAAACTATTTCACGGTCCTAGAGTTCCGTTTATAGACGACAATTTCAGATTCACCCCAAAGACTCCCAGGTAGTGGTAACTTTGGGATCAGGTTTTTTAAGGCCCATTGCTAAGTTTGGTTTGATCCCCATCTAATCAATAATTGACTGAGAATCTGTATAGTTTCATGAAAAGGTGATGTCAGAAGTGGGATTTGCACCCAAGAGAGACTGCGACCTGAACGCAGCGCCTTAGACCGCTCGGCCATCCTGACTTCTTGTGGATTCTGTGCCTTAACTCTTTCCAAGTTAGTCAGCAGAAATATGACCAGTAATTGTCATTGAAAATTATTTTAAAATATTTAATATTACAGTTTTTATTTCAATACATTTGTTTAAACTATTAGTTATCAAGCCTATTTTGAGCTAAATGGCCAAGCCCCATTGTAAAAAAATATGACTTTTATCACTGAATGCAGTAATAACTCTGGAATGCTTCTACATATCCCCGTAATTCTGAAAGTGTTTTTTGTGACATATTGTACTTTACATTAACTGTAAATTTAGGTCAATATATTTTTAGTTTTTTTCTGTGAAAATATCTAAAGTTTGTTTAAAATTTTGAAATATTAGTCATTTTTATTCTTTGACTGCTTATATCCTTAAACCAACTTGTCGCACCACACAAAAATGTAAATAAATAGCATTTTTCATATGTGTACTTTTTGTCAGCATTCACTTTCAAACCTCCTTTTATTTTGTTAGGATGTTAGAAATGTTAGATTTCTCACAAAATGCGGTGATGCACTATATTTCTTCAGAATCTACTGTTTGGCCACACAGCAGGGCTTTGAAAATAAGAGCGCTATTTGGATTTTGGAATGCAGATTTTGCAAGAATAGTTTGCAGGTAAAATTTGCAGAGTACCAAAACAGCAGAAACCCCCCCAAAGTGACCCCATTTTAGAAATTACTTTGAACCCACGCCTCCAAGAGAGACTGCGACCTGAACGCAGCGCCTTAGACCGCTCGGCCATCCTGACTTCTTGTGGATTCCGTGCCTTAACTCTTTCCAAGTTAGTCAGCAGAAATATGACCAGTAATTGTCTTTGAAAATTATTTTAAAATATTTAATATTACAGTTTTTATTTCAATACATTTGTTTAAACTATTAGTTATCAAGCCTATTTTGAGCTAAATGGCCAAGCCCCATTTTAAAAAAATATGACTTTTATCACTGTATGCAGTAATAACTCTGGAATGCTTCTACATATCCCCGTAATTCTGAAAGTGTTTTTTGTGACACATTGTACTTTACATTAACTGTAAATTTAGGTCAATATATTTTTAGTTTTTTTCTGTGAAAATATCTAAAGTTTGTTTAAAATTTTGAAATATTAGTCATTTTTATTCTTTGACTGCTTATATCCTTAAACCAACTTGTCGCACCACACAAAAATGTAAATAAATAGCATTTTTCATATGTGTACTTTTTGTCAGCATTCACTTTCAAACCTCCTTTTATTTTGTTAGGATGTTAGAAATGTTAGATTTCTCACAAAATGCGGTGATGCACCATATTTCTTCAGAATCTACTGTTTGGCCACACAGCAGGGCTTTGAAAATAAGAGCGCTATTTGGATTTTGGAATGCAGATTTTGCAAGAATAGTTTGCAGGTAAAATTTGCAGAGTACCAAAAGTACCAAAACAGCAGAAACCCCCCCAAAGTGACCCCATTTTAGAAATTACTTCTCACAATGAATTCATATACACCACAGCATTTCATAGTCAAACATACATGGTTGAAATCATTCAGCTAGTGTCTGATACATGCTTTCTTTATCAGCTATCAGGTTCCCTTTAAATCCTCTTACAGCTAAGTGAAATGGAAATAAACAAAACAGATGAAAAATTACAAAAAAATAATAATTTGCTCAAATGGAAAAGTTCCCATTTCTCATCTTTTTAACATTTTATTTTCTGTAGATAGTTAAGATTTTTAGGCCTTTTACATTTTCTTTAAATAATCAGTCCACGTGCTTTGTTTATTTTCTCCTTAAAATGTAAAGAATCAAGAAAAATGAGGTTGCTGAAACCCAGGATCGAACCAGGGACCTTTAGATCTTCAGTCTAACGCTCTCCCATCTGAGCTATTTCGGCCAAACACAAACAACTTTAGGAGTGCTAGACACTTGGCAAATGTCAAGCGAAACCCCTGAAAGTAGATATTTTTATTTTTGCTTTGACTGGTTTTTGCAGCATGATTTCTATTAGAAACTCCTGCTATTTTGTTGTACATATTTAATAACTTTAATTAACTCTTTGTGAATGAGTAGAAAAAAACAGCAATTTTGACAGAGATTTTTTTACATTTTCAATTTGACTCCATTCATCAGGTTCATTCAAACCCTGTGTTTGTGAGACAGGTGATGGTTGCACATAAAAGACAATGTGCATGCATAATGTTACATCAAGTTTTATTTGTTATTAAATGCAAATAATTGGAGCAAAAAAGGAGACAACAATTTAGAGAAAATATTTTAATGATTGTTAACTTTCAATGTGAAAACATTTGTCCCAAAATGTGCTGAAACTTAGATGTCAGTATCGCATGTGCATTTCAGACTTTAAAACTATGATTACCTACTTTTTAAGCTTTTGTTTATTAAGTATTTTTATGGTCTATTGATGAATGAGGTAATCAAATATGAAATTAGACTTACCGGCAATTCAGTTTATAGAAATCTCCCAGAACAGCCCCATAGGATGTGGAGTCTCCGCCCTAATAGGGAAAGAGAACACAAAGAGTTGAAATAGTCCCGCCCCATTGACCGCCCGCAGTATTTTTATAGTGCCAAGACAGCTAACATATGCACATAAAAACTATTTCACGGTCCTAGAGTTCCATTTATAGACGACAATTTCAGATTCACCCCAAAGACTCCCAGGTAGTGGTAACTTTGGGATCAGGTTTTTTAAGGCCCATTGCTAAGTTTGGTTTGATCCCCATCTAATCAATAATTGACTGAGAATCTGTATAGTTTCATGAAATGGTGATATCAGAAGTGGGATTTGAACCCACGCCTCCAAGAGAGACTGCGACCTGAACGCAGCGCCTTAGAAAGCTCGGCCATCCTAACTTCTTGTGGATTCTGTGCCTTAACTCTTTCCAAGTTAGTCAGAAGAAATATGACCAGTAATTGTCATTAAAAATTATTTTAAAATATTTAATATTACAGTTTTTATTTCAATACATTTGTTTAAACTATTAGTTATCAAGCCTATTTTGAGCTAAATGGCCAAGCCCCATTTTAAAAAAATATGACTTTTATCACTGTATGCAGTAATAACTCTGGAATGCTTCTACATATCCCCGTAATTCTGAAAGTGTTTTTTGTGACACATTGTACTTTACATTAACTGTAAATTTAGGTCAATATATTTTTAGTTTTTTTCTGTGAAAATATCTAAAGTTTGTTTAAAATTTTGAAATATTAGTCATTTTTATTCTTTGACTGCTTATATCCTTAAACCAACTTGTCGCACCACACAAAAATGTAAATAAATAGCATTTTTCATATGTGTACTTTTTGTCAGCATTCACTTTCAAACCTCCTTTTATTTTGTTAGGATGTTAGAAATGTTAGATTTCTCACAAAATGCGGTGATGCACTATATTTCTTCAGAATCTACTGTTTGGCCACACAGCAGGGCTTTGAAAATAAGAGCGCTATTTGGATTTTGGAATGCAGATTTTGCAAGAATAGTTTGCAGGTAAAATTTGCAGAGTACCAAAACAGCAGAAACCCCCCCAAAGTGACCCCATTTTAGAAATTACTTTGAACCCACGCTTCCAAGAGAGACTGCGACCTGAACGCAGCGCCTTAGACCGCTCGGCCATCCTGACTTCTTGTGGATTCCGTGCCTTAACTCTTTCCAAGTTAGTCAGCAGAAATATGACCAGTAATTGTCTTTGAAAATTATTTTAAAATATTTAATATTACAGTTTTTATTTCAATACATTTGTTTAAACTATTAGTTATCAAGCCTATTTTGAGCTAAATGGCCAAGCCCCATTTTAGAAAAATATGACTTTTATCACTGTATGCAGTAATAACTCTGGAATGCTTCTACATATCCCCGTAATTCTGAAAGTGTTTTTTGTGACACATTGTACTTTACATTAACTGTAAATTTAGGTCAATATATTTTTAGTTTTTTTCTGTGAAAATATCTAAAGTTTGTTTAAAATTTTGAAATATTAGTCATTTTTATTCTTTGACTGCTTATATCCTTAAACCAACTTGTCACACCACACAAAAATGTAAAGAAATAGCATTTTTCATACGTGTACTTTTTGTCAGCATTCACTTTCAAACCTCCTTTTATTTTGTTAGGATGTTAGAAATGTTAGATTTCTCACAAAATGCGGTGATGCACCATATTTCTTCAGAATCTACTGTTTGGCCACACAGCAGGGCTTTGAAAATAAGAGCGCTATTTGGATTTTGGAATGCAGATTTTGCAAGAATAGTTTGCAGGTAAAATTTGCAGAGTACCAAAAGTACCAAAACAGCAGAAACCCCCCCAAAGTGACCCCATTTTAGAAATTACTTCTCACTCACAATGAATTCATATACACCACAGCATTTCATAGTCAAACATACATGGTTGAAATCATTCAGCTAGTGTCTGATACATGCTTTCTTTATCAGCTATCAGGTTCCCTTTAAATCCTCTTACAGCTAAGTGAAATGGAAATAAACAAAACAGATGAAAAATTACAAAAAAATAATAATTTGCTCAAATGGAAAAGTTCCCATTTCTCATCTTTTTAACATTTTATTTTCTGTAGATAGTTAAGATTTTTAGGCCTTTTACATTTTCTTTAAATAATCAGTCCACGTGCTTTGTTTATTTTCTCCTTAAAATGTAAAGAATCAAGAAAAATGATGTTGCCGAAACCCAGGATCGAACCAGGGACCTTTAGATCTTTAGTCTAACAATCTCCCATCTGAGCTATTTTGGCCAAACACAAACAACTTTAGGAGTGCTAGACACTTGGCAAATGTCAAGCGAAACTCCTGAAAGTAGATATTTTTATTTTTGCTTTGACTGGTTTTTGCAGCATGATTTCTATTTGAAACTCCTGCTATTTTGTTGTACATATTTAATAACTTTCATTAACTCTTTGTGAATGAGTGGAAAAAAACAGCAATTTTGACAGAGATTTTTTTACATTTTCAATTTGACTCCATTCATCAGGTTCATTCAAACCCTGTGTTTGTGAGACAGGTGATGGTTGCACATAAAAGACAATGTGCATGCATAATGTTACATCAAGTTTTATTTGTTATTAAATGCAAATAATTGGAGCAAAAAAGGAGACAACAATTTAGAGAAAATATTTAAATGATTGTTAACTTTCAATGTGAAAACATTTGTCCCAAAATGTGCTGAAACTTAGATGTCAGTATCGCATGTGCATTTCAGACTTTAAAACTATGATTACCTACTTTTTAAGCTTTTGTTTATTAAGTATTTTTATGGTCTATTGATGAATGAGGTAATCAAATATGAAATTAGACTTACCGGCAATTCAGTTTATAGAAATCTCCCAGAACAGCCCCATAGGATGTGGAGTCTCTGCCCTAATAGGGAAAGAGAACACAAAGAGTTGAAATAGTCCCGCCCCATTGACCGCCTGCAGTATTTTTATAGTGCCAAGACAGATAACATATGCACATAAAAACTATTTTACGGTCCTAGAGTTCCGTTTATAGACGACAATTTCAGATTCACCCCAAAGACTCCCAGGTAGTGGTAACTTTGTGATCAGGTTTTTTAAGGCCCATTGCTAAGTTTGGTTTGATCCCCATCTAATCAATAATTGACTGAGAATCTGTATAGTTTCATGAAAAGGTGATGTCAGAAGTGGGATTTGAACCCACACCTCCAAGAGAGACTGCGACCTGAACGCAGCGCCTTAGACCGCTCGGCAATCCTGACTTCTTGTGGATTCTATGCCTTAACTCTTTCCAAGTTAGTCAGAAGAAATATGACCAGTAATTGTCATTGAAAATTATTTTAAAATATTTAATATTACAGTTTTTATTTCAATACATTTGTTTAAACTATTAGTTATCAAGCCTATTTTGAGCTAAATGGCCAAGCCCCATTTTAAAAAAATATGACTTTTATCACTGTATGCAGTAATAACTCTGGAATGCTTCTACATATCCCCGTAATTCTGAAAGTGTTTTTTGTGACACATTGTACTTTACATTAACTGTAAATTTAGGTCAATATATTTTTAGTTTTTTTCTGTGAAAATATCTAAAGTTTGTTTAAAATTTTGAAATATTAGTCATTTTTATTCTTTGACTGCTTATATCCTTAAACCAACTTGTCGCACCACACAAAAATGTAAATAAATAGCATTTTTCATATGTGTACTTTTTGTCAGCATTCACTTTCAAACCTCCTTTTATTTTGTTAGGATGTTAGAAATGTTAGATTTCTCACAAAATGCGGTGATGCACTATATTTCTTCAGAATCTACTGTTTGGCCACACAGCAGGGCTTTGAAAATAAGAGCGCTATTTGGATTTTGGAATGCAGATTTTGCAAGAATAGTTTGCAGGTAAAATTTGCAGAGTACCAAAACAGCAGAAACCCCCCCAAAGTGACCCCATTTTAGAAATTACTTTGAACCCACGCTTCCAAGAGAGACTGCGACCTGAACGCAGCGCCTTAGACCGCTCGGCCATCCTGACTTCTGGTGGATTCCGTGCCTTAACTCTTTCCAAGTTAGTCAGCAGAAATATGACCAGTAATTGTCTTTGAAAATTATTTTAAAATATTTAATATTACAGTTTTTATTTCAATACATTTGTTTAAACTATTAGTTATCAAGCCTATTTTGAGCTAAATGGCCAAGCCCCATTTTAAAAAAATATGACTTTTATCACTGTATGCAGTAATAACTCTGGAATGCTTCTACATATCCCCGTAATTCTGAAAGTGTTTTTTGTGACACATTGTACTTTACATTAACTGTAAATTTAGGTCAATATATTTTTAGTTTTTTTCTGTGAAAATATCTAAAGTTTGTTTAAAATTTTGAAATATTAGTCATTTTTATTCTTTGACTACTTATATCCTTAAACCAACTTGTCACACCACACAAAAATGTAAAGAAATAGCATTTTTCATACGTGTACTTTTTGTCAGCATTCACTTTCAAACCTCCTTTTATTTTGTTAGGATGTTAGAAATGTTAGATTTCTCACAAAATGCGGTGATGCACCATATTTCTTCAGAATCTACTGTTTGGCCACACAGCAGGGCTTTGAAAATAAGAGCGCTATTTGGATTTTGGAATGCAGATTTTGCAAGAATAGTTTGCAGGTAAAATTTGCAGAGTACCAAAAGTACCAAAACAGCAGAAACCCCCCCAAAGTGACCCCATTTTAGAAATTACTTCTCACTCACAATGAATTCATATACACCACAGCATTTCATAGTCAAACATACATGGTTGAAATCATTCAGCTAGTGTCTGATACATGCTTTCTTTATCAGCTATCAGGTTCCCTTTAAATCCTCTTACAGCTAAGTGAAATGGAAATAAACAAAACAGATGAAAAATTACAAAAAAATAATAATTTGCTCAAATGGAAAAGTTCCCATTTCTCATCTTTTTAACATTTTATTTTCTGTAGATAGTTAAGATTTTTAGGCCTTTTACATTTTCTTTAAATAATCAGTCCACGTGCTTTGTTTATTTTCTCCTTAAAATGTAAAGAATCAAGAAAAATGATGTTGCCGAAACCCAGGATCGAACCAGGGACCTTTAGATCTTTAGTCTAACAATCTCCCATCTGAGCTATTTTGGCCAAACACAAACAACTTTAGGAGTGCTAGACACTTGGCAAATGTCAAGCGAAACTCCTGAAAGTAGATATTTTTATTTTTGCTTTGACTGGTTTTTGCAGCATGATTTCTATTTGAAACTCCTGCTATTTTGTTGTACATATTTAATAACTTTCATTAACTCTTTGTGAATGAGTGGAAAAAAACAGCAATTTTGACAGAGATTTTTTTACATTTTCAATTTGACTCCATTCATCAGGTTCATTCAAACCCTGTGTTTGTGAGACAGGTGATGGTTGCACATAAAAGACAATGTGCATGCATAATGTTACATCAAGTTTTATTTGTTATTAAATGCAAATAATTGGAGCAAAAAAGGAGACAACAATTTAGAGAAAATATTTAAATGATTGTTAACTTTCAATGTGAAAACATTTGTCCCAAAATGTGCTGAAACTTAGATGTCAGTATCGCATGTGCATTTCAGACTTTAAAACTATGATTACCTACTTTTTAAGCTTTTGTTTATTAAGTATTTTTATGGTCTATTGATGAATGAGGTAATCAAATATGAAATTAGACTTACCGGCAATTCAGTTTATAGAAATCTCCCAGAACAGCCCCATAGGATGTGGAGTCTCTGCCCTAATAGGGAAAGAGAACACAAAGAGTTGAAATAGTCCCGCCCCATTGACCGCCTGCAGTATTTTTATAGTGCCAAGACAGCTAACATATGCACATAAAAACTATTTTACGGTCCTAGAGTTCCGTTTATAGACGACAATTTCAGATTCACCCCAAAGACTCCCAGGTAGTGGTAACTTTGTGATCAGGTTTTTTAAGGCCCATTGCTAAGTTTGGTTTGATCCCCATCTAATCAATAATTGACTGAGAATCTGTATAGTTTCATGAAAAGGTGATGTCAGAAGTGGGATTTGAACCCACACCTCCAAGAGAGACTGCGACCTGAACGCAGCGCCTTAGACCGCTCGGCAATCCTGACTTCTTGTGGATTCTATGCCTTAACTCTTTCCAAGTTAGTCAGAAGAAATATGACCAGTAATTGTCATTGAAAATTATTTTAAAATATTTAATATTACAGTTTTTATTTCAATACATTTGTTTAAACTATTAGTTATCAAGCCTATTTTGAGCTAAATGGCCAAGCCCCATTTTAAAAAAATATGACTTTTATCACTGTATGCAGTAATAACTCTGGAATGCTTCTACATATCCCCGTAATTCTGAAAGTGTTTTTTGTGACACATTGTACTTTACATTAACTGTAAATTTAGGTCAATATATTTTTAGTTTTTTTCTGTGAAAATATCTAAAGTTTGTTTAAAATTTTGAAATATTAGTCATTTTTATTCTTTGACTGCTTATATCCTTTAACCAACTTGTCGCACCACACAAAAATGTAAATAAATAGCATTTTTCATATGTGTACTTTTTGTCAGCATTCACTTTCAAACCTCGTTTTATTTTGTTAGGGTGTTAGAAATGTTAGATTTCTCACAAAATGCGGTGATGCACCATATTTCTTCAGAATCTACTGTTTGGCCACACAGCAGGGCTTTGAAAATAAGAGCGCTATTTGGATTTTGGAATGCAGATTTTGCAAGAATAGTTTGCAAATAAAATTTGCAGAGAACCAAAACAGCAGAAACCCCCCCAAAGTGACCCCATTTTAGAAATTACTTTCAACCCACGCCTCCAAGAGAGACTGCGACCTGAACGCAGCGCCTTAGACCACTCGGCCATCCTGACTTCTTGTGGATTCCGTGCCTTAACTCTTTCCAAGTTAGTCAGCAGAAATATGACCAGTAATTGTCATTGAAAATTATTTTAAAATATTTAATATTACAGTTTTTATTTCAATACATTTGTTTAAACTATTTGTTATCAAGCCTATTTTGAGCTAAATGGCCAAGCCCCATTTTAAAAAAATATGACTTTTATCACTGTATGCAGTAATAACTCTGGAATGCTTCTACATATCCCCGTAATTCTGAAAGTGTTTTTTGTGACACATTGTACTTTACATTAACTGTAAATTTAGGTCAATATATTTTTAGTTTTTTTCTGTGAAAATATCTAAAGTTTGTTTAAAATTTTGAAATATTAGTCATTTTTATTCTTTGACTGCTTATATCCTTAAACCAACTTTTCGCACCACACAAAAATGTAAATAAATAGCATTTTTCATATGTGTACTTTTTGTCAGCATTCACTTTCAAACCTCCTTTTATTTTGTTAGGATGTTAGAAATGTTAGATTTCTCACAAAATGCGGTGATGCACCATATTTCTTCAGAATCTACTGTTTGGCCTCACAGCAGGGCTTTGAAAATAAGAGCGCTATTTGGATTTTGGAATGCAGATTTTGCAAGAATAGTTTGCAGGTAAAATTTGCAGAGTACCAAAAGTACCAAAACAGCAGAAACCCCCCCAAAGTGACCCCATTTTAGAAATTACTTCTCACAATGAATTCATATACACCACAGCATTTCATAGTCAAACATACATGGTTGAAATCATTCAGCTAGTGTCTGATACATGCTTTCTTTATCAGCTATCAGGTTCCCTTTAAATCCTCTTACAGCTAAGTGAAATGGAAATAATTACAAAAAAATAATAATTTGCTCAAATGGAAAAGTTCCCATTTCTCATCTTTTTAACATTTTATTTTCTGTAGATAGTTAAGATTTTTAGGCCTTTTACATTTTCTTTAAATAATCAGTCCACGTGCTTTGTTTATTTTCTCCTTAAAATGTAAAGAATCAAGAAAAATGATGTTGCTGAAACCTGGGATCGAACCAATGATCTTTAGATCTTCAGTCTAACGCTCTCCCATCTGAGCTATTTCGGCCAAACACAAAAAACTTTAGGAGTGCTAGACACTTGGCAAATGTCAAGCGAAACCCCTGAAAGTAGATATTTTTATTTTTGCTTTGACTGGTTTTTGCAGCATGATTTCTATTTGAAACTCCTGCTATTTTGTTGTACATATTTAATAACTTTCATTAACTCTTTGTGAATGAGTAGAAAAAAACAGCAATTTTGACAGAGATTTTTTTACATTTTCAATTTGACTCCATTCATCAGGTTCATTCAAACCCTGTGTTTGTGAGACAGGTGATGGTTGCACATAAAAGACAATGTGCATGCATAATGTTACATCAAGTTTTATTTGTTATTAAATGCACATAATTGGAGCAAAAAAGGAGACAACAATTTAGAGAAAATATTTTAATGATTGTTAACTTTCAATGTGAAAACATTTGTCCCAAAATGTGCTGAAACTTAGATGTCAGTATCGCATGTGCATTTCAGACTTTAAAACTATGATTACCTACTTTTTAAGCTTCTGTTTATTAAGTATTTTTATGGTCTATTGATGAATGAGGTAATCAAATATGAAATTAGACTTACCGGCAATTCAGTTTATAGAAATCTCACAGAACAGCCCCATAGGATGTGGAGTCTCCGCCCTAATAGGGAAAGAGAACACAAAGAGTTGAAATAGTCCCGCCCCATTGACCGCCCGCAGTATTTTTATAGTGCCAAGACAGCTAACATATGCACATAAAAACTATTTCACGGTCCTAGAGTTCCGTTTATAGACGACAATTTCAGATTCACCCCAAAGACTCCCAGGTAGTGGTAACTTTGGGATCAGGTTTTTTAAGGCCCATTGCTAAGTTTGGCTTGATACCCATCTAATCAATAATTGACTGAGAATCAGTATAGTTTCATGAAAAGGTGATGTCAGAAGTGGGATTTGAACCCACAGCCTCCAAGAGAGACTGCGACCTGAACGCAGCGCCTTAGACCTCTCGGCCATCCTGACTTCTCGTGGATTCTGTGCCTTAACTCTTTGCAAGTTAGTCAGCAGAAATATGACCAGTAATTGTCATTGAAAATTATTTTAAAATATTTAATATTACAGTTTTTATTTCAATACATTTGTTTAACCCCTTAGTGACAGAGCCAATTTGGTACTTAATGACCGAGCCAATTTTTACAATTCTGACCAGTGTCACTTTATGAGGTTATAACTCTGGAACGCTTTATCGGATCCCGCTGATTCTGAGATTGTTTTTTCGTGACATGTTGTACTTCAAGTTAGTTGTAACATTTCTTCGATATTACTTGCGATTATTTATGAAAAAAATGGAAATATGGCGAAAATTTTTAAAATTTTGCAATTTTCAAACTTTGTATTTTTATGCCCTTAAATCAGAGAGATATGTCACAAAAAATAGTTAATAAATAACATTTCTCACATGTCTACTTTACATCAGCACAATTTTGGAAACAATTTTTTTTTTTGTTAGGGAGTTATAAGGGTTAAAAGTTGACCAGCAATTTCTCATTTTTACAACACCATGTTTTTTTTAGGGACCACATCACCTTTGAAGTGATTTTGAGGGGTCTATATGATAGAAAATAACCAAGTGTGACACCATTCTAAAAACTGCACCCCTCAAGCTGCTCAAAACCACATTCAAGAAGTTTATTAACCCTTTACGTACTTCACAGGAACTAAAACAATGTGGAAGAAAAAAATGAACATTTTACTTTTTTTTGCAAACATTTTACTTCAGAACCATTTTTTTTAATTTTCACAAGTGTAAAAACAGAAATTTAACCACAAATTTTGTTGTGCAATTTTTCCTGAGTACGCCGATACCCCATATGTGGAGGTAAACCACTGTTTGGGCGCACCGCAGAGCTTGGAAGTGAAGGAGCACCGTTTGACTGTTTCAATGCAGAATTGGCTGGAATTGAGATCGGACGCCATGTCGCGTTTGGAGAGCCCCTAATGTGCCTAAACAGTGGAAACCCCCCACAAGTGACACCATTTTGGAAACTAGACCCCCCAAGGAACTTATCTAGATGTGTGGTGAGCACTTTGAACCCCCAAGTGCTTCACAGAAGTTTATAACGTAGAGCCGTGAAAATAAAAAATCGCATTTTTTCTACAAAAATGATCTTTTTGCCCCAAAATTTTTATTTTCACAAGGGTAACAGGAGAAATTAGACCACAAAAGTTGTTGTGCAATTTCTCCTGAGTACGTCGATACCCCATGTGTGGAGGTAAACCACTGTTTGGGCGCACCGCAGAGCTTGGAAGTGAAGGAGCACCGTTTGACTTTTTCAATGCAGAATTGGCTGGAATTGAGATCGGATGCCATGTCGCGTTTGGAGAGTCCCTGATGTGCCTAAACAGTGGAAACCCCCCACAAGTGATACCATTTTGGAAACTAGACCCCCCAAGGAACTTATCTAGATGTGTGGTGAGCACTTTGAACCCCCAAGTGCTTCACAGAAGTTTATATAACGTAGAGCCGTGAAAATAAAAAATCTCATTTTTTCTACAAAAATGATCTTTTTGCCCCAAAATTTTTATTTTCACAAGGGTAACAGGAGAAATTAGACCACAAAAGTTGTTGTGCAATTTCTCCTGAGTACGTTGATACCCCATATGTGGAGGTAAACCACTGTTTGGGCGCACCGCAGAGCTTGGAAGTGAAGGAGCACCGTTTGACTTTTTCAATGCAGAATTGGCTGGAATTGAGATCGGATGCCATGTCGCGTTTGGAGAGTCCCTGATGTGCCTAAACAGTGGAAACCCCCCACAAGTGATACCATTTTGGAAACTAAACCCCCCAAGGAACTTATCTAGATGTGTGGTGAGCACTTTGAACCCCCAAGTGCTTCACAGAAGTTTATAACGTAGAGCCGTGAAAATAAAAAATCTAATTTTTTCTACAAAAATGATCTTTTTGCCCCCAAATTTTTATTTTCACAAGGGTAACAGGAGAAATTAGACCACAAAAGTTGTTGTGCAATTTCTCCTGAGTACGTCGATACCCCATATATGGGGGTAAACCACTGTTTGGGCGCACCGCAGAGCTTGGAAGAGAAGGAGTGTCGTTTTACTTTTTCAATGTAGAATTGGCTGGAATTGAGATCGGACGCCATGTCACGTTTGGAGAGCCGCTGATGTGCCTAAACAGTAGAGACCCCCCACATATGACACCATTTTGGAAACTAGACCCCTTAAGGAACTTATCTAGATGTGTGGTGAGCACTTTAAACCCCCAGGTGCTTCACAGAAGTTTATAACGTAGAGCCGTGAAAATAAAAAAATCGCATTTTTTCTACAAAAATGATCTTTTTGCCTCCAAATTTTTATTTTACCAAGGGTAACAGGAGAAAATGGACCCCAGAAGCTGTTTTACAATTAGTCTTGAGTACGCCGACACCCCATATGTGGGGGTAAACCACTGTTTGGGCGCATGGCTGAGCTCGGAAGCAAAGGAGCGCCATTTGACTTTTCAATGCAAAATTGACTGGAATTGAGATCGGACGCCATGTCGCGTTTGGAGAGCCCCTGATGTGCCTAAACAGCAGAAACCCCCCAAAAGTGACCCCATTTTGGAAACTAGACCCCCCATGGAACTTATCTAGATGTGTAGTGAGAACTTTGAATGCCCAAGTGCATCACAGAAGTTTATAATGCAGAGTCGTGAAAATAAAAAATATATATTTTTTAACAATAAAGATTTTTTAGCCCCCATGTTTTTATTTTCACAAGGGTAACAAGAGAAATTGGACCCCAAAAGTTGTTGTCCAATTTGTCCTGAGTATGCTGGTACCCCATATGTGGGGGTAAACCACTGTTTGGGCGCATGGCAGAGCTCGGAAGGGAAGGAGTGCCATTTTGGAATGCAGACTTTGATAGAATTGTCTGCGGGCGTTATGTTGCCTTTGCAGACCCCTAATGTACCTAAACAGTAGAAACCCCCAACAAGTGACCCCATTTTGGAAAATAGACCCCCCAAGGAACTTATCTAGATATGTGGTGAGAACTTTGAATGCCCAAGTGCTTCACAGAAGTTTATAATGCAGAGTAGTGAAAATAAAAAATATTTTTTTTCCCACAAAAAAGATTTTTTTAGCCCCCAAATTTTTATTTTCACAAGGGTAACAAGAGAAATTGGACCCCAAAAGTTGTTGTCCAATTTGTCCTGAGTATGCTGGTACCCCATATGTGGGGGTAAACCACTGTTTGGGCGCACGGCAGAGCTCGGAAGGGAAGGAGCGCCATTTTGCAATGCAGACTTTGATAGAATTGTCTGCGGGCGTTATGTTGCGTTTGCAGACCCCTAATGTACCTAAACAGTAGAAACCCCCACAAGTGACCAAATTTTGGAAACTAGACCCCCTAAGGAACTTATCTAGATATGTGGTGAGAACTTTGAAAGCTCAAGTGCTTCACAGAAATTTATAATGCAGAGTAGTGAAAATAAAAAAATATATTTTTTTCCAACAAAAAAGATTTTTAGCCCCCAAGTTTTTATTTTCACAAGGGTAACAGGAGAAATTGGACCCCAAAAGTTGTTGTCCAATTTATCCCGAGTACGCTGATGCCCCATATGTGGGGGTAAACCACTGTTTGGGCGCACGGCAGAGCTCAGAAGGGAGGGAGTACCATTTGACTTTTTTAGCGCAAAATTGGCTGTCGTGTTTGGAGACCCCCTGATGTACCTAAACAGTGGAAACCCCCCAATTCTAACTCCAACCCTAACCCCAACACAGCCCTAACCCTAATCTCAACCCGATCCATAATCCTAATCACAACCCTAACGATAATCACAACCCTAACCCCAAAACAGCCCTAATCTCAACCCTAACCATAACCCTAATCAAAACCCTAAATCCAACACACCCCTAACCCTAATCCCAACCCTAACCCTAATCCCAACCCTAATCCCAAACGTAACACTAATCCCAACCCTAATCCAAACCCTAACCCTAATCCCAACTCTAACCCTAACTTTAGCCCCAACCCTAACTTTAGCCCCAACCCTAACCATAACTTTAGCCCCCGTCGTCACAAAAAAAGTTCAATGTAACCTTTTTTTTGTACGTCGCGTCCGCCATTTCCGCGGATGCGTGGCTGTAACTCTGCCCCCTCCTCCCCAGGACATAGACTGGGCAGCGGATGCGTTGAAAAACTGCATCCGCTGCCCACGTTGTGCACAATTTTCACAACGTGCGTCGGTACATCGGGCCGACGCATTGCGACCGCCCCGTACCGACGCAAGTGTGAAAGAAGCCTTAGGCTACTTTCAGACATAGCGCATTTTTGAGCGCTATTTTGCGGGCGCTTTTCAAAAATGCGCAATGTCATTTTCGTCTGCCGGCAAAGTGAATGAGAAATTCACTTTGCCGTTCAGACACACCGCAAAAAAACGCGGCGCTTTTGTCTGCAAACACGCCGGCGTAAAAAGAATTGACATGTCAATTCTTTACGCAGCGGCGTGTCTGCGTATCCCCCTAGGGCCCCATATTACCTTCCACACACAGCGCCTTTGTCCTGGGTGTCGGCGTCTTTGTACGGAGGGGTTGACACCCAGGACCGGACGTGACGTCGGACAGGAAGAGGGAAGCCCCCGCCCCCCAGTGAAGCAGCATGGAGTTCTTGTGTGTGTGTGTGTGTGTGCGTGTGTGTGCGTGTGTGTGCGTGTGTGTGTCCCCATGCGACGCTAGTGCCACCATTGTGCTAAGTCGCCGTATGGGACTACTACTCCCATCCGGTCTTAGGATGGGAGAGTTGTCCCTGTGTCCGGCGACTTAGCACAATTGTAAAGTTACACAAAACACCTACACACAATACACATACATGACACACAGTACATACAACATATAACACAGAGTATATACTCACCAACAGCACACTTGTAGGCGAAGCCCTCGATCCTCCAGGAAAAAATCCAAAAATAATAAACCAAATTCATACTCCCTGTCCGCAGAATCCATAAAACGAGTGTCCCACGCCGATCGGCTGCTCTCCGGCGATACACTGCCAGGAGCGAAGCTCCTAGCAGTATATCGCGTACTGTTCCGGAGTTCAATGACTCCGGCGTCTCGGTTAACAGCAGTACAGCTGCGTTGAACTTTCCCACGCAGCACTGCCGTTAAGCAAGAGTGCCGGGGTCAATGACCGCCGGTAAACTCGCTCGCGCATGCGCAGTGACACACCGACAGGAACTATGGCTCCTGTCAGTGTGTTGCTGCAGCCGTGGAGAGCAGACATATCTCTGGATGTGTCTGTTCTCCATGGAAAATCTTGATACGTGGCACTTAAATATGTGGCAATTAAATACGTGACACGTGGCACTTATACGTGATACGTGTCACTTAAATACGTGGCACTGAAATACGTGATACGTGGCACTTTGATACGTGGCACGTGTCACTTAAATACGTGGCACTGAAAGATGTGGCACGTGGCACTTTGATACGTGGCACGTGGCACTTTGATACGTGGCACGTGGCACTGAAATATGTGGCACGTGGCACTTTGATACGTGGCACGTGGCACTTTGATACGTGGCATGTGGCACTTTGATACGTGGCACTGAAATATGTGGCACGTGGCACTTTGATACGTGGCACGTGTCACTTAAATACGTGGCACGTGGCACTGAAATATGTGGCACGTGGCACTTTGATACGTGGCACGTGTCTCTTAAATACGTGGCACGTGGCACTGAAAGATGTGGCACATGGCACTTTGATACGTGGCACGTGGCACTTTGATACGTGGCACGTGGCACTGAAATATGTGGCACGTGGCACTTTGATACGTGGCACGTGGCACTTTGATACGTGGCACTGAAATATGTGGCACGTGGCACTTTGATACGTGGCACGTGTCACTTAAATACGTGGCACGTGGCACTGAAATATGTGGGACACGTCGCACAAAAAAGTTACATGTAGTTTTTTTTGTGTCGACGGTCCGCCGAAGCACGACGCATCCGTCGCACGACAGATGCGACATGTGGCAATCCGTCGCAATGCGTCGCTAATGCAAGCCAATGGAGAAAAAACGCATCCTGCAAGCACTTTTGCAGGATGCGTTTTTTCTCCAACGACGCATTGCGACGGAAGCCAAAAAACGCTAGTGTGAAAGTAGCCTAACCCTAACCCTAGCCCTAACCCTAACCCTAAATTTAGCCCCAACCCTAACCCTAACTCTAACCCTAACCCTAACTCTAACCCTAACCCTAACCCTAATTTTAGCCCCAACTTGTCTTCTCCTGCCGGCCGGCAGATGGCAGCAGATGGCGGGCGCACTGCGCATGCGCCCGCCATGATGAAAAAGCCGGCTGGCAGGAGAAGACAGAAGAGGACCCAGGGACCCCGGGTGAGTATGATAGGGTCCCCGAATCCCCCTATTTCTCTGTCCTCTGATGTGCGATCACATCAGAGGACAGAGAAATAACTGATCGCTTTTTTTTTTTTTTTTTTTGCGGTCGCCGGTAAACTGTTAATTACCGGCGATCGTAAAGCAGGGGTCGGTGCAAATCGACCCCGATCATGTTCTTTGGGGTCTCGGCTACCCCCGGCAGCCGAGACCCCAAAGAACATCCGGGTGCCGGGCGGCGGGCGCACTGCGCGTGCGCCCGCCATTTTTTCCCGGAAAAAAGATGGCGGCGCCCATGGGGAGACACGAGGAGCACCGGGGGAGGTAGGTAAGTATTGGGGGGCTATTGGGGGCCATCGGGGACCACATTTCTCTGTCCTCCGATGTGCGATCACATCGGAGGACAGAGAAATTAAACGGCAAATCGCGTTTTTTTTTTTTTGTTGCGACCGCCGGTAAACGGTTAATTACCGGCGATCGCAACTCGGGGGTCGGTAAAAACCCCCCGAATCATGTTCTCTGGGGTCTCGGCTACCCTCGGCAACCGAGACCCCAGAGAAAATCCGACTCTGGGGGGTGCTATTCACTTTTTCCACAGCGCCGTTAATTAACGGCGCTGTGGTTTAAGTACCCTTAGCGGCCGCCGTTAAAAGGCGTATCGGCGGTCGTTAAGGGGTTAAACTATTAGTTATCAAGCCTATTTTGAGCTAAATGGCCAAGCCCCATTTTAAAAAAATATGACTTTTATCACTGTATGCAGTAATAACTCTGGAATGCTTCTACATATCCCTGTAATTCTGAAAGTGTTTTTTGTGACACATTGTACTTTACATTAACTGTAAATTTAGGTCAATATATTTTTAGTTTTTTTCTGTGAAAATATCTAAATTTTGTTTAAAATTTTGAAATATTAGTCAGTTTTATTCTTTGACTGCTTATATCCTTAAACCAACTTGTTGCACCACACAAAAATGTAAATAAATAGCATTTTTCATATGTGTACTTTTTGTCAGCATTCACTTTCAAACCTCCTTTTATTTTGTTAGGATGTTAGAAATGTTAGATTTCTCACAAAATGCGGTGATGCACCATATTTCTTCAGAATCTACTGTTTGGCCACACAGCAGGGCTTTGAAAATAAGAGCGCTATTTGGATTTTGGAATGCAGATTTTGCAAGAATAGTTTGCAGGTAAAATTTGCAGAGTACCAAAAGTACCAAAACAGCAGAAACCCCCCCAAAGTGACCCCATTTTAGAAATTACTTCTCACAATGAATTCATATACACCACAGCATTTCATAGTCAAACATACATGGTTGAAATCATTCAGCTAGTGTCTGATACATGCTTTCTTTATCAGCTATCAGGTTCCCTTTAAATCCTCTTACAGCTAAGTGAAATGGAAATAAACAAAACAGAGGAAAAATTACAAAAAAATAATAATTTGCTCAAATGGAAAAGTTCCCATTTCTCATCTTTTTAACATTTTATTTTCTGTAGATAGTTAAGATTTTTAGGCCTTTTACATTTTCTTTAAATAATCAGTCCACGTGCTTTGTTTATTTTCTCCTTAAAATGTAAAGAATCAAGAAAAGTGATGTTGCCGAAACCCGGGATCGAACCAGGGACCTTTAGATCTTCAGTCTAACGCTCTCCCATCTGAGCTATTTCGGCCAAACACAAACAACTTTAGGAGTGCTAGACACTTGGCAAATGTCAAGCGAAACCCCTGAAAGTAGATATTTTTATTTTTGCTTTGACTGGTTTTTGCAGCATGATTTCTATTTGAAACTCGTGCTAATTTGTTGTACATATGTAATAACTTTCATTAACTCTTTGTGAATGAGTAGAAAAAAACAGCAATTTTGACAGAGATTTTTTTACATTTTCAATTTGACTCCATTCATCAGGTTCATTCAAACCCTGTGTTTGTGAGACAGGTGATGGTTGCACATAAAAGACAATGTGCATGCATAATGTTACATCAAGTTTTATTTGTTATTAAATGCAAATAATTGGAGCAAAAAAGGAGACAACAATTTAGAGAAAATATTTTAATGATTGTTAACTTTCAATGTGAAAACATTTGTCCCAAAATGTGCTGAAACTTAGATGTCAGTATCGCATGTGCATTTCAGACTTTAAAACTATGATTACCTACCTTTTAAGCTTTTGTTTATTAAGTATTTTTATGGTCTATTGATGAATGAGGTAATCAAATATGAAATTTGACTTACCGGCAATTCAGTTTATAGAAATCTCCCAGAACAGCCCCATAGGATGTGGAGTCTCCGCCCTAATAGGGAAAGAGAACACAAAGAGTTGAAATAGTCCCGCCCCATTGACCGCCCGCAGTATTTTTATAGTGCCAAGACAGCTAACATATGCACATAAAAACTATTTCACGGTCCTAGAGTTCCGTTTATAGACGACAATTTCAGATTCACCCCAAAGACTCCCAGGTAGTGGTAACTTTGGGATCAGGTTTTTTAAGGCCCATTGCTAAGTTTGGTTTGATCCCCATCTAATCAATAATTGACTGAGAATCAGTATAGTTTCATGAAAAGGTGATGTCAGAAGTGGGATTTGAACCCACGCCTCCAAGAGAGACTGCGACCTGAACGCAGCGCCTTAGACCGCTCGGCCATCCTGACTTCTTGTGGATTCTGTGCCTTAACTCTTTCCAAGTTAGTCAGCAGAAATATGACCAGTAATTGTCATTGAAAATTATTTTAAAATATTTAATATTACAGTTTTTATTTCAATACATTTGTTTAAACTATTAGTTATCAAGCCTATTTTGAGCTAAATGGCCAAGCCCCATTTTAAAAAAATATGACTTTTATCACTGTATGCAGTAATAACTCTGGAATGCTTCTACATATCCCTGTAATTCTGAAAGTGTTTTTTGTGACACATTGTACTTTACATTAACTGTAAATTTAGGTCAATATATTTTTAGTTTTTTTCTGTGAAAATATCTAAATTTTGTTTAAAATTTTGAAATATTAGTCAGTTTTATTCTTTGACTGCTTATATCCTTAAACCAACTTGTTGCACCACACAAAAATGTAAATAAATAGCATTTTTCATATGTGTACTTTTTGTCAGCATTCACTTTCAAACCTCCTTTTATTTTGTTAGGATGTTAGAAATGTTAGATTTCTCACAAAATGCGGTGATGCACCATATTTCTTCAGAATCTACTGTTTGGCCACACAGCAGGGCTTTGAAAATAAGAGCGCTATTTGGATTTTGGAATGCAGATTTTGCAAGAATAGTTTGCAGGTAAAATTTGCAGAGTACCAAAAGTACCAAAACAGCAGAAACCCCCCCAAAGTGACCCCATTTTAGAAATTACTTCTCACAATGAATTCATATACACCACAGCATTTCATAGTCAAACATACATGGTTGAAATCATTCAGCTAGTGTCTGATACATGCTTTCTTTATCAGCTATCAGGTTCCCTTTAAATCCTCTTACAGCTAAGTGAAATGGAAATAAACAAAACAGAGGAAAAATTACAAAAAAATAATAATTTGCTCAAATGGAAAAGTTCCCATTTCTCATCTTTTTAACATTTTATTTTCTGTAGATAGTTAAGATTTTTAGCCCTTTTACATTTTCTTTAAATAATCAGTCCACGTGCTTTGTTTATTTTCTCCTTAAAATGTAAAGAATCAAGAAAAGTGATGTTGCCGAAACCCGGGATCGAACCAGGGACCTTTAGATCTTCAGTCTAACGCTCTCCCATCTGAGATATTTCGGCCAAACACAAACAACTTTAGGAGTGCTAGACACTTGGCAAATGTCAAGCGAAACCCCTGAAAGTAGATATTTTTATTTTTGCTTTGACTGGTTTTTGCAGCATGATTTCTATTTGAAACTCGTGCTAATTTGTTGTACATATGTAATAACTTTCATTAACTCTTTGTGAATGAGTAGAAAAAAACAGCAATTTTGACAGAGATTTTTTTACATTTTCAATTTGACTCCATTCATCAGGTTCATTCAAACCCTGTGTTTGTGAGACAGGTGATGGTTGCACATAAAAGACAATGTGCATGCATAATGTTACATCAAGTTTTATTTGTTATTAAATGCAAATAATTGGAGCAAAAAAGGAGACAACAATTTAGAGAAAATATTTTAATGATTGTTAACTTTCAATGTGAAAACATTTGTCCCAAAATGTGCTGAAACTTAGATGTCAGTATCGCATGTGCATTTCAGACTTTAAAACTATGATTACCTACCTTTTAAGCTTTTGTTTATTAAGTATTTTTATGGTCTATTGATGAATGAGGTAATCAAATATGAAATTAGACTTACCGGCAATTCAGTTTATAGAAATCTCCCAGAACAGCCCCATAGGATGTGGAGTCTCCGCCCTAATAGGGAAAGAGAACACAAAGAGTTGAAATAGTCCCGCCCCATTGACCGCCCGCAGTATTTTTATAGTGCCAAGACAGCTAACATATGCACATAAAAACTATTTCACGGTCCTAGAGTTCCGTTTATAGACGACAATTTCAGATTCACCCCAAAGACTCCCAGGTAGTGGTAACTTTGGGATCAGGTTTTTTAAGGCCCATTGCTAAGTTTGGTTTGATCCCCATCTAATCAATAATTGACTGAGAATCAGTATAGTTTCATGAAAAGGTGATGTCAGAAGTGGGATTTGAACCCACGCCTCCAAGAGAGACTGCGACCTGAACGCAGCGCCTTAGACCGCTCGGCCATCCTGACTTCTTGTGGATTCTGTGCCTTAACTCTTTCCAAGTTAGTCAGCAGAAATATGACCAGTAATTGTCATTGAAAATTATTTTAAAATATTTAATATTACAGTTTTTATTTCAATACATTTGTTTAAACTATTAGTTATCAAGCCTATTTTGAGCTAAATGGCCAAGCCCCATTTTAAAAAAATATGACTTTTATCACTGTATGCAGTAATAACTCTGGAATGCTTCTACATATCCCTGTAATTCTGAAAGTGTTTTTTGTGACACATTGTACTTTACATTAACTGTAAATTTAGGTCAATATATTTTTAGTTTTTTTCTGTGAAAATATCTAAATTTTGTTTAAAATTTTGAAATATTAGTCAGTTTTATTCTTTGACTGCTTATATCCTTAAACCAACTTGTTGCACCACACAAAAATGTAAATAAATAGCATTTTTCATATGTGTACTTTTTGTCAGCATTCACTTTCAAACCTCCTTTTATTTTGTTAGGATGTTAGAAATGTTAGATTTCTCACAAAATGCGGTGATGCACCATATTTCTTCAGAATCTACTGTTTGGCCACACAGCAGGGCTTTGAAAATAAGAGCGCTATTTGGATTTTGGAATGCAGATTTTGCAAGAATAGTTTGCAGGTAAAATTTGCAGAGTACCAAAAGTACCAAAACAGCAGAAACCCCCCCAAAGTGACCCCATTTTAGAAATTACTTCTCACAATGAATTCATATACACCACAGCATTTCATAGTCAAACATACATGGTTGAAATCATTCAGCTAGTGTCTGATACATGCTTTCTTTATCAGCTATCAGGTTCCCTTTAAATCCTCTTACAGCTAAGTGAAATGGAAATAAACAAAACAGAGGAAAAATTACAAAAAAATAATAATTTGCTCAAATGGAAAAGTTCCCATTTCTCATCTTTTTAACATTTTATTTTCTGTAGATAGTTAAGATTTTTAGGCCTTTTACATTTTCTTTAAATAATCAGTCCACGTGCTTTGTTTATTTTCTCCTTAAAATGTAAAGAATCAAGAAAAATGATGTTGCCGAAACCCGGGATCGAACCAGGGACCTTTAGATCTTCAGTCTAACGCTCTCCCATCTGAGGTATTTCAGCCAAACACAAACAACTTTAGGAGTGCTAGACACTTGGCAAATGTCAAGCGAAACCCCTGAAAGTAGATATTTTTATTTTTGCTTTGACTGGTTTTTGCAGCATGATTTCTATTTGAAACTCCTGCTAATTTGTTGTACATATTTAATAACTTTCATTAACTCTTTGTGAATGAGTAGAAAAAAACAGCAATTTTGACAGAGATTTTTTTACATTTTCAATTTGACTCCATTCATCAGGTTCATTCAAACCCTGTGTTTGTGAGACAGGTTATGGTTGCACATAAAAGACAATGTGCATGCATAATGTTACATCAAGTTTTATTTGTTATTAAATGCAAATAATTGGAGCAAAAAAGGAGACAACAATTTAGAGAAAATATTTTAATGATTGTTAACTTTCAATGTGAAAACATTTGTCCCAAAATGTGCTGAAACTTAGATGTCAGTATCGCATGTGCATTTCAGACTTTAAAACTATGATTACCTACCTTTTAAGCTTTTGTTTATTAAGTATTTTTATGGTCTATTGATGAATGAGGTAATCAAATATGAAATTAGACTTACCGGCAATTCAGTTTATAGAAATCTCCCAGAACAGCCCCATAGGATGTGGAGTCTCCGCCCTAATAGGGAAAGAGAACAGAAAGAGTTGAAATAGTCCCGCCCCATTGACCGCCCGCAGTATTTTTATAGTGCCAAGACAGCTAACATATGCACATAAAAACTATTTCACGGTCCTAGAGTTCCGTTTATAGACGACAATTTCAGATTCACCCCAAAGACTCCCAGGTAGTGGTAACTTTGGGATCTGGTTTTTTAAGGCCCATTGCTAAGTTTGGTTTGATCCCCATCTAATCAATAATTGACTGAGAATCAGTATAGTTTCATGAAAAGGTGATGTCAGAAGTGGGATTTGAACCCACGCCTCCAAGAGAGACTGCGACCTGAACGCAGCGCCTTAGACCGCTCGGCCATCCTGACTTCTTGTGGATTCTGTGCCTTAACTCTTTCCAAGTTAGTCAGCAGAAATATGACCAGTAATTGTCATTGAAAATTATTTTAAAATATTTAATATTACAGTTTTTATTTCAATACATTTGTTTAAACTATTAGTTATCAAGCCTATTTTGAGCTAAATGGCCAAGCCCCATTTTAAAAAAATATGACTTTTATCACTGTATGCAGTAATAACTCTGGAATGCTTCTACATATCCCTGTAATTCTGAAAGTGTTTTTTGTGACACATTGTACTTTACATTAACTGTAAATTTAGGTCAATATATTTTTAGTTTTTTTCTGTGAAAATATCTAAATTTTGTTTAAAATTTTGAAATATTAGTCAGTTTTATTCTTTGACTGCTTATATCCTTAAACCAACTTGTTGCACCACACAAAAATGTAAATAAATAGCATTTTTCATATGTGTACTTTTTGTCAGCATTCACTTTCAAACCTCCTTTTATTTTGTTAGGATGTTAGAAATGTTAGATTTCTCACAAAATGCGGTGATGCACCATATTTCTTCAGAATCTACTGTTTGGCCACACAGCAGGGCTTTGAAAATAAGAGCGCTATTTGGATTTTGGAATGCAGATTTTGCAAGAATAGTTTGCAGGTAAAATTTGCAGAGTACCAAAAGTACCAAAACAGCAGAAACCCAGCATTCCAGAGTTATTACTGCATACAGTGATAAAAGTCATATTTTTTTAAAATGGGGCTTGGCCATTTAGCTCAAAATAGGCTTGATAACTAATAGTTTAAACAAATGTATTGAAATAAAAACTGTAATATTAAATATTTTAAAATAATTTTCAATGGCAATTACTGGTCATATTTCTTCTGACTAACTTGGAAAGAGTTAAGGCACAGAATCCACAAGAAGTCAGGATGGCCGAGTGGTCTAAGGCGCTGCGTTCAGGTCGCAGTCTCTCTTAGACCGAAGAAGAAACATTTGGGACATTTGTCCCAAAATATGCTGAAACTTAGATGTCAGTATTAGGGTTGAGCGACTTTCATTTTTTTAAGATCGAGTAGGGTTTTGGGAAACCCGATTTTGTCCAGAGTCGAGTCGAGTGCAGTCGGCCGATTATCGCTAAAAGTCGGGGATCGACCGAAACACGAAACCCAATGCAAGTCAATGGGGAAGCATAGTCGGCAGTGAGTGGAGGCCAGGAAAACACCTACAGTGCCCATTTTAATGCCAAAAACATCCATTCTTGTTTCTGAAGCTTGTCAATCTTAATTAACTTTATAATAATAGTTGGGCATAGGGAATTGGGGGTCATTTGGCAAAAGTTGTGGGGGGAGTAGGGCCGGCTCAAGTTTTTCGTGGGCCCAGGAAATGCGGACTACGTCACGGCGGTGTTGCAGGGAAAGGTAATTATTTAAAAGTTGCAAGTGCTGTGATCCTGAGCAAGCAGGGGGGGGGCCCACTCGTTCGCATTGCCACTGGCACAGGGCCCCTCAAAGTACGGCGGTGTGTTTGCATGGCGGGGGCGCCTCCCACCAGCAGCGACACTTTTGCGTACTCTGAGGGGCCCTGTGCCAGTGACGTCGCCAACGAGTATGCCCCCCCACCTGATGAAGGAACCTGCACTTTCATCTGCACCTTCCTCTTTGTCCCTGTGTAAGGTGGTATAACATGCGGGAAGGGGAACCTTACTTTCAGCAGGGACAGATTCTGGCTGTGTAGAGTACAAGGGGAATGTAGTGGTCTCGGTCAATGTACCAGCAGACTCATTTAGCAGTGGCTGGGCAATGGGCAGGATGAGGAGGAAACAGATATAGGGCCAAAGAATAAAGTAGGCTACATGCAGTTCAAAATTGGTAACAGGACTAAACAGGCGGCATTGCTTTGTTCAGTGGAGTAGCAAACCCAAGAGCAGCAGACACTGTTTCAAGGGCCTAACCACACTAGTAGGCCAAATGCAGTTTAATATCTGATAGTATAGGGCGAAAGCCAGAATGTGGAAGCTCAGCTTTGTTCAGTTGAGGACAACACCAGGGAGGGGCAGACACCTTTAGTAGGCCGGAAAAGCCTATTGCATTTTTTAAAATGGTAATTTGGAGCAGAAGGTTGAAGCTCAGCTTTATTTAGTTGAGGGCAACACCAGGGAGGGGCAGAAGCCGTTAGTAGGCCCTAACCACCATTTTTTTTTTAAAACCACTTAATGAGAGCCGGAAGGTTGAAGCTCAGCTTTATTTAGTTGAGGACAACACCAGGGAGGGGCAGAAGCCGTTAGTAGGCCCTAACCACCATTTTTTTTTTTTAAAACCACATAATGAGAGCCGGAAGGTTGAAGCTCAGCTTTATTTAGTTGAGGACAACACCAGGGAGGGGCAGAAGCCGTTAGTAGGCCCTAACCACCTTTTTTTTTTTAAAACCACATAATGAGAGCCGGAAGGTTGAAGCTCAGCTTTATTTAGTTGAGGACAACACCAGGGAGGGGCAGAAGCCGTTAGTAGGCCCTAACCACCTTTTTTTTTTTTAAAACCACATAATGAGAGCCGGAAGGTTGAAGCTCAGCTTTATTTAGTTGAGGACAACACCAGGGAGGGGCAGAAGCCGTTAGTAGGCCCTAACCACCATTTTTTTTTTTAAAACCACATAATGAGAGCCGGAAGGTTGAAGCTCAGCTTTATTTAGTTGAGGACAACACCAGGGAGGGGCAGAAGCCGTTAGTAGGCCCTAACCACCTTTTTTTTTTTTAAAACCACATAATGAGAGCCGGAAGGTTGAAGCTCAGCTTTATTTAGTTGAGGACAACACCAGGGAGGGGCAGAAGCCGTTAGTAGGCCCTAACCACCTTTTTTTTTTTTAAAACCACATAATGAGAGCCGGAAGGTTGAAGCTCAGCTTTATTTAGTTGAGGACAACACCAGGGAGGGGCAGAAGCCGTTAGTAGGCCCTAACCACCATTTTTTTTTTTAAAACCACATAATGAGAGCCGGAAGGTTGAAGCTCAGCTTTATTTAGTTGAGGACAACACCAGGGAGGGGCAGAAGCCGTTAGTAGGCCCTAACCACCATTTTTTTTTTTTAAAACCACATAATGAGAGCCGGAAGGTTGAAGCTCAGCTTTATTTAGTTGAGGACAACACCAGGGAGGGGCACACAGACAGACTCCTTTAGTAGGCCTGAAAAGCCTATTGCATTTTTCAAAATGGTAATTTGGAGCAGAAGGTTGAAGCTCAGCTTTATTTAGTTGAGGGCAACACCAGGGAGGGGCAGAAGCCGTTAGTAGGCCCTAACCAAAGTTGAAGGCCAAATGCAGTTTAATTTCTGATACTATAGGCCGAAAGCCAGAAGGTGGAAGTTCCGATTTAGACAGTGGAGCACAATTTGAATTAGGGACTGCAGACAGACTTAGTAGGCTGTCCCCTGTGGACCATGCATCCACCACATTAACCCATTGCGCCGTAATGGACACGTAATCTTCCGTGGCCATGCCTACAGGTCCATGCGTCTGTTGTCAGGTGCACCTTTGTACTCACAGATTGCCAGAGTGCATGGACAATGCGGTCTTCTACATGCTGGTGGAGGGTTGGGATGGCTTTTCTCGCAAAAGAAGTGTCGACTGGTTAGCTTGTAGCGTGGTACAGCGTAGTCCATCATGGCCTTATTAATAGTAAATAAAATATATAACTAGGCTCTATGAACTTTTAAATAGGTTCCAGGGGTACACGGGCAGCATTGGTGTGGTCAGTGGAGGAGTATTGCAAGTAGGGGCTGCAGACAGGCTATCAAAGGCCTAAAATAACAAACAGTAGGCAGTCATGGCAGTTTTACATCGGTTACATGGATACACAGGCAGGCACTCCAGGCAGCATTGTGGTCAGTGGAGGAGTATTGCAAGTAGGGGCCGCAGACAGGCTATCAAAGGCCTAAAATAACAAACAATAGGCTCATTGCAGTTTTACAGCGGTTACATGGATAGACGGGCAGGCAGCTTGGTGGTGGTGAGTGGAGGAGTATTTAAAGTAGGGACCGCAGACAGGCTTCAAAGGCCTAACATAAGAAAATGGGCTGGCTGTAGGCACTTTATAATTGGTTCCAGGGGTACACGGGCAGCAGTGGTCTGGTCAGTGGAGGAGTATTTAAAGTAGGGACCGCAGACAGGCTTCAAAGGCCTAACATAAGAAAATGGGCTGGCTGTAGGCACTTTATAATTGGTTCCAGGGGTACACGGGCAGCAGTGGTCTGGTCAGTGGAGGAGTATTTAAAGTAGGGACCGCAGACAGGCTATCAAAGGCCTAACATAACAAACAATAGGCTCATGATGGCAGTTTCACAGCGGTTACATGGATACACGGGCAGGCAGCTTGGTGGTGAGTGGAGGAGTATTTAAAGTAGGGACCGCAGACAGGCTATCAAAGGCCTAAAATAACAAACAATAGGCTCATGGCAGTTTCACAGCGGTTACATGGATACACGGGCAGGCAGCTTGGTGGTGGTGAGTGGAGGAGTATTTAAAGTAGGGACCGCAGACAGGCTTCAAAGGCCTAACATAAGAAAATGGGCTGGCTGTAGGCACTTTATAATTGGTTCCAGGGGTACACGTGCAGCAGTGGTCTGGTCAGTGGAGGAGTATTTAAAGTAGGGACCGCAGACAGGCTTCAAAGGCCTAACATAAGAAAATGGGCTGGCTGTAGGCACTTTATAATTGGTTCCAGGGGTACACGGGCAGCAGTGGTCTGGTCAGTGGAGGAGTATTTAAAGTAGGGACCGCAGACAGGCTATCAAAGGCCTAACATAACAAACAATAGGCTCATGGCAGTTTCACAGCGGTTACATGGATACACGGGCAGGCAGCTTGGTGGTGAGTGGAGGAGTATTTAAAGTAGGGACCGCACACAGGCTATCAAAGGCCTAAAATAACAAACAATAGGCTCATGGCAGTTTCACAGCGGTTACATGGATACACGGGCAGGCAGCTTGGTGGTGAGTGGAGGAGTATTTAAAGTAGGGACCGCACACAGGCTATCAAAGGCCTAAAATAACAAACAATAGGCTCATGGCAGTTTCACAGCGGTTACATGGATACACGGGCAGGCAGCTTGGTGGTGGTGAGTGGAGGAGTATTTAAAGTAGGGACCGCAGACAGGCTTCAAAGGCCTAACATAAGAAAATGGGCTGGCTGTAGGCACTTTATAATTGGTTCCAGGGGTACACGGGCAGCAGTGGTCTGGTCAGTGGAGGAGTATTTAAAGTAGGGACCGCAGACAGGCTATCAAAGGCCTAACATAACAAACAATAGGCTCATGATGGCAGTTTCACAGCGGTTACATGGATACACGGGCAGGCAGCTTGGTGGTGAGTGGAGGAGTATTTAAAGTAGGGACCGCAGACAGGCTATCAAAGGCCTAACATAAGAAAATGGGCTGGCTGTAGGCACTTTATAATTGGTTCCAGGGGTACACGGGCAGCAGTGGTCTGGTCAGTGGAGGAGTATTTAAAGTAGGGACCGCAGACAGGCTTCAAAGGCCTAACATAAGAAAATGGGCTGGCTGTAGGCACTTTATAATTGGTTCCAGGGGTACACGGGCAGCAGTGGTCTGGTCAGTGGAGGAGTATTTAAAGTAGGGACCGCAGACAGGCTTCAAAGGCCTAACATAAGAAAATGGGCTGGCTGTAGGCACTTTATAATTGGTTCCAGGGGTACACGGGCAGCAGTGGTCTGGTCAGTGGAGGAGTATTTAAAGTAGGGACCGCAGACAGGCTATCAAAGGCCTAACATAACAAACAATAGGCTCATGGCAGTTTCACAGCGGTTACATGGATACACGGGCAGGCAGCTTGGTGGTGAGTGGAGGAGTATTTAAAGTAGGGACCGCACACAGGCTATCAAAGGCCTAAAATAACAAACAATAGGCTCATGGCAGTTTCACAGCGGTTACATGGATACACGGGCAGGCAGCTTGGTGGTGGTGAGTGGAGGAGTATTTAAAGTAGGGACCGCACACAGGCTATCAAAGGCCTAAAATAACAAACAATAGGCTCATGGCAGTTTCACAGCGGTTACATGGATACACGGGCAGGCAGCTTGGTGGTGGTGAGTGGAGGAGTATTTAAAGTAGGGACCGCAGACAGGCTTCAAAGGCCTAACATAAGAAAATGGGCTGGCTGTAGGCACTTTATAATTGGTTCCAGGGGTACACGGGCAGCAGTGGTCTGGTCAGTGGAGGAGTATTTAAAGTAGGGACCGCAGACAGGCTATCAAAGGCCTAACATAACAAACAATAGGCTCATGATGGCAGTTTCACAGCGGTTACATGGATACACGGGCAGGCAGCTTGGTGGTGAGTGGAGGAGTATTTAAAGTAGGGACCGCAGACAGGCTATCAAAGGCCTAACATAAGAAAATGGGCTGGCTGTAGGCACTTTATAATTGGTTCCAGGGGTACACGGGCAGCAGTGGTCTGGTCAGTGGAGGAGTATTTAAAGTAGGGACCGCAGACAGGCTATCAAAGGCCTAAAATAACAAACAATAGGCTCATGGCAGTTTTACAGCGGTTACATGGATACACAGGCAGCTTGGTGGTGAGTGGAGGAGTATTTAAAGTAGGGACCGCAGACAGGCTATCAAAGGCCTAAAATAACAAACAATAGGCTCATGGCAGTTTCACAGCGGTTACATGGATACACGGGCAGGCAGCTTGGTGGTGGTGAGTGGAGGAGTATTTAAAGTAGGGACCGCAGAAAGGCTTCAAAGGCCTAACATAAGAAAATGGGCTGGCTGTAGGCACTTTATAATTGGTTCCAGGGGTACACGGGCAGCAGTGGTCTGGTCAGTGGAGGAGTATTTAAAGTAGGGACCGCAGACAGGCTTCAAAGGCCTAACATAAGAAAATGGGCTGGCTGTAGGCACTTTATAATTGGTTCCAGGGGTACACGGGCAGCAGTGGTCTGGTCAGTGGAGGAGTATTTAAAGTAGGGACCGCAGACAGGCTATCAAAGGCCTAACATAACAAACAATAGGCTCATGGCAGTTTCACAGCGGTTACATGGATACACGGGCAGGCAGCTTGGTGGTCAGTGGAGGAGTATTTAAAGTAGGGACCGCAGACAGGCTATCAAAGGCCTAAAATAACAAACAATAGGCTCATGGCAGTTTTACAGCGGTTACATGGATACACAGGCAGCTTGGTGGTGAGTGGAGGAGTAGTGCAAGGAGTGTCTGTCCCAGTACTCCCAAAATATAAATAGATGTTAATGTCTCGCAAAACAACCAAAACAAAAAAAAAAGGTGGCATACTTAGGTACAGGGGTGGGCTCATCTACTGAGTTTCTGACATTGTAATTTGGCAGTAACTATTTAATGGTGCCAATATAGGACACAGACACAGACTACTTTAAGTTGCATCATAGATGTCTACAAATTTGTATTGTCAGTGCCAGACATTGAATGATGTCAGCGAATAGACTAAAGATTGGTGGAGCTGTGCGACATAATTTTGCACGTGGTAGAGCACATTTTGAGCTGGGGTAGGGGGGAACTCTCTTGAGGCCGGCGGGACCGCCCCAGGGCCCCTCATGTTACAACGGTGTGTCTGACGTTGGGTGCGCACCACCACCGCCAGAGACACTACATTGTACTATGAGGGACCCAGTAGCAATGCCGTCAACCAAAAGCGAGCACACCCACCTCTTCAGACAAACAGCAGTCTCACGGGTGCTTGCGCCAAGTCGCGATACCACGGCCCCGTGTGGGGAGTTTTGCCATTTAGGGAGGTGTAAACATGTCGTATGCTGTACAATCAGCTGCAGCAAATTAGACATTAGAAAAGTAATTCACAGGCAAGAGCTTTTCATAGGAAAGCTAGGTGTCGGCCGGGCAAGGTGGGGCAAAAGATTTCGAAATCCAGTTGTGGTTCATTTTAATGAATGTTAGATCGTCAACATTTTGGGTAGCCAGACGAGTCCTTTTTTCGGTTAATATTGAACCTGCAGCACTGAATACTCTTTCTGATAGGACACTTGCTGCCGGGCAAGCAAGCTCCTGCAATGCATATTCTGCCAATTCTGGCCAGGTGTCTAATTTGGAGGCCCAGTAATCAAATGGGAATGACGGTTGAGGGAGAACATCGATAAGGGATGAAAAATAGTTAGTAACCATACTGGACAAATGTTGTCTCCTGTCACTTTCAATTGATGCAGCAGTACCTGTCCTGTCTGCGGTCATAGCAAAATCACTCCACAACCTGGTCAGAAAACCCCTCTGTCCAACGCCACTTCTGATGTGTGCACCCCTAACACTCCTAGTCTGCTGCCCCCTGGAGCTTGTGTGAGAACGATCACGTGCGCTGTGTGCTGGGAATGCCTGAAGCAAACGGTCAACAAGAGTTGATTGTTTGGTTGCTAATATTAGTTCCAAGTTCTCATGTGGCATAATATTTTGCAATTTGCCTTTATAGCGTGGATCAAGGAGGCAGGCCAACCAGTAATCGTCATCGTTCATCATTTTCGTAATGCGTGTGTCCCTTTTTAGGATACGTAAGGCATAATCCGCCATGTGGGCCAAAGTTCCAGTTGTCAAATCTCCGGTTGTGATTGGTTGAGGGGCAGTTGCAGGCAAATCTACGTCACTTGTGTCCCTCAAAAAACCAGAACCCGGCCGTGACACGCAACCAATTTCCTGTGCCCCCGTGAAAGTTTCCGCATTAAAAATATACTCATCCCCATCATCCTCCTCGTCCTCCACCTCCTCTTCGCCCGCTACCTCGTCCTGTACACTGCCCTGACCAGACAATGGCTGACTGTCATCAAGGCTTCCCTCTTCCTCTGGTGCAGACGCCTGCTCCTTTATGTGCGTCAAACTTTGCATCAGCAGACGCATTAGGGGGATGCTCATGCTTATTACGGCGTTGTCTGCACTAACCAGCCGTGTGCATTCCTCAAAACACTGAAGGACTTGACACATGTCTTGTATCTTCGACCACTGCACACCTGACAACTCCATGTCTGCCATCCTACTGCCTGCCCGTGTATCCTCCCACAAATAAATAACAGCACGCCTCTGTTCGCACAGTCTCTGAAGCATGTGCAGTGTTGAGTTCCACCTTGTTGCAACGTCTATGATTAGGCGATGCTGGGGAAGGTTCAAAGACCGCTGATAGGTCTGCATACGGCTGGCGTGTACAGGCGAACGTCGGATATGTGAGCAAAGTGCACGCACTTTGAGGAGCAGGTCGGAGAACCCAGGATAAGTTTTCAATAAGCACTGCACCACCAGGTTTAAGGTGTGAGCCAGGCAAGGAATGTGTTTCAGTTGGGAAAGGGAGATGGCAGCCATGAAATTCCTTCCGTTATCACTCACTACCTTGCCTGCCTCAAGATCTACTGTGCCCAGCCACGACTGCGTTTCTTGTTGCAAGAACTCGGACAGAACTTCCGCGGTGTGTCTGTTGTCGCCCAAACACTTCATAGCCAATACAGCCTGCTGACGCTTGGCAGTAGCTGGCCCATAATGGGACAACTGGTGTGCAACAGTGTCATCTGCCGATGGAGTGGTTGGCCGACTGCGTTCTGTGGAAGAGCTGTAGCTTCTGCAGGAGGACGAGGAGGAGGAGGAGGGGGTGCGAACGCCTACAGCCAACTGTTTCCTAGACCGTGGGCTAGGCACAACTGTCCCTAAATTGATGTCGCCTGTGGACCCTGCATCCACCACATTCACCCAGTGTGCCGTGATGGACACATAACGTCCCTGGCCATGCCTACTGGTCCATGCATCTGTAGTCAGGTGCACCTTTGTACTCACAGATTGCCTAAGTGCATGGACGATGCGCTGTTTAACATGCTGGTGCAGGGCTGGGATGGCTTTTCTGGAAAAAAAGTGTCGACTAGGTAGCTCGTATCGTGGTTCAGCGTACTCCATCAGGGCTTTAAAAGCTTCGCTTTCAACTAAACGGTAGGGCATCATCTCTAACGAGATTAGTCTAGCTATGTGGGCGTTAAAACCCTGTGTACGCGGATGCGAGGATAAGTACTTCCTTTTTCTAACCAGAGTCTCATGTAGGGTGAGCTGGACTGGAGAGCAGGAGATCGTGGAACTTTCGGGTGTGCCGGTGTACATGGCAGACTGAGAGACGGTTGGAGACGGTATTGTTTCCGCCGGTGCCCTAGATGCAATATTTCCTCCTACTAAACTGGTGATTCCCTGACCCTGACTGCTTTTGGCTGGCAAAGAAACCTGCACAGATACTGCCGGTGGTGCGGAAAATGGTGGCCTTACAGTGACGGAAGGGATGTTGCGTTGCTGACTAGCTTCATTGGCCGAGGGTGCTACAACCTTAAGGGACGTTTGGTAGTTAGTCCAGGCTTGAAAATGCATGGTGGTTAAGTGTCTATGCATGCAACTAGTATTTAGACTTTTCAGATTCTGACCTCTGCTTAAGCTAGTTGAACATTTTTGACAGATGACTTTGCGCTGATCAGTTGGATGTTGTTTAAAAAAATGCCAGACTGCACTCTTCCTAGACTCGGATCCCTTTTCAGGGATTGCAGACTGAGCTTTAACCGGATGGCCACGCTGTCCTCCAACAGGTTTTGGCTTTGACACGCGTTTTGGGCCAGATACGGGCCCGGCAGATGGAACCTGTTGCGATGTTGATGCCTGCTGCGGCCCCTCCTCCACCTCCGCTTCTGAACTACTGCCGCCTGCACCCTGTTCCCCCAATGGCTGCCAATCGGGGTCAATAACTGGGTCATCTATTACCTCCTCTTCGAGCTCGTGTGCAACTTCGTCTGTGTCACTGTGTCGGTCGGTGGTATAGCGTTCGTGGCGGGGCAACATAGTCTCATCAGGGTCTGATTGTGGATCTGTACCCTGAGAGGGCAATGTGGTGGTCTGAGTCAAAGGAGCAGCATAGTACTCTGGCTGTGGCTGTGCATCAGTGCACTCCATGTCAGAATCTACTTGTAATGGGCATGGCCTGTTAAATGTTTCACTTTCTAAGCCAGGGACGGTATGTGTAAAGAGCTCCATGGAGTGACCCGTTGTGTCGCCTGCTGCATCCTTCTCTCTTGTTGTAGTTTTTGCTGAGGAGGACAAGGAAGCGACTTGTCCCTGACCGTGAACATCCACAAGCGACGCGCTGCTTTTACATTTACCAGTTTCGGAAGAGGAGGCAAAAGAGCTAGAGGCTGAGTCTGCAATGTAAGCCAAAACTTGCTGTTGCTGCTCAGCCTTTAAAAGCGGTTTTCCTACTCCCAGAAAAGAGAGCGTTCGAGGCCTTGTGTAGCCTGACGACGAAACTGGCTCCACAGCTCCAGACTTAGGTGGAATATTTTTATCCCCACGACCACCTGATGCTCCACTACCACTACCATCATTACCAGCTGACAATGAACGCCCACGACGACCTCTTGCACCAGACTTCCTCATTGTTTAAAAATCGTAACCAAACTAACTTTATTTGTTGCTGTCAAACAACTTACACGGTGAGCTATAACTTCAGTATGATTTCAATATCCCTTAACAGGTTGGTGAGACCACAAGGAAAATCAGGCACAATGTTACACACTCTGTTTTCTGTGACACCAAATCACAGAGATGACACACACGCAGGACTGTCACTCAAGCACTAATGTCAATATTAATCTCCCACCTAATTTATTTTTTTTTTTTTCTCTGTGAGACTTTAGAAACCAAATAATATTTAAAAAAAAAACAAAAAAACAAGGCTTTCTATGGCCCACTGAATGAGAGATGGCACGCACAGGAGTGGCACACAAGCCCTGACTGAGGCCAATATTTTTCTCCCACTGATTGATGTAGTGTTTTTGTGTTGAGGTTGATTTTAAAACACAAATGAAGGAAAAAAATAAAAAGGCTTTCTATGGCCCACAATTAGAGAGAGAGGTGGCACACCCAGGAGTCAAGACTGGCACACAAGCTGAAATGGCAATATTACTCTCCCACTGTTTTTTTATGTTTTTTTTTTTTATTTTCAGGGAGACTTTAGAAACCAAATAATATTAAAAAAAAACAAAAAAACAAGGCTTTCTATGGCCCACTGAATGAGAGGGAGAGAGGTGGCACACCCAGGAGTCAAGACTGGCACACAAGCTGAAATGGCAATATTACTCTCCCACTGTTTTTTTATGTATTTTTTTTTTTTATTTTCAGGGAGACTTTAGAAACCAAATAATATTAAAAAAACCAAAAAATAAATAGGCTTTCTATGGCCCACTGAATGAAAGGGAGAGAGGTGGCACACCCAGGAGTCAAGACTGGCACACAAGCTGAAAGGGCAATATTACTCTCCCACTGTTTTTTTATGTATTTTTTTTTTTTATTTTCAGGGAGACTTTAGAAACCAAATAATATTAAAAAAACCAAAAAATAAATAGGCTTTCTATGGCCCACAATTAGAGAGAGAGGTGGCACACCCAGGAGTCAAGACTGGCACACAAGCTGAAATGGCAATATTACTCTCCCACTGTTTTTTTATGTTTTTTTTTTTATTTTCAGGGAGACTTTAGAAACCAAATAATATTAAAAAAAAAACAAAAAAACAAGGCTTTCTATGGCCCACTGAATGAGAGGGAGAGAGGTGGCACACCCAGGAGTCAAGACTGGCACACAAGCTGAAATGGCAATATTACTCTCCCACTGTTTTTTTATGTATTTTTTTTTTTTATTTTCAGGGAGACTTTAGAAACCAAATAATATTAAAAAAACCAAAAAATAAATAGGCTTTCTATGGCCCACTGAATGAAAGGGAGAGAGGTGGCACACCCAGGAGTCAAGACTGGCACACAAGCTGAAAGGGCAATATTACTCTCCCACTGTTTTTTTATGTTTTTTTTTTTTTTTCAGGGAGACTTTAGAAACCAAATAATATTAAAAAAAAAAAAAAAAAAAAAAAAAATAGGCTTGCTATAGCCCACTGAATGAGAGATAGCACACACAGCAGTGGCACACAAGCCCTGACTGAGGCCAATATTTTTCTCCCACTGATTGATGTAGTGTTTTTGTGTTGAGGTAGATTTTAGAACACAAATCACGGAAAAAATAAATAGGCTTTCTATGGCCCACTGAATGAAAGGGAGAGAGGTGGCACACCCAGGAGTCAAGACTGGCACACAAGCTGAAAGGGCAATATTACTCTCCCACTGTTTTTTTATGTATTTTTTGTTTTTTCAGGGAGACTTTAGAAACCCAATAATATTTAAAAAAAAAAATAAATAGGCTTTCTATGGCCCACTGAATGAGAGGGAGAGAGGTGGCACACCCAGGAGTCAAGACTGGCACACAAGCTGAAAGGGCAATATTATTCTCCCACTGTTTTTTTAGGTTTTTTTTTTTTTTTTCAGGGAGAATTAGAAACCAAATAATATTAAAAAAAAAAAAAAAAAATAGGCTTGCTATAGCCCACTGAATGAGAGATAGCACACACAGCAGTGGCACACAAGCCCTGACTGAGGCCAATATTTTTCTCCCACTGATTGATGTACTGTTTTTGTGTTGAGGTAGATTTTAGAACACAAATCACGGAAAAAATAAATAGGCTTTCTATGGCCCACTCAGTGAGAGATGGCACACACAGGGATGGCACTGTAGCAGAAATGCCAATCTTAATCTCCCACAAAAAAAAAAAAAAAAAAAAAAAAAAAAACTGTCCTACAATTACTATCTCCCTGCAGTAATGTAAGCCAGGTATGGCAGGCAGCAATAGGAGTGGACTGATGCACAAATTAAATAAAAAGTGTGGAAAAACAGAAAAG
Organism: Ranitomeya variabilis; assembly: GCF_051348905.1. NCBI lineage: Eukaryota > Metazoa > Chordata > Amphibia > Anura > Dendrobatidae > Ranitomeya > Ranitomeya variabilis. The sequence continues at coordinate 315,899,944 of NC_135235.1, forward strand.
ATAGCTGTGCAGAAAGGAAGGAACAAGAGGATATGTGCTTTGAAAAAAGCAGTTGGTTTCCACAGTGGCGTACACACAGCAATACAGCTATCACGGAGCCTTCTAGGGCAGCCCAATGAGCTACAGCGCTGAGGGGAAAAAAAAAAAAATAGCTTCCACAGTCCCTGCACACCGAAGGTGGTGTTGGACAGTGGAAATCGCTGCAGCACAAGCGGTTTGGTGGTTAGTGGACCCTGCCTAACGCTCTCCCTGCTTCTGATGAAGCGGCAGCAACCTGTCCCTAAGCTCAGATCAGCAGCAGTAAGATGGCGGTCGGCGGGAACGCCCCTTTATAGCCCCTGTGACGCCGCAGACAGCAAGCCAATCACTGCAATGCCCTTCTCTAAGATGGTGGGGACCAGGATCTATGTCATCACGCTGCCCACACTCTGCGTTCACCTTCATTGGCTGAGAAATGGCGCTTTTCGCGTCATTGAAACGCGACTTTGGCGCGAAAGTCGCGTACCGCATGGCCGACAAGCACAGGGGTCGGATCGGGTTTCATGAGACGCCGACTTAGCCAAAAGTCGGCGACTTTTGAAAATGATCGACCCGTTTCGCTCAACCCTAGTCAGTATCGCATGTGCATTTCAGACTTTAAAACTATGATTACCTACTTTTTAAGCTTTTGTTTATTAAGTATTTTTATGGTCTATTGATGAATGAGGTAATCAAATATGAAATTAGACTTACCGGCAATTCAGTTTATAGAAATCTCCCAGAACAGCCCCATAGGATGTGGAGTCTCCGCCCTAATAGGGAAAGAGAACACAAAGAGTTCAAATGCAAATAATTGGAGCAAAAAAGGAGACAACAATTTAGAGAAAATATTTTAATGATTGTTAACTTTCAATGTGAAAACATTTGTCCCAAAATGTGCTGAAACTTAGATGTCAGTATCGCATGTGCATTTCAGACTTTAAAACTATGATTACCTACCTTTTAAGCTTTTGTTTATTAAGTATTTTTATGGTCTATTGATGAATGAGGTAATCAAATATGAAATTAGACTTACCGGCAATTCAGTTTATAGAAATCTCCCAGAACAGCCCCATAGGATGTGGAGTCTCCGCCCTAATAGGGAAAGAGAACAGAAAGAGTTGAAATAGTCCCGCCCCATTGACCGCCCGCAGTATTTTTATAGTGCCAAGACAGCTAACATATGCACATAAAAACTATTTCACGGTCCTAGAGTTCCGTTTATAGATGACAATTTCAGATTCACCCCAAAGACTCCCAGGTAGTGGTAACTTTGGGATCAGGTTTTTTAAGGCCCATTGCTAATTTTGGTTTGATCCCCATCTAATCAATAATTGACTGAGAATCAGTATAGTTTCATGAAAAGGTGATGTCAGAAGTGGGATTTGAACCCACGCCTCCAAGAGAGACTGCGACCTGAACGCAGCGCCTTAGACCGCTCGGCCATCCAGACTTCTTGTGGATTCTGTGCCTTAACTCTTTCCAAGTTAGTCAGCAGAAATATGACCAGTAATTGTCATTGAAAATTATTTTAAAATATTTAATATTACAGTTTTTATTTCAATACATTTGTTTAAACTATTAGTTATCAAGCCTATTTTGAGCTAAATGGCCAAGCCCCATTTTAAAAAAATATGACTTTTATCACTGTATGCAGTAATAACTCTGGAATGCTTCTACATATCCCTGTAATTCTGAAAGTGTTTTTTGTGACACATTGTACTTTACATTAACTGTAAATTTAGGTCAATATATTTTTAGTTTTTTTCTGTGAAAATATCTAAATTTTGTTTAAAATTTTGAAATATTAGTCAGTTTTATTCTTTGACTGCTTATATCCTTAAACCAACTTGTTGCACCACACAAAAATGTAAATAAATAGCATTTTTCATATGTGTACTTTTTGTCAGCATTCACTTTCAAACCTCCTTTTATTTTGTTAGGATGTTAGAAATGTTAGATTTCTCACAAAATGCGGTGATGCACCATATTTCTTCAGAATCTACTGTTTGGCCACACAGCAGGGCTTTGAAAATAAGAGCGCTATTTGGATTTTGGAATGCAGATTTTGCAAGAATAGTTTGCAGGTAAAATTTGCAGAGTACCAAAAGTACCAAAACAGCAGAAACCCCCCCAAAGTGACCCCATTTTAGAAATTACTTCTCACAATGAATTCATATACACCACAGCATTTCATAGTCAAACATACATGGTTGAAATCATTCAGCTAGTGTCTGATACATGCTTTCTTTATCAGCTATCAGGTTCCCTTTAAATCCTCTTACAGCTAAGTGAAATGGAAATAAACAAAACAGAGGAAAAATTACAAAAAAATAATAATTTGCTCAAATGGAAAAGTTCCCATTTCTCATCTTTTTAACATTTTATTTTCTGTAGATAGTTAAGATTTTTAGGCCTTTTACATTTTCTTTAAATAATCAGTCCACGTGCTTTGTTTATTTTCTCCTTAAAATGTAAAGAATCAAGAAAAATGATGTTGCCGAAACCCGGGATCGAACCAGGGACCTTTAGATCTTCAGTCTAACGCTCTCCCATCTGAGGTATTTCAGCCAAACACAAACAACTTTAGGAGTGCTAGACACTTGGCAAATGTCAAGCGAAACCCCTGAAAGTAGATATTTTTATTTTTGCTTTGACTGGTTTTTGCAGCATGATTTCTATTTGAAACTCCTGCTAATTTGTTGTACATATTTAATAACTTTCATTAACTCTTTGTGAATGAGTAGAAAAAAACAGCAATTTTGACAGAGATTTTTTTACATTTTCAATTTGACTCCATTCATCAGGTTCATTCAAACCCTGTGTTTGTGAGACAGGTTATGGTTGCACATAAAAGACAATGTGCATGCATAATGTTACATCAAGTTTTATTTGTTATTAAATGCAAATAATTGGAGCAAAAAAGGAGACAACAATTTAGAGAAAATATTTTAATGATTGTTAACTTTCAATGTGAAAACATTTGTCCCAAAATGTGCTGAAACTTAGATGTCAGTATCGCATGTGCATTTCAGACTTTAAAACTATGATTACCTACCTTTTAAGCTTTTGTTTATTAAGTATTTTTATGGTCTATTGATGAATGAGGTAATCAAATATGAAATTAGACTTACCGGCAATTCAGTTTATAGAAATCTCCCAGAACAGCCCCATAGGATGTGGAGTCTCCGCCCTAATAGGGAAAGAGAACAGAAAGAGTTGAAATAGTCCCGCCTAGGGTTGAGCGACTTTCATTTTTTTAAGATCGAGTAGGGTTTTGGGAAACCCGATTTTGTCCAGAGTCGAGTCGAGTGCAGTCGGCCGATTATCGCTAAAAGTCGGGGATCGACCGAAACACGAAACCCAATGCAAGTCAATGGGGAAGCATAGTCGGCAGTGAGTGGAGGCCAGGAAAACACCTACAGTGCCCATTTTAATGCCAAAAACATCCATTCTTGTTTCTGAAGCTTGCCAATCTTAATTAACTGTATAATAATAGTTGGGCATAGGGAATTGGGGGAAAGTTGTGGGGGGAGTAGGGCTGGCTCAAGTTTTTCGTGGGCCCAGGAAATGCGGACTACGTCACGGCGGTGTTGCAGGGAAAGGTAAGTATTTAAAAGTTGCAAGTGCTGTGATCCTGAGCAAGCAGGGGGGGGGCCCACTCGTTCGCATTGCCACTGGCACAGGGCCCCTCAAAGTACGGCAGTGTGTTTGCATGGCGGGGGCGCCTCCCACCAGCAGCGACACTTTTGCGTACTCTGAGGGGCCCTGTGCCAGTGACGTCGCCAACGAGTATGCCCCCCCACCTGATGAAGGAACCTGCACTTTCATCTGCACCTTCCTCTTTGTCCCTGTGTAAGGTGGTATAACATGCGGGAAGGGGAACCTTACTTTCAGCAGGGACAGATTCTGGCTGTGTAGAGTACAAGGGGAATGTAGTGGTCTAGGTCAATGTACCAGCAGACTCATTTAGCAGTGGCTGGGCAATGGGCAGGATGAGGAGGAAACAGATATAGGGCCAAAGAATAAAGTAGGCTACATGCAGTTCAAAATTGGTAACAGGACTAAACAGGCGGCATTGCTTTGTTCAGTGGAGTAGCAAACCCAAGAGCAGCAGACACTGTTTCAAGGGCCTAACCACACTAGTAGGCCAAATGCAGTTTAATATCTGATAGTATAGGGCGAAAGCCAGAATGTGGAAGCTCAGCTTTGTTCAGTTGAGGACAACACCAGGGAGGGGCAGACACCTTTAGTAGGCCGGAAAAGCCTATTGCATTTTTCAAAATGGTAATTTGGAGCAGAAGGTTGAAGCTCAGCTTTATTTAGTTGAGGGCAACACCAGGGAGGGGCAGAAGCCGTTAGTAGGCCCTAACCACCATTTTTTTTTTAAAACCACTTAATGAGAGCCGGAAGGTTGAAGCTCAGCTTTATTTAGTTGAGGACAACACCAGGGAGGGGCAGAAGCCGTTAGTAGGCCCTAACCACCATTTTTTTTTTTTTAAACCACTTAATGAGAGCCGGAAGGTTGAAGCTCAGCTTTATTTAGTTGAGGACAACACCAGGGAGGGGCAGAAGCCGTTAGTAGGCCCTAACCACCATTTTTTTTTTAAAAACCACATAATGAGAGCCGGAAGGTTGAAGCTCAGCTTTATTTAGTTGAGGACAACACCAGGGAGGGGCAGAAGCCGTTAGTAGGCCCTAACCACCATTTTTTTTTTTAAAACCACATAATGAGAGCCGGAAGGTTGAAGCTCAGCTTTATTTAGTTGAGGACAACACCAGGGAGGGGCACACAGACAGACACCTTTAGTAGGCCGGAAAAGCCTATTGCATTTTTCAAAATGGTAATTTGGAGCAGAAGGTTGAAGCTCAGCTTTATTTAGTTGAGGGCAACACCAGGGAGGGGCAGAAGCCGTTAGTAGGCTCTAACCACCATTTTTTTTTTTTAAACCACATAATGAGAGCCGGAAGGTTGAAGCTCAGCTTTATTTAGTTGGGGACAACACCAGGGAGGGGCACACAGACAGACACCTTTTGTAGGCCTGAAAAGCCTATTGCATTTTTCAAAATGGTAATTTGGAGCAGAAGGTTGAAGCTCAGCTTTATTTAGTTGAGGGCAACACCAGGGAGGGGCAGAAGCCGTTAGTAGGCCCTAACCACCATTTTTTTTTTAAAACCACTTAATGAGAGCCGGAAGGTTGAAGCTCAGCTTTATTTAGTTGAGGACAACACCAGGGAGGGGCAGAAGCCGTTAGTAGGCCCTAACCACCATTTTTTTTTTTTTAAACCACTTAATGAGAGCCGGAAGGTTGAAGCTCAGCTTTATTTAGTTGAGGACAACACCAGGGAGGGGCAGAAGCCGTTAGTAGGCCCTAACCACCATTTTTTTTTTTAAAACCACATAATGAGAGCCGGAAGGTTGAAGCTCAGCTTTATTTAGTTGAGGACAACACCAGGGAGGGGCAGAAGCCGTTAGTAGGCCCTAACCACCATTTTTTTTTTTAAAACCACATAATGAGAGCCGGAAGGTTGAAGCTCAGCTTTATTTAGTTGAGGACAACACCAGGGAGGGGCACACAGACAGACACCTTTTGTAGGCCTGAAAAGCCTATTGCATTTTTCAAAATGGTAATTTGGAGCAGAAGGTTGAAGCTCAGCTTTATTTAGTTGAGGGCAACACCAGGGAGGGGCAGAAGCCGTTAGTAGGCCCTAACCACCATTTTTTTTTTTAAAACCACATAATGAGAGCCGGAAGGTTGAAGCTCAGCTTTATTTAGTTGAGGACAACACCAGGGAGGGGCAGAAGCCGTTAGTAGGCCCTAACCACCATTTTTTTTTTTAAAACCACATAATGAGAGCCGGAAGGTTGAAGCTCAGCTTTATTTAGTTGAGGACAACACCAGGGAGGGGCAGAAGCCGTTAGTAGGCCCTAACCACCATTTTTTTTTTTAAAACCACATAATGAGAGCCGGAAGGTTGAAGCTCAGCTTTATTTAGTTGAGGACAACACCAGGGAGGGGCACACAGACAGACACCTTTAGTAGGCCTGAAAAGCCTATTGCATTTTTCAAAATGGTAATTTGGAGCAGAAGGTTGAAGCTCAGCTTTATTTAGTTGAGGGCAACACCAGGGAGGGGCAGAAGCCGTTAGTAGGCCCTAACCACCCTTTTTTTTTTTTAAAACCACTTAATGAGAGCCGGAAGGTTGAAGCTCAGCTTTATTTAGTTGAGGACAACACCAGGCAGGGGCACACAGACAGACACCTTTTGTAGGCCTGAAAAGCCTATTGCATTTTTCAAAATGGTAATTTGGAGCAGAAGGTTGAAGCTCAGCTTTATTTAGTTGAGGGCAACACCAGGGAGGGGCAGAAGCCGTTAGTAGGCCCTAACCACCATTTTTTTTTTTAAAACCACATAATGAGAGCCGGAAGGTTGAAGCTCAGCTTTATTTAGTTGAGGACAACACCAGGGAGGGGCAGAAGCCGTTAGTAGGCCCTAACCACCATTTTTTTTTTTAAAACCACACAATGAGAGCCGGAAGGTTGAAGCTCAGCTTTATTTAGTTGAGGACAACACCAGGGAGGGGCACACAGACAGACACCTTTTGTAGGCCTGAAAAGCCTATTGCATTTTTCAAAATGGTAATTTGGAGCAGAAGGTTGAAGCTCAGCTTTATTTAGTTGAGGGCAACACCAGGGAGGGGCAGAAGCCGTTAGTAGGCCCTAACCACCATTTTTTTTTTTAAAACCACATAATGAGAGCCGGAAGGTTGAAGCTCAGCTTTATTTAGTTGAGGACAACACCAGGGAGGGGCAGAAGCCGTTAGTAGGCCCTAACCACCATTTTTTTTTTTAAAACCACATAATGAGAGCCGGAAGGTTGAAGCTCAGCTTTATTTAGTTGAGGACAACACCAGGGAGGGGCACACAGACAGACACCTTTAGTAGGCCGGAAAAGCCTATTGCATTTTTCAAAATGGTAATTTGGAGCAGAAGGTTGAAGCTCAGCTTTATTTAGTTGAGGGCAACACCAGGGAGGGGCAGAAGCCGTTAGTAGGCCCTAACCACCATTTTTTTTTTTAAAACCACATAATGAGAGCCGGAAGGTTGAAGCTCAGCTTTATTTAGTTGAGGACAACACCAGGGAGGGGCAGAAGCCGTTAGTAGGCCCTAACCACCATTTTTTTTTTTAAAACCACATAATGAGAGCCGGAAGGTTGAAGCTCAGCTTTATTTAGTTGAGGACAACACCAGGGAGGGGCAGAAGCCGTTAGTAGGCCCTAACCACCATTTTTTTTTTTAAAACCACATAATGAGAGCCGGAAGGTTGAAGCTCAGCTTTATTTAGTTGAGGACAACACCAGGGAGGGGCACACAGACAGACACCTTTAGTAGGCCTGAAAAGCCTATTGCATTTTTCAAAATGGTAATTTGGAGCAGAAGGTTGAAGCTCAGCTTTATTTAGTTGAGGGCAACACCAGGGAGGGGCAGAAGCCGTTAGTAGGCCCTAACCACCATTTTTTTTTTTTTAAACCACTTAATGAGAGCCGGAAGGTTGAAGCTCAGCTTTATTTAGTTGAGGACAACACCAGGCAGGGGCACACAGACAGACACCTTTAGTAGGCCTGAAAAGCCTATTGCATTTTTCAAAATGGTAATTTGGAGCAGAAGGTTGAAGCTCAGCTTTATTTAGTTGAGGGCAACACCAGGGAGGGGCAGAAGCCGTTAGTAGGCCCTAACCACCATTTTTTTTTTTAAAACCACATAATGAGAGCCGGAAGGTTGAAGCTCAGCTTTATTTAGTTGAGGACAACACCAGGGAGGGGCAGAAGCCGTTAGTAGGCCCTAACCACCATTTTTTTTTTTAAAACCACATAATGAGAGCCGGAAGGTTGAAGCTCAGCTTTATTTAGTTGAGGACAACACCAGGGAGGGGCACACAGACAGACACCTTTTGTAGGCCTGAAAAGCCTATTGCATTTTTCAAAATGGTAATTTGGAGCAGAAGGTTGAAGCTCAGCTTTATTTAGTTGAGGGCAACACCAGGGAGGGGCAGAAGCCGTTAGTAGGCCCTAACCACCATTTTTTTTTTTTAAAACCACTTAATGAGAGCCGGAAGGTTGAAGCTCAGCTTTATTTAGTTGAGGACAACACCAGGCAGGGGCACACAGACAGACACCTTTTGTAGGCCTGAAAAGCCTATTGCATTTTTCAAAATGGTAATTTGGAGCAGAAGGTTGAAGCTCAGCTTTATTTAGTTGAGGGCAACACCAGGGAGGGGCAGAAGCCGTTAGTAGGCCCTAACCACCATTTTTTTTTTAAAACCACATAATGAGAGCCGGAAGGTTGAAGCTCAGCTTTATTTAGTTGAGGACAACACCAGGGAGGGGCAGAAGCCGTTAGTAGGCCCTAACCACCATTTTTTTTTTTAAAACCACATAATGAGAGCCGGAAGGTTGAAGCTCAGCTTTATTTAGTTGAGGACAACACCAGGGAGGGGCACACAGACAGACACCTTTTGTAGGCCTGAAAAGCCTATTGCATTTTTCAAAATGGTAATTTGGAGCAGAAGGTTGAAGCTCAGCTTTATTTAGTTGAGGGCAACACCAGGGAGGGGCAGAAGCCGTTAGTAGGCCCTAACCACCATTTTTTTTTTTAAAACCACATAATGAGAGCCGGAAGGTTGAAGCTCAGCTTTATTTAGTTGAGGACAACACCAGGGAGGGGCAGAAGCCGTTAGTAGGCCCTAACCACCATTTTTTTTTTTAAAACCACATAATGAGAGCCGGAAGGTTGAAGCTCAGCTTTATTTAGTTGAGGACAACACCAGGGAGGGGCACACAGACAGACACCTTTAGTAGGCCGGAAAAGCCTATTGCATTTTTCAAAATGGTAATTTGGAGCAGAAGGTTGAAGCTCAGCTTTATTTAGTTGAGGGCAACACCAGGGAGGGGCAGAAGCCGTTAGTAGGCCCTAACCACCATTTTTTTTTTTAAAACCACATAATGAGAGCCGGAAGGTTGAAGCTCAGCTTTATTTAGTTGAGGACAACACCAGGGAGGGGCAGAAGCCGTTAGTAGGCCCTAACCACCATTTTTTTTTTTAAAACCACATAATGAGAGCCGGAAGGTTGAAGCTCAGCTTTATTTAGTTGAGGACAACACCAGGGAGGGGCAGAAGCCGTTAGTAGGCCCTAACCACCATTTTTTTTTTTAAAACCACATAATGAGAGCCGGAAGGTTGAAGCTCAGCTTTATTTAGTTGAGGACAACACCAGGGAGGGGCACACAGACAGACACCTTTAGTAGGCCTGAAAAGCCTATTGCATTTTTCAAAATGGTAATTTGGAGCAGAAGGTTGAAGCTCAGCTTTATTTAGTTGAGGGCAACACCAGGGAGGGGCAGAAGCCGTTAGTAGGCCCTAACCACCATTTTTTTTTTTTTAAACCACTTAATGAGAGCCGGAAGGTTGAAGCTCAGCTTTATTTAGTTGAGGACAACACCAGGCAGGGGCACACAGACAGACACCTTTAGTAGGCCTGAAAAGCCTATTGCATTTTTCAAAATGGTAATTTGGAGCAGAAGGTTGAAGCTCAGCTTTATTTAGTTGAGGGCAACACCAGGGAGGGGCAGAAGCCGTTAGTAGGCCCTAACCACCATTTTTTTTTTTAAAACCACATAATGAGAGCCGGAAGGTTGAAGCTCAGCTTTATTTAGTTGAGGACAACACCAGGGAGGGGCAGAAGCCGTTAGTAGGCCCTAACCACCATTTTTTTTTTTAAAACCACATAATGAGAGCCGGAAGGTTGAAGCTCAGCTTTATTTAGTTGAGGACAACACCAGGGAGGGGCACACAGACAGACACCTTTTGTAGGCCTGAAAAGCCTATTGCATTTTTCAAAATGGTAATTTGGAGCAGAAGGTTGAAGCTCAGCTTTATTTAGTTGAGGGCAACACCAGGGAGGGGCAGAAGCCGTTAGTAGGCCCTAACCACCATTTTTTTTTTTAAAACCACATAATGAGAGCCGGAAGGTTGAAGCTCAGCTTTATTTAGTTGAGGACAACACCAGGGAGGGGCAGAAGCCGTTAGTAGGCCCTAACCACCATTTTTTTTTTTAAAACCACATAATGAGAGCCGGAAGGTTGAAGCTCAGCTTTATTTAGTTGAGGACAACACCAGGGAGGGGCACACAGACAGACACCTTTAGTAGGCCGGAAAAGCCTATTGCATTTTTCAAAATGGTAATTTGGAGCAGAAGGTTGAAGCTCAGCTTTATTTAGTTGAGGGCAACACCAGGGAGGGGCAGAAGCCGTTAGTAGGCCCTAACCACCATTTTTTTTTTTAAAACCACATAATGAGAGCCGGAAGGTTGAAGCTCAGCTTTATTTAGTTGAGGACAACACCAGGGAGGGGCACACAGACAGACACCTTTAGTAGGCCTGAAAAGCCTATTGCATTTTTCAAAATGGTAATTTGGAGCAGAAGGTTGAAGCTCAGCTTTATTTAGTTGAGGGCAACACCAGGGAGGGGCAGAAGCCGTTAGTAGGCCCTAACCACCATTTTTTTTTTTTTAAACCACTTAATGAGAGCCGGAAGGTTGAAGCTCAGCTTTATTTAGTTGAGGACAACACCAGGCAGGGGCACACAGACAGACACCTTTAGTAGGCCTGAAAAGCCTATTGCATTTTTCAAAATGGTAATTTGGAGCAGAAGGTTGAAGCTCAGCTTTATTTAGTTGAGGGCAACACCAGGGAGGGGCAGAAGCCGTTAGTAGGCCCTAACCACCATTTTTTTTTTAAAACCACATAATGAGAGCCGGAAGGTTGAAGCTCAGCTTTATTTAGTTGAGGACAACACCAGGGAGGGGCAGAAGCCGTTAGTAGGCCCTAACCACCATTTTTTTTTTTAAAACCACATAATGAGAGCCGGAAGGTTGAAGCTCAGCTTTATTTAGTTGAGGACAACACCAGGGAGGGGCACACAGACAGACACCTTTAGTAGGCCGGAAAAGCCTATTGCATTTTTCAAAATGGTAATTTGGAGCAGAAGGTTGAAGCTCAGCTTTATTTAGTTGAGGGCAACACCAGGGAGGGGCAGAAGCCGTTAGTAGGCCCTAACCACCATTTTTTTTTTAAAACCACATAATGAGAGCCGGAAGGTTGAAGCTCAGCTTTATTTAGTTGAGGACAACACCAGGCAGGGGCACACAGACAGACACCTTTAGTAGGCCTGAAAAGCCTATTGCATTTTTCAAAATGGTAATTTGGAGCAGAAGGTTGAAGCTCAGCTTTATTTAGTTGAGGGCAACACCAGGGAGGGGCAGAAGCCGTTAGTAGGCCCTAACCAAAGTTGAAGGCCAAATGCAGTTTAATTTCTGATACTATAGGCCGAAAGCCAGAAGGTGGAAGTTCCGATTTAGACAGTGGAGGACAATTTGAATTAGGGACTGCAGACAGACTTAGTAGGCTGTCCCCTGTGGACCATGCATCCACCACATTAACCCATTGCGCCGTAATGGACACGTAATCTTCCGTGGCCATGCCTACAGGTCCATGCGTCTGTTGTCAGGTGCACCTTTGTACTCACAGATTGCCAGAGTGCATGGACAATGCGGTCTTCTACATGCTGGTGGAGGGTTGGGATGGCTTTTCTCGCAAAAGAAGTGTCGACTGGTTAGCTTGTAGCGTGGTACAGCGTAGTCCATCATGGCCTTATTAATAGTAAATAAAATATATAACTAGGCTCTATGAACTTTTAAATAGGTTCCAGGGGTACACGGGCAGCATTGGTGTGGTCAGTGGAGGAGTATTGCAAGTAGGGGCTGCAGACAGGCTATCAAAGGCCTAAAATAACAAACAGTAGGCAGTCATGGCAGTTTTACATCGGTTACATGGATACACAGGCAGGCACTCCAGGCAGCATTGTGGTCAGTGGAGGAGTATTGCAAGTAGGGGCCGCAGACAGGCTATCAAAGGCCTAAAATAACAAACAATAGGCTCATGGCAGTTTTACAGCGGTTACATGGATACACGGGCAGGCAGCTTGGTGGTCAGTGGAGGAGTATTTAAAGTAGGGACCGCAGACAGGCTATCAAAGGCCTAAAATAACAAACAATAGGCTCATGGCAGTTTCACAGCGGTTACATGGATACACGGGCAGGCAGCTTGGTGGTGGTGAGTGGAGGAGTATTTAAAGTAGGGACCGCAGACAGGCTTCAAAGGCCTAACATAAGAAAATGGGCTGGCTGTAGGCACTTTATAATTGGTTCCAGGGGTACACGGGCAGCAGTGGTCTGGTCAGTGGAGGAGTATTTAAAGTAGGGACCGCAGACAGGCTTCAAAGGCCTAACATAAGAAAATGGGCTGGCTGTAGGCACTTTATAATTGGTTCCAGGGGTACACGGGCAGCAGTGGTCTGGTCAGTGGAGGAGTATTTAAAGTAGGGACCGCAGACAGGCTATCAAAGGCCTAACATAACAAACAATAGGCTCATGGCAGTTTCACAGCGGTTACATGGATACACGGGCAGGCAGCTTGGTGGTGGTGAGTGGAGGAGTATTTAAAGTAGGGACCGCAGACAGGCTTCAAAGGCCTAACATAAGAAAATGGGCTGGCTGTAGGCACTTTATAATTGGTTCCAGGGGTACACGGGCAGCAGTGGTCTGGTCAGTGGAGGAGTATTTAAAGTAGGGACCGCAGACAGGCTTCAAAGGCCTAACATAAGAAAATGGGCTGGCTGTAGGCACTTTATAATTGGTTCCAGGGGTACACGGGCAGCAGTGGTCTGGTCAGTGGAGGAGTATTTAAAGTAGGGACCGCAGACAGGCTATCAAAGGCCTAACATAACAAACAATAGGCTCATGGCAGTTTCACAGCGGTTACATGGATACACGGGCAGGCAGCTTGGTGGTGGTGAGTGGAGGAGTATTTAAAGTAGGGACCGCAGACAGGCTTCAAAGGCCTAACATAAGAAAATGGGCTGGCTGTAGGCACTTTATAATTGGTTCCAGGGGTACACGGGCAGCAGTGGTCTGGTCAGTGGAGGAGTATTTAAAGTAGGGACCGCAGACAGGCTTCAAAGGCCTAACATAAGAAAATGGGCTGGCTGTAGGCACTTTATAATTGGTTCCAGGGGTACACGGGCAGCAGTGGTCTGGTCAGTGGAGGAGTATTTAAAGTAGGGACCGCAGACAGGCTATCAAAGGCCTAACATAACAAACAATAGGCTCATGGCAGTTTCACAGCGGTTACATGGATACACGGGCAGGCAGCTTGGTGGTGGTGAGTGGAGGAGTATTTAAAGTAGGGACCGCAGACAGGCTTCAAAGGCCTAACATAAGAAAATGGGCTGGCTGTAGGCACTTTATAATTGGTTCCAGGGGTACACGGGCAGCAGTGGTCTGGTCAGTGGAGGAGTATTTAAAGTAGGGACCGCAGACAGGCTTCAAAGGCCTAACATAAGAAAATGGGCTGGCTGTAGGCACTTTATAATTGGTTCCAGGGGTACACGGGCAGCAGTGGTCTGGTCAGTGGAGGAGTATTTAAAGTAGGGACCGCAGACAGGCTATCAAAGGCCTAACATAACAAACAATAGGCTCATGGCAGTTTCACAGCGGTTACATGGATACACGGGCAGGCAGCTTGGTGGTCAGTGGAGGAGTATTTAAAGTAGGGACCGCAGACAGGCTATCAAAGGCCTAAAATAACAAACAATAGGCTCATGGCAGTTTTACAGCGGTTACATGGATACACGGGCAGGCAGCTTGGTGGTCAGTGGAGGAGTATTGCAAGTAGGGGCCGCAGACAGGCTATCAAAGGCCTAAAATAACAAACAATAGGCTCATGGCAGTTTTACAGCGGTGACATGGATACACAGGCAGCTTGGTGGTGAGTGGAGGAGTAGTGCAAGGAGTGTCTGTCCCAGTACTCCCAAAATATAAATAGATGTTAATGTCTCGCAAAACAACCAAAACAAAAAAAAAAGGTGGCATACTTAGGTACAGGGGTGGGCTCATCTACTGAGTTTCTGACATAGTAATTTGGCAGTAACTATTTAATGGTGCCAATATAGGACACAGACACAGACTACTTTAAGTTGCATCATAGATGTCTACAAATTTGTATTGTCAGTGCCAGACATTGAATGATGTCAGCGAATAGACTAAAGATTGGTGGAGCTGTGCGACATAATTTTGCACGTGGTAGAGCACATTTTGAGCTGGGGTAGGGGGGAACTCTCTTGAGGCCGGCGGGACCGCCCCAGGGCCCCTCATGTTACAACGGTGTGTCTGACGTTGGGTGCGCACCACCACCGCCAGAGACACTACATTGTACTATGAGGGACCCAGTAGCAATGCCGTCAACCAAAAGCGAGCACACCCACCTCTTCAGACAAACAGCAGTCTCACGGGTGCTTGCGCCAAGTCGCGATACCACGGCCCCGTGTGGGGAGTTTTGCCATTTAGGGAGGTGTAAACATGTCGTATGCTGTACAATCAGCTGCAGCAAATTAGACATTAGAAAAGTAATTCACAGGCAAGAGCTTTTCATAGGAAAGCTAGGTGTCGGCCGGGCAAGGTGGGGCAAAAGATTTCGAAATCCAGTTGTGGTTCATTTTAATGAATGTTAGATCGTCAACATTTTGGGTAGCCAGACGAGTCCTTTTTTCGGTTAATATTGAACCTGCAGCACTGAATACTCTTTCTGATAGGACACTTGCTGCCGGGCAAGCAAGCTCCTGCAATGCATATTCTGCCAATTCTGGCCAGGTGTCTAATTTGGAGGCCCAGTAATCAAATGGGAATGACGGTTGAGGGAGAACATCGATAAGGGATGAAAAATAGTTAGTAACCATACTGGACAAATGTTGTCTCCTGTCACTTTCAATTGATGCAGCAGTACCTGTCCTGTCTGCGGTCATAGCAAAATCACTCCACAACCTGGTCAGAAAACCCCTCTGTCCAACGCCACTTCTGATGTGTGCACCCCTAACACTCCTAGTCTGCTGCCCCCTGGAGCTCGTGTGAGAACGATCACGTGCGCTGTGTGCTGGGAATGCCTGAAGCAAACGGTCAACAAGAGTTGATTGTTTGGTTGCTAATATTAGTTCCAAGTTCTCATGTGGCATAATATTTTGCAATTTGCCTTTATAGCGTGGATCAAGGAGGCAGGCCAACCAGTAATCGTCATCGTTCATCATTTTCGTAATGCGTGTGTCCCTTTTTAGGATACGTAAGGCATAATCCGCCATGTGGGCCAAAGTTCCAGTTGTCAAATCTCCGGTTGTGATTGGTTGAGGGGCAGTTGCAGGCAAATCTACGTCACTTGTGTCCCTCAAAAAACCAGAACCCGGCCGTGACACGCAACCAAATTCCTGTGCCCCCGGGAAAGGTTCGGCATTAAAAATATACTCATCCCCATCATCCTCCTCGTCCTCCACCTCCTCTTCGCCCGCTACCTCGTCCTGTACACTGCCCTGACCAGACAATGGCTGACTGTCATCAAGGCTTTCCTCTTCCTCTGGTGCAGACGCCTGCTCCTTTATGTGCGTCAAACTTTGCATCAGCAGACGCATTAGGGGGATGCTCATGCTTATTACGGCGTTGTCTGCACTAACCAGCCGTGTGCATTCCTCAAAGCACTGAAGGACTTGACACATGTCTTGTATCTTAGACCACTGCACACCTGACAACTCCATGTCTGCCATCCTACTGCCTGCCCGTGTATCCTCCCACAAATAAATAACAGCACGCCTCTGTTCGCACAGTCTCTGAAGCATGTGCAGTGTTGAGTTCCACCTTGTTGCAACGTCTATGATTAGGCGATGCTGGGGAAGGTTCAAAGACCGCTGATAGGTCTGCATACGGCTGGCGTGTACAGGCGAACGTCGGATATGTGAGCAAAGTGCACGCACTTTGAGGAGCAGGTCGGAGAACCCAGGATAAGTTTTCAATAAGCACTGCACCACCAGGTTTAAGGTGTGAGCCAGGCAAGGAATGTGTTTCAGTTGGGAAAGGGAGATGGCAGCCATGAAATTCCTTCCGTTATCACTCACTACCTTGCCTGCCTCAAGATCTACTGTGCCCAGCCACGACTGCGTTTCTTGTTGCAAGAACTCGGACAGAACTTCCGCGGTGTGTCTATTGTCGCCCAAGCACTTCATAGCCAATACAGCCTGCTGACGCTTGGCAGTAGCTGGCCCATAATGGGACAACTGGTGTGCAACAGTGTCATCTGCCGATGGAGTGGTTGGCAGACTGCGTTCTGTGGAAGAGCTGTAGCTTCTGCAGGAGGACGAGGAGGAGGAGGAGGAGGGGGTGCGAACGCCTACAGCCAACTGTTTCCTAGACCGTGGGCTAGGCACAACTGTCCCTAAATTGATGTCGCCTGTGGACCCTGCATCCACCACATTCACCCAGTGTGCCGTGATGGACACATAACGTCCCTGGCCATGCCTACTGGTCCATGCATCTGTAGTCAGGTGCACCTTTGTACTCACAGATTGCCTGAGTGCATGGACGATGCGCTGTTTAACATGCTGGTGCAGGGCTGGGATGGCTTTTCTGGAAAAAAAGTGTCGACTGGGTAGCTCGTATCGTGGTTCAGCGTACTCCATCAGGGCTTTGAAAGCTTCGCTTTCAACTAACCGGTAGGGCATCATCTCTAACGAGATTAGTCTAGCTATGTGGGCGTTAAAACCCTGTGTACGCGGATGCGAGGATAAGTACTTCCTTTTTCTAACCAGAGTCTCATGTAGGGTGAGCTGGACTGGAGAGCTGGAGATCGTGGAACTTTCGGGTGTGCCGGTGTACATGGCAGACTGAGAGACGGTTGGAGACGGTATTGTTTCCGCCGGTGCCCTAGATGCAATATTTCCTCCTACAAAACTGGTGATTCCCTGACCCTGACTGCTTTTGGCTGGCAAAGAAACCTGCACAGATACTGCCGGTGGTGCGGAAAATGGTGGCCTTACAGTGACGGAAGGGATGTTGCGTTGCTGACTAGCTTCATTGGCCGAGGGTGCTACAACCTTGAGGGACGTTTGGTAGTTAGTCCAGGCTTGAAAATGCATGGTGGTTAAGTGTCTATGCATGCAACTAGTATTTAGACTTTTCAGATTCTGACCTCTGCTTAAGCTAGTTGAACATTTTTGACAGATGACTTTGCGCTGATCAGTTGGATGTTGTTTAAAAAAATGCCAGACTGCACTCTTCCTAGACTCGGATCCCTTTTCAGGGATTGCAGACTGAGCTTTAACCGGATGGCAACGCTGTGCTCCAACAGGTTTTGGCTTTGACACGCGTTTTGGTCCAGATACGGGCCCGGCAGATGGAACCTGTTGCGATGTTGATGCCTGCTGCGGCCCCTCCTCCACCTCCGCTTCTGAACTACTGCCGCCTGCACCCTGTTCCCCCAATGGCTGCCAATCGGGGTCAATAACTGGGTCATCTATTACCTCCTCTTCGAGCTCGTGTGCAACTTCGTCTGTGTCACTGTGTCGGTCGGTGGTATAGCGTTCGTGGCGGGGCAACATAGTCTCATCAGGGTCTGATTGTGGATCTGTACCCTGAGAGGGCAATGTGGTGGTCTGAGTCAAAGGAGCAGCATAGTACTCTGGCTGTGGCTGTGCATCAGTGCACTCCATGTCAGAATATACTTGTAATGGGCATGGCCTGTTAAATGTTTCACTTTCTAAGCCAGGGACGGTATGTGTAAAGAGCTCCATGGAGTGACCCGTTGTGTCGCCTGCTGCATCCTTCTCTCTTGTTGTAGTTTTTGCTGAGGAGGACAAGGAAGCGACTTGTCCCTGACCGTGAACATCCACAAGCGACGCGCTGCTTTTACATTTACCAGTTTCGGAAGAGGAGGCAAAAGAGCTAGAGGCTGAGTCTGCAATGTAAGCCAAAACTTGCTGTTGCTGCTCCGCCTTTAAAAGCGGTTTTCCTACTCCCAGAAAAGAGAGCGTTCGAGGCCTTGTGTAGCCTGACGACGAAACTGGCTCCACAGCTCCAGACTTAGGTGGAATATTTTTATCCCCACGACCACCTGATGCTCCACTACCACTACCATCATTACCAGCTGACAATGAACGCCCACGACGACCTCTTGCACCAGACTTCCTCATTGTTTTAAAATCTTAACCAAAGTAACTTTATTTGTTGCTGTCAAACAACTTACACGGTGAGCTATAACTTCAGTATGATTTCAATATCCTTTAACAGGTTGGTGAGACCACAAGGAAAATCAGGCACAATGTTACACACTCTGTTTTCTGTGGCACAAAATCACAGAGATGACACACACGCAGGACTGTCACTCAAGCACTAATGTCAATATTAATCTCCCACCTAATTTATTTTTTTTTTTTTCTCAGGGAGACTTTAGAAACCAAATAATATTAAAAAAAAAAAAAAAAAAAGGCTTTCTATGGCCCACAATTAGAGAGAGAGAGGTGGCACAACCAGGAGTCAAGACTGGCGCACAAGCTGAAAGGGCAATATTACTCTCCCACTGTTTTTTATGTTTTTTTTGTTTTTTTCAGGGAGACTTTAGAAACCAAATAATATTAAAAAAAACAAAAAAAAAAAAGGCTTTCTATGGCCCACTGAATGAGAGGGAGAGAGGTGGCACACCCAGGAGTCAAGACTGGCACACAAGCTGAAAGGGCAATATTACTCTCCCACTGTTTTTTTAGGTTTTTTTTTTTTTTTCAGGGAGACTTTAGAAACCAAATAATATTAAAAAAAAAAAAAAAAAAAAAAAAAATAGGCTTGCTATAGCCCACTGAATGAGAGATAGCACACACAGCAGTGGCACACAAGCCCTGACTGAGGCCAATATTTTTCTCCCACTGATTGATGTAGTGTTTTTGTGTTGAGGTAGAATTTAGAACACAAATCACGGAAAAAATAAATAGGCTTTCTATGGCCCACTGAATGAAAGGGAGAGAGGTGGCACACCCAGGAGTCAAGACTGGCACACAAGCTGAAAGGGCAATATTACTCTCCCACTGTTTTTTTATGTATTTTTTGTTTTTTCAGGGAGACTTTAGAAACCCAATAATATTTAAAAAAAAAAATAAATAGGCTTTCTATGGCCCACTGAATGAGAGGGAGAGAGGTGGCACACCCAGGAGTCAAGACTGGCACACAAGCTGAAAGGGCAATATTATTCTCCCACTGTTTTTTTAGGTTTTTTTTTTTTTTTTCAGGGAGAATTAGAAACCAAATAATATTAAAAAAAAAAATAAATAGGCTTTCTATGGCCCACTGAATGAGAGGGAGAGAGGTGGCACACCCAGGAGTCAAGACTGGCACACAAGCTGAAAGGGCAATATTACTCTCCCACTGTTTTTTTAGGTTTTTTTTTTTTTTTCAGGGAGACTTTAGAAACCAAATAATATTAAAAAAAAAAAAAAAAATAGGCTTGCTATAGCCCACTGAATGAGAGATAGCACACACAGCAGTGGCACACAAGCCCTGACTGAGGCCAATATTTTTCTCACACTGATTGATGTAGTGTTTTTGTGTTGAGGTAGAATTTAGAACACAAATCACGGAAAAAATAAATAGGCTTTCTATGGCCCACTGAATGAAAGGGAGAGAGGTGGCACACCCAGGAGTCAAGACTGGCACACAAGCTGAAAGGGCAATATTACTCTCCCACTGTTTTTTTATGTATCTTTTGTTTTTTCAGGGAGACTTTAGAAACCCAATAATATTTAAAAAAAAAAATAAATAGGCTTTCTATGGCCCACTGAATGAGAGGGAGAGAGGTGGCACACCCAGGAGTCAAGACTGGCACACAAGCTGAAAGGGCAATATTATTCTCCCACTGTTTTTTTAGGTTTTTTTTTTTTTTTTCAGGGAGAATTAGAAACCAAATAATATTAAAAAAAAAAATAAATAGGCTTTCTATGGCCCACTGAATGAGAGGGAGAGAGGTGGCACACCCAGGAGTCAAGACTGGCACACAAGCTGAAAGGGCAATATTACTCTCCCACTGTTTTTTTAGGTTTTTTTTTTTTTTCAGGGAGACTTTAGAAACCAAATAATATTAAAAAAAAAAAAAAAAAAAAAATAGGCTTGCTATAGCCCACTGAATGAGAGATAGCACACACAGCAGTGGCACACAAGCCCTGACTGAGGCCAATATTTTTCTCCCACTGATTGATGTAGTGTTTTTGTGTTGAGGTAGAATTTAGAACACAAATCACGGAAAAAATAAATAGGCTTTCTATGGCCCACTGAATGAAAGGGAGAGAGGTGGCACACCCAGGAGTCAAGACTGGCACACAAGCTGAAAGGGCAATATTACTCTCCCACTGTTTTTTTATGTATTTTTTGTTTTTTCAGGGAGACTTTAGAAACCCAATAATATTTAAAAAAAAAAATAAATAGGCTTTCTATGGCCCACTGAATGAGAGGGAGAGAGGTGGCACACCCAGGAGTCAAGACTGGCACACAAGCTGAAAGGGCAATATTATTCTCCCACTGTTTTTTTAGGTTTTTTTTTTTTTTTTCAGGGAGAATTAGAAACCAAATAATATTAAAAAAATAAAATAAATAGGCTTTCTATGGCCCACTGAATGAGAGGGAGAGAGGTGGCACACCCAGGAGTCAAGACTGGCACACAAGCTGAAAGGGCAATATTACTCTCCCACTGTTTTTTTAGGTTTTTTTTTTTTTCAGGGAGACTTTAGAAACCAAATAATATTTAAAAAAAAAAAAAAAAAAAAAAAAAATAGGCTTGCTATAGCCCACTGAATGAGAGATAGCACACACAGCAGTGGCACACAAGCCCTGACTGAGGCCAATATTTTTCTCCCACTGATTGATGTAGTGTTTTTGTGTTGAGGTAGAATTTAGAACACAAATCACGGAAAAAATAAATAGGCTTTCTATGGCCCACTGAATGAAAGGGAGAGAGGTGGCACACCCAGGAGTCAAGACTGGCACACAAGCTGAAAGGGCAATATTACTCTCCCACTGTTTTTTTATGTATTTTTTGTTTTTTCAGGGAGACTTTAGAAACCCAATAATATTTAAAAAAAAAAATAAATAGGCTTTCTATGGCCCACTGAATGAGAGGGAGAGAGGTGGCACACCCAGGAGTCAAGACTGGCACACAAGCTGAAAGGGCAATATTACTCTCCCACTGTTTTTTTAGGTTTTTTTTTTTTTTCAGGGAGACTTTAGAAACCAAATAATATTAAAAAAAAAAAAAAAAAATAGGCTTGCTATAGCCCACTGAATGAGAGATAGCACACACAGCAGTGGCACACAAGCCCTGACTGAGGCCAATATTTTTCTCCCACTGATTGATGTAGTGTTTTTGTGTTGAGGTAGATTTTAGAACACAAATCACGGAAAAAATAAATAGGCTTTTTATGGCCCACTCAGTGAGAGATGGCACACACAGGGATGGCACTGTAGCAGAAATGCCAATCTTAATCTCCCACAAAAAAAAAACAAAAAAAAAAAAAAAACTGTCCTACAATTACTATCTCCCTGCAGTAATGTAAGCCAGGTATGGCAGGCAGCAATAGGAGTGGACTGATGCACAAATTAAATAAAAAGTGTGGACAAACAAAAAAGATAGCTGTGCAGAAAGGAAGGAACAAGAGGATATGTGCTTTGAAAAAAGCAGTTGGTTTCCACAGTGGCGTACACACAGCAATACAGCTATCACGGAGCCTTCTAGGGCAGCCCAATGAGCTACAGCGCTGAGGGGAAAAAAAAAAAAAATAGCTTCCACAGTCCCTGCACACCGAAGGTGGTGTTGGACAGTGGAAATCGCTGCAGCACAAGCGGTTTGGTGGTTAGTGGACCCTGCCTAACGCTCTCCCTGCTTCTGACGAAGCGGCAGCAACCTGTCCCTAAGCTCAGATCAGCAGCAGTAAGATGGCGGTCGGCGGGAACGCCCCTTTATAGCCCCTGTGACGCCGCAGACAGCAAGCCAATCACTGCAATGCCCTTCTCTAAGATGGTGGGGACCAGGATCTATGTCATCACGCTGCCCACACTCTGCGTTCACCTTCATTGGCTGAGAAATGGCGCTTTTCGCGTCATTGAAACGCGACTTTGGCGCGAAAGTCGCGTACCGCATGGCCGACAAGCACAGGGGTCGGATCGGGTTTCATGAGACGCCGACTTAGCCAAAAGTCGGCGACTTTTGAAAATGATCGACCCGTTTCGCTCAACCCTAGTCCCGCCCCATTGACCGCCCGCAGTATTTTTATAGTGCCAAGACAGCTAACATATGCACATAAAAACTATTTCACGGTCCTAGAGTTCCGTTTATAGACGACAATTTCAGATTCACCCCAAAGACTCCCAGGTAGTGGTAACTTTGGGATCAGGTTTTTTAAGGCCCATTGCTAAGTTTGGTTTGATCCCCATCTAATCAATAATTGACTGAGAATCAGTATAGTTTCATGAAAAGGTGATGTCAGAAGTGGGATTTGAACCCACGCCTCCAAGAGAGACTGCGACCTGAACGCAGCGCCTTAGACCGCTCGGCCATCCTGACTTCTTGTGGATTCTGTGCCTTAACTCTTTCCAAGTTAGTCAGCAGAAATATGACCAGTAATTGTCATTGAAAATTATTTTAAAATATTTAATATTACAGTTTTTATTTCAATACATTTGTTTAAACTATTAGTTATCAAGCCTATTTTGAGCTAAATGGCCAAGCCCCATTTTAAAAAAATATGACTTTTATCACTGTATGCAGTAATAACTCTGGAATGCTTCTACATATCCCTGTAATTCTGAAAGTGTTTTTTGTGACACATTGTACTTTACATTAACTGTAAATTTAGGTCAATATATTTTTAGTTTTTTTCTGTGAAAATATCTAAATTTTGTTTAAAATTTTGAAATATTAGTCAGTTTTATTCTTTGTATTCTTTGACTGCTTATATCCTTAAACCAACTTGTTGCACCACACAAAAATGTAAATAAATAGCATTTTTCATATGTGTACTTTTTGTCAGCATTCACTTTCAAACCTCCTTTTATTTTGTTAGGATGTTAGAAATGTTAGATTTCTCACAAAATGCGGTGATGCACCATATTTCTTCAGAATCTACTGTTTGGCCACACAGCAGGGCTTTGAAAATAAGAGCGCTATTTGGATTTTGGAATGCAGATTTTGCAAGAATAGTTTGCAGGTAAAATTTGCAGAGTACCAAAAGTACCAAAACAGCAGAAACCCAGCATTCCAGAGTTATTACTGCATACAGTGATAAAAGTCATATTTTTTTAAAATGGGGCTTGGCCATTTAGCTCAAAATAGGCTTGATAACTAATAGTTTAAACAAATGTATTGAAATAAAAACTGTAATATTAAATATTTTAAAATAATTTTCAATGGCAATTACTGGTCATATTTCTTCTGACTAACTTGGAAAGAGTTAAGGCACAGAATCCACAAGAAGTCAGGATGGCCGAGTGGTCTAAGGCGCTGCGTTCAGGTCGCAGTCTCTCTTAGACCTTAGACCGAAGAAGAAACATTTGGGACATTTGTCCCAAAATATGCTGAAACTTAGATGTCAGTATCGCATGTGCATTTCAGACTTTAAAACTATGATTACCTACTTTTTAAGCTTTTGTTTATTAAGTATTTTTATGGTCTATTGATGAATGAGGTAATCAAATATGAAATTAGACTTACCGGCAATTCAGTTTATAGAAATCTCCCAGAACAGCCCCATAGGATGTGGAGTCTCCGCCCTAATAGGGAAAGAGAACACAAAGAGTTCAAATGCAAATAATTGGAGCAAAAAAGGAGACAACAATTTAGAGAAAATATTTTAATGATTGTTAACTTTCAATGTGAAAACATTTGTCCCAAAATGTGCTGAAACTTAGATGTCAGTATCGCATGTGCATTTCAGACTTTAAAACTATGATTACCTACCTTTTAAGCTTTTGTTTATTAAGTATTTTTATGGTCTATTGATGAATGAGGTAATCAAATATGAAATTAGACTTACCGGCAATTCAGTTTATAGAAATCTCCCAGAACAGCCCCATAGGATGTGGAGTCTCCGCCCTAATAGGGAAAGAGAACAGAAAGAGTTGAAATAGTCCCGCCCCATTGACCGCCCGCAGTATTTTTATAGTGCCAAGACAGCTAACATATGCACATAAAAACTATTTCACGGTCCTAGAGTTCCGTTTATAGATGACAATTTCAGATTCACCCCAAAGACTCCCAGGTAGTGGTAACTTTGGGATCAGGTTTTTTAAGGCCCATTGCTAAGTTTGGTTTGATCCCCATCTAATCAATAATTGACTGAGAATCAGTATAGTTTCATGAAAAGGTGATGTCAGAAGTGGGATTTGAACCCACGCCTCCAAGAGAGACTGCGACCTGAACGCAGCGCCTTAGACCGCTCGGCCATCCTGACTTCTTGTGGATTCTGTGCCTTAACTCTTTCCAAGTTAGTCAGCAGAAATATGACCAGTAATTGTCATTGAAAATTATTTTAAAATATTTAATATTACAGTTTTTATTTCAATACATTTGTTTAAACTATTAGTTATCAAGCCTATTTTGAGCTAAATGGCCAAGCCCCATTTTAAAAAAATATGACTTTTATCACTGTATGCAGTAATAACTCTGGAATGCTTCTACATATCCCTGTAATTCTGAAAGTGTTTTTTGTGACACATTGTACTTTACATTAACTGTAAATTTAGGTCAATATATTTTTAGTTTTTTTCTGTGAAAATATCTAAATTTTGTTTAAAATTTTGAAATATTAGTCAGTTTTATTCTTTGACTGCTTATATCCTTAAACCAACTTGTTGCACCACACAAAAATGTAAATAAATAGCATTTTTCATATGTGTACTTTTTGTCAGCATTCACTTTCAAACCTCCTTTTATTTTGTTAGGATGTTAGAAATGTTAGATTTCTCACAAAATGCGGTGATGCACCATATTTCTTCAGAATCTACTGTTTGGCCACACAGCAGGGCTTTGAAAATAAGAGCGCTATTTGGATTTTGGAATGCAGATTTTGCAAGAATAGTTTGCAGGTAAAATTTGCAGAGTACCAAAAGTACCAAAACAGCAGAAACCCCCCCAAAGTGACCCCATTTTAGAAATTACTTCTCACAATGAATTCATATACACCACAGCATTTCATAGTCAAACATACATGGTTGAAATCATTCAGCTAGTGTCTGATACATGCTTTCTTTATCAGCTATCAGGTTCCCTTTAAATCCTCTTACAGCTAAGTGAAATGGAAATAAACAAAACAGAGGAAAAATTACAAAAAAATAATAATTTGCTCAAATGGAAAAGTTCCCATTTCTCATCTTTTTAACATTTTATTTTCTGTAGATAGTTAAGATTTTTAGGCCTTTTACATTTTCTTTAAATAATCAGTCCACGTGCTCTGTTTATTTTCTCCTTAAAATGTAAAGAATCAAGAAAAGTGATGTTGCCGAAACCCGGGATCGAAACAGGGACCTTTAGATCTTCAGTCTAACGCTCTCCCATCTGAGCTATTTCGGCCAAACACAAACAACTTTAGGAGTGCTAGACACTTGGCAAATGTCAAGCGAAACCCCTGAAAGTAGATATTTTTATTTTTGCTTTGACTGGTTTTTGCAGCATGATTTCTATTTGAAACTCCTGCTATTTTGTTGTACATATTTAATAACTTTCATTAATTCTTTGTGAATGAGTAGAAAAAAACAGCAATTTTGACAGAGATTTTTTTACATTTTCAATTTGACTCCATTCATCAGGTTCATTCAAACCCTGTGTTTGTGAGACAGGTGATGGTTGCACATAAAAGACAATGTGCATGCATAATGTTACGTCAAGTTTTATTTGTTATTAAATGCAAGCATTCCAGAGTTATTACTGCATACAGTGATAAAAGTCATATTTTTTTAAAATGGGGCTTGGCCATTTAGCTCAAAATAGGCTTGATAACTAATAGTTTAAACAAATGTATTGAAATAAAAACTGTAATATTAAATATTTTAAAATAATTTTCAATGGCAATTACTGGTCATATTTCTTCTGACTAACTTGGAAAGAGTTAAGGCACAGAATCCACGAGAAGTCAGGATGGCCGAGTGGTCTAAGGCGCTGCGTTCAGGTCGCAGTCTCTCTTAGACCTTAGACCGAAGAAGAAACATTTGGGACATTTGTCCCAAAATATGCTGAAACTTAGATGTCAGTACCGCATGTGCATTTCAGACTTTAAAACTATGATTACCTACTTTTTAAGCTTTTGTTTATTAAGTATTTTTATGGTCTATTGATGAATGAGGTAATCAAATATGAAATTAGACTTACCGGCAATTCAGTTTATAGAAATCTCCCAGAACAGCCCCATAGGATGTGGAGTCTCCGCCCTAATAGGGAAAGAGAACACAAAGAGTTCAAATGCAAATAATTGGAGCAAAAAAGGAGACAACAATTTAGAGAAAATATTTTAATGATTGTTAACTTTCAATGTGAAAACATTTGTCCCAAAATGTGCTGAAACTTAGATGTCAGTATCGCATGTGCATTTCAGACTTTAAAACTATGATTACCTACCTTTTAAGCTTTTGTTTATTAATATGAAATTAGACTTACCGGCAATTCAGTTTATAGAAATCTCCCAGAACAGCCCCATAGGATGTGGAGTCTCCGCCCTAATAGGGAAAGAGAACAGAAAGAGTTGAAATAGTCCCGCCCCATTGACCGCCCGCAGTATTTTTATAGTGCCAAGACAGCTAACATATGCACATAAAAACTATTTCACGGTCCTAGAGTTCCGTTTATAGACGACAATTTCAGATTCACCCCAAAGACTCCCAGGTAGTGGTAACTTTGGGATCAGGTTTTTTAAGGCCCATTGCTAAGTTTGGTTTGATCCCCATCTAATCAATAATTGACTGAGAATCAGTATAGTTTCATGAAAAGGTGATGTCAGAAGTGGGATTTGAACCCACGCCTCCAAGAGAGACTGCGACCTGAACGCAGCGCCTTAGACCGCTCGGCCATCCTGACTTCTTGTGGATTCTGTGCCTTAACTCTTTCCAAGTTAGTCAGCAGAAATATGACCAGTAATTGTCATTGAAAATTATTTTAAAATATTTAATATTACAGTTTTTATTTCAATACATTTGTTTAAACTATTAGTTATCAAGCCTATTTTGAGCTAAATGGCCAAGCCCCATTTTAAAAAAATATGACTTTTATCACTGTATGCAGTAATAACTCTGGAATGCTTCTACATATCCCTGTAATTCTGAAAGTGTTTTTTGTGACACATTGTACTTTACATTAACTGTAAATTTAGGTCAATATATTTTTAGTTTTTTTCTGTGAAAATATCTAAATTTTGTTTAAAATTTTGAAATATTAGTCAGTTTTATTCTTTGACTGCTTATATCCTTAAACCAACTTGTTGCACCACACAAAAATGTAAATAAATAGCATTTTTCATATGTGTACTTTTTGTCAGCATTCACTTTCAAACCTCCTTTTATTTTGTTAGGATGTTAGAAATGTTAGATTTCTCACAAAATGCGGTGATGCACCATATTTCTTCAGAATCTACTGTTTGGCCACACAGCAGGGCTTTGAAAATAAGAGCGCTATTTGGATTTTGGAATGCAGATTTTGCAAGAATAGTTTGCAGGTAAAATTTGCAGAGTACCAAAAGTACCAAAACAGCAGAAACCCCCCCAAAGTGACCCCATTTTAGAAATTACTTCTCACAATGAATTCATATACACCACAGCATTTCATAGTCAAACATACATGGTTGAAATCATTCAGCTAGTGTCTGATACATGCTTTCTTTATCAGCTATCAGGTTCCCTTTAAATCCTCTTACAGCTAAGTGAAATGGAAATAAACAAAACAGAGGAAAAATTACAAAAAAATAATAATTTGCTCAAATGGAAAAGTTCCCATTTCTCATCTTTTTAACATTTTATTTTCTGTAGATAGTTAAGATTTTTAGGCCTTTTACATTTTCTTTAAATAATCAGTCCACGTGCTTTGTTTATGTTCTCCTTAAAATGTAAAGAATCAAGAAAAGTGATGTTGCCGAAACCCGGGATCGAACCAGGGACCTTTAGATCTTCAGTCTAACGCTCTCCCATCTGAGCTATTTCGGCCAAACACAAACAACTTTAGGAGTGCTAGACACTTGGCAAATGTCAAGCGAAACCCCTGAAAGTAGATATTTTTATTTTTGCTTTGACTGGTTTTTGCAGCATGATTTCTATTTGAAACTCGTGCTAATTTGTTGTACATATGTAATAACTTTCATTAACTCTTTGTGAATGAGTAGAAAAAAACAGCAATTTTGACAGAGATTTTTTTACATTTTCAATTTGACTCCATTCATCAGGTTCATTCAAACCCTGTGTTTGTGAGACAGGTGATGGTTGCACATAAAAGACAATGTGCATGCATAATGTTACATCAAGTTTTATTTGTTATTAAATGCAAATAATTGGAGCAAAAAAGGAGACAACAATTTAGAGAAAATATTTTAATGATTGTTAACTTTCAATGTGAAAACATTTGTCCCAAAATGTGCTGAAACTTAGATGTCAGTATCGCATGTGCATTTCAGACTTTAAAACTATGATTACCTACCTTTTAAGCTTTTGTTTATTAAGTATTTTTATGGTCTATTGATGAATGAGGTAATCAAATATGAAATTAGACTTACCGGCAATTCAGTTTATAGAAATCTTCCAGAACAGCCCCATAGGATGTGGAGTCTCCGCCCTAATAGGGAAAGAGAACACAAAGAGTTGAAATAGTCCCGCCCCATTGACCGCCCGCAGTATTTTTATAGTGCCAAGACAGCTAACATATGCACATAAAAACTATTTCACGGTCCTAGAGTTCCGTTTATAGACGACAATTTCAGATTCACCCCAAAGACTCCCAGGTAGTGGTAACTTTGGGATCAGGTTTTTTAAGGCCCATTGCTAAGTTTGGTTTGATCCCCATCTAATCAATAATTGACTGAGAATCAGTATTGTTTCATGAAAAGGTGATGTCAGAAGTGGGATTTGAACCCACGCCTCCAAGAGAGACTGCGACCTGAACGCAGCGCCTTAGACCGCTCAGCCATCCTGACTTCTTGTGGATTCTGTGCCTTAACTCTTTCCAAGTTAGTCAGCAGAAATATGACCAGTAATTGTCATTGAAAATTATTTTAAAATATTTAATATTACAGTTTTTATTTCAATACATTTGTTTAAACTATTAGTTATCAAGCCTATTTTGAGCTAAATGGCCAAGCCCCATTTTAAAAAAATATGACTTTTATCACTGTATGCAGTAATAACTCTGGAATGCTTCTACATATCCCTGTAATTCTGAAAGTGTTTTTTGTGACACATTGTACTTTACATTAACTGTAAATTTAGGTCAATATATTTTTAGTTTTTTTCTGTGAAAATATCTAAATTTTGTTTAAAATTTTGAAATATTAGTCAGTTTTATTCTTTGACTGCTTATATCCTTAAACCAACTTGTCGCACCACACAAAAATGTAAATAAATAGCATTTTTCATATGTGTACTTTTTGTCAGCATTCACTTTCAAACCTCCTTTTATTTTGTTAGGATGTTAGAAATGTTAGATTTCTCACAAAATGCGGTGATGCACCATATTTCTTCAGAATCTACTGTTTGGCCACACAGCAGGGCTTTGAAAATAAGAGCGCTATTTGGATTTTGGAATGCAGATTTTGCAAGAATAGTTTGCAGGTAAAATTTGCAGAGTACCAAAAGTACCAAAACAGCAGAAACCCCCCCAAAGTGACCCCATTTTAGAAATTACTTCTCACAATGAATTCATATACACCACAGCATTTCATAGTCAAACATACATGGTTGAAATCATTCAGCTAGTGTCTGATACATGCTTTCTTTATCAGCTATCAGGTTCCCTTTAAATCCTCTTACAGCTAAGTGAAATGGAAATAAACAAAACAGAGGAAAAATTACAAAAAAATAATAATTTGCTCAAATGGAAAAGTTCCCATTTCTCATCTTTTTAACATTTTATTTTCTGTAGATAGTTAAGATTTTTAGGCCTTTTACATTTTCTTTAAATAATCAGTCCACGTGCTTTGTTTATTTTCTCCTTAAAATGTAAAGAATCAAGAAAAATGATGTTGCCGAAACCCGGGATCGAACCAATGACCTTCAGATCTTCAGTCTAACGCTCTCCCATCTGAGGTATTTCAGCCAAATACAAACAACTTTAGGAGTGCTAGACACTTGGCAAATGTCAAGCGAAACCCCTGAAAGTAGATATTTTTATTTTTGCTTTGACTGGTTTTTGCAGCATGATTTCTATTTGAAACTCCTGCTAATTTGTTGTACATATTTAATAACTTTCATTAACTCTTTGTGAATGAGTAGAAAAAAACAGCAATTTTGACAGAGATTTTTTTACATTTTCAATTTGACTCCATTCATCAGGTTCATTCAAACCCTGTGTTTGTGAGACAGGTTATGGTTGCACATAAAAGACAATGTGCATGCATAATGTTACATCAAGTTTTATTTGTTATTAAATGCAAATAATTGGAGCAAAAAAGGAGACAACAATTTAGAGAAAATATTTTAATGATTGTTAACTTTCAATGTGAAAACATTTGTCCCAAAATGTGCTGAAACTTAGATGTCAGTATCGCATGTGCATTTCAGACTTTAAAACTATGATTACCTACCTTTTAAGCTTTTGTTTATTAAGTATTTTTATGGTCTATTGATGAATGAGGTAATCAAATATGAAATTAGACTTACCGGCAATTCAGTTTATAGAAATCTCCCAGAACAGCCCCATAGGATGTGGAGTCTCCGCCCTAATAGGGAAAGAGAACAGAAAGAGTTGAAATAGTCCCGCCCCATTGACCGCCCGCAGTATTTTTATAGTGCCAAGACAGCTAACATATGCACATAAAAACTATTTCACGGTCCTAGAGTTCCGTTTATAGACGACAATTTCAGATTCACCCCAAAGACTCCCAGGTAGTGGTAACTTTGGGATCAGGTTTTTTAAGGCCCATTGCTAAGTTTGGTTTGATCCCCATCTAATCAATAATTGACTGAGAATCAGTATAGTTTCATGAAAAGGTAATGTCAGAAGTGGGATTTGAACCCACGCCTCCAAGAGAGACTGCGACCTGAACGCAGCGCCTTAGACCGCTCGGCCATCCTGACTTCTTGTGGATTCTGTGCCTTAACTCTTTCCAAGTTAGTCAGCAGAAATATGACCAGTAATTGTCATTGAAAATTATTTTAAAATATTTAATATTACAGTTTTTATTTCAATGCATTTGTTTAAACTATTAGTTATCAAGCCTATTTTGAGCTAAATGGCCAAGCCCCATTTTAAAAAATATGACTTTTATCACTGTATGCAGTAATAACTCTGGAATGCTTCTACATATCCCCGTAATTCTGAAAGTGTTTTTTGTGACACATTGTACTTTACATTAACTGTAAATTTAGGTCAATATATTTTTAGTTTTTTTCTGTGAAAATATCTAAAGTTTGTTTAAAATTTTGAAATATTAGTCATTTTTATTCTTTGACTGCTTATATCCTTAAACCAACTTGTCGCACCACACAAAAATGTAAATAAATAGCATTTTTCATATGTGTACTTTTTGTCAGCATTCACTTTCAAACCTCCTTTTATTTTGTTAGGATGTTAGAAATGTTAGATTTCTCACAAAATGCGGTGATGCACCATATTTCTTCAGAATCTACTGTTTGGCCACACAGCAGGGCTTTGAAAATAAGAGCGCTATTTGGATTTTGGAATGCAGATTTTGCAAGAATAGTTTGCAGGTAAAATTTGCAGAGTACCAAAAGTACCAAAACAGCAGAAACCCCCCCAAAGTGACCCCATTTTAGAAATTACTTCCCACAATGAATTCATATACACCACAGCATTTCATAGTCAAACATACATGGTTGAAATCATTCAGCTAGTGTCTGATACATGCTTTCTTTATCAGCTATCAGGTTCCCTTTAAATCCTCTTACAGTTAAGTGAAATGGAAATAAACAAAACAGAGGAAAAATTACAAAAAAATAATAATTTGCTCAAATGGAAAAGTTCCCATTTCTCATCTTTTTAACATTTTATTTTCTGTAGATAGTTAAGATTTTTAGGCCTTTTACATTTTCTTTAAATAATCAGTCCACGTGCTTTGTTTATTTTCTCCTTAAAATGTAAAGAATCAAGAAAAATGATGTTGCCGAAACCCGGGATCGAACCAGGGACCTTTAGATCTTCAGTCTAAAGCTCTCCCATCTGAGCTATTTCGGCCAAACACAAACAGCTTCAGGAGTGCTAGACACTAGGCAAATGTCGAGCGAAACCCCTGAAAGTAGATATTTTTATTTTTGCTTTGACTGGTTTTTGCAGCATGATTTCTATTTGAAACTCCTGCTATTTTGTTGTACATATTTAATAACTTTCATTAACTCTTTATGAATGAGTAGAAAAAAACAGCAATTTTGACAGAGATTTTTTTACATTTTCAATTTGACTCCATTCATCAGGTTCATTCAAACCCTGTGTTTGTGAAACAGGTGATGGTTGCACATAAAAGACCATGTGCATGCATTATGTTACATCAAGTTTTATTTGTTATTAAATGCAAATAATTGGAGCAAAAAAGGAGACAACAATTTAGAGAAAATATTTTAATGATTGTTAACTTTCAATGTGAAAACATTTGTCCCAAAATGTGCTGAAACTTAGATGTCAGTATTGCATGTGCATTTCAGACTTTAAAACTATGATTACCTACTTTTTAAGCTTTTGTTTATTAAGTATTTTCATGGTCTATTGATGAATGAAGTAATCAAATATGAAATTAGACTTACCGGCAATTCAGTTTATAGAAATCTCCCAGAACAGCCCCATAGGATGTGGAGTCTCCGCCCTAATAGGGAAAGAGAACACAAAGAGTTGAAATAGTCCCGCCCCATTGACCGCCCGCAGTATTTTTATAGTGCCAAGACAGCTAACATATGCACATAAAAACTATCTCACGGTCCTAGAGTTCCTTTTATAGACGACAATTTCAGATTCACCCCAAAGACTCCCAGGTAGTGGTAACTTTGGGATCAGGTTTTTTAAGGCCCATTGCTAAGTTTGGTTTGATCCCCATCTAATCAATAATTGACTGAGAATCTGTATAGTTTCATGAAAAGGTAATGTCAGAAGTGGGATTTGAACCCACGCCTCCAAGAGAGACTGCGACCTGAACGCAGCGCCTTAGACCGCTCGACCATCCTGACTTCTTGTGGATTCTGTGCCTTAACTCTTTCCAAGTTAGTCAGAAGAAATATGACCAGTAATTGTCATTGAAAATTATTTTAAAATATTTAATATTACAGTTTTTATTTCAATACATTTGTTTAAACTATTAGTTATCAAGCCTATTTTGAGCTAAATGGCCAAGCCCCATTTTAAAAAAAATATGACTTTTATCACTGTATGCAGTAATAACTCTGGAATGCTTCTACATATCCCCGTAATTCTGAAAGTGTTTTTTGTGACACATTGTATTGAATTCTTATACACCACAGCATTTCATAGTCAAACATACATGGTTGAAATCATTCAGCTAGTGTCTGATACATGCTTTCTTTATCAGCTATCAGGTTCCCTTTAAATCCTCTTACAGCTAAGTGAAATAGAAATAAACAAAACAGGAAAAATTACAAAAAAATAATAATTTGCTCAAATGGAAAAGTTCCCATTTCTCATCTTTTTAACATTTTATTTTCTGTAGATAGTTAAGATTTTTAGGCCTTTTACATTTTCTTTAAATAATCAGTCCACGTGCTTTGTTTATTTTCTCCTTAAAATGTAAAGAATCAAGAAAAATGATGTTGTCGAAACCCGGGATCTTTGGATCTTCAGTCTAACGCTCTCCCATCTGAGCTATTTCGGCCAAACACAAACAACTTCAGGAGTGCTAGACACTAGGCAAATGTCGAGCGAAACCCCTGAAAGTAGATATTTTTATTTTTGCTTTGACTGGTTTTTGCAGCATGATTTCTATTTGAAACTCCTGCTATTTTGTTGTACATATTTAATAACTTTCATTAACTCTTTATGAATGAGTAGAAAAAAACAGCAATTTTGACAGAGATTTTTTTACATTTTCAATTTGACTCCATTCATCAGGTTCATTCAAACCCTGTGTTTGTGAGACAGGTGATGGTTGCACATAAAAGACAATGTGCATGCATAATGTTACATCAAGTTTTATTTGTTATTAAATGCAAATAATTGGAGCAAAAAAGGAGACAACAATTTAGAGAAAATATTTTAATGATTGTTAACTTTCAATGTGAAAACATTTGTCCCAAAATGTGCTGAAACTTAGATGTCAGTATTGCATGTGCATTTCAGACTTTAAAACTATGATTACCTACTTTTTAAGCTTTTGTTTATTAAGTATTTTCATGGTCTATTGATGAATGAGGTAATCAAATATGAAATTAGACTTACCGGCAATTCAGTTTATAGAAATCTCCCAGAACAGCCCCATAGGATGTGGAGTCTCCGCCCTAATAGGGAAAGAGAACACAAAGAGTTGAAATAGTCACGCCCCATTGACCGCCCGCAGTATTTTTATAGTGCCAAGACAGCTAACATATGCACATAAAAACTATTTCACGGTCCTAGAGTTCCGTTTATAGACGACAATTTCAGATTCACCCCAAAGACTCCCAGGTAGTGGTAACTTTGGGATCAGGTTTTTTAAGGCCCATTGCTATGTTTGGTTTGATCCCCATCATGACTGAGAATCTGTATAGTTTCATGAAAAGGTGATGTCAGAAGTTGGATTTGAACGCAGCGCCTTAGACCGCTCAGCCATCCTGACTTCTTGTGGATTCTGTTCCTTAACTATTTCCAAGTTAGTCAGCAGAAATATGACCAGTAATTGTCATTGAAATTTATTTTAAAATATTTAATATTACAGTTTTTATTTCAATACATTTGTTTAAACTATTAGTTATCAAGCCTATTTTGAGCTAAATGGCCAAGCCCCATTTTAAAAAAATTTGACTTTTATCACTGTATGCATTAATAACTCTGGAATGCTTCTACATATCCCCGTAATTCTGAAAGTGTTTTTTGTGACACATTGTACTTTACATTAACTGTAAATTTAGGTCAATATATTTTTAGTTTTTTTCAGTGAAAATATCTAAAGTTTGTTTAAAATTTTGAAATATTAGTCAATTTTATTCTTTGACTGCTTATATCCTTAAACCAACTTGTCGCACCACACAAAAATGTAAATAAATAGCATTTTTCATATGTGTACTTTTTGTCAGCATTCACTTTCAAACCTCCTTTTATTTTGTTAGGATGTTAGAAATGTTAGATTTATCACAAAATGCGGTGATGCACCATATTTCTTCAGAATCTACTGTTTGGCCACACAGCAGGGCTTTGAAAATAAGAGCGCTATTTGGATTTTGGAATGCAGATTTTGCAAGAATAGTTTGCAGGTAAAATTTGCAGAGTACCAAAAGTACCAAAACAGCAGAAACCCCCCCAAAGTGACCCCATTTTAGAAATTACTTCTCACAATGAATTCATATACACCACAGCATTTCATAGTCAAACATACATGGTTGAAATCATTCAGCTAGTGTCTGATACATGCTTTCTTTATCAGCTATCAGGTTCCCTTTAAATCCTCTTACAGCTAAGTGAAATAGAAATAAACAAAACAGAGGAAAAATTACAAAAAAATAATAATTTGCTCAAATGGAAAAGTTCCCATTTCTCATCTTTTTAACATTTTATTTTCTGTAGATAGTTAAGATTTTTAGGCCTTTTACATTTTCTTTAAATAATCAGTCCACGTGCTTTGTTTATTTTCTCCTTAAAATGTAAAGAATCAAGAAAAATAATGTTGCCGAAACCCGGGATCGAACCAGGGACCTTTAGATCTTCAGTCTAACGCTCTCCCATCTGAGATATTTCAGCCAAACACAAAAGACTTTAGGAGTGCTAGACACTTGGCAAATGTCAAGCGAAACCCCTGAAAGTAGATATTTTTATTTTTGCTTTGACTGGTTTTTGCAGCATGATTTCTATTTGAAACTCCTGCTATTTTGTTGTACATATTTAATAACTTTAATTAACTCTTTGTGAATGAGTAGAAAAAAACAGCAATTTTGACAGAGATTTTTTTACATTTTCAATTTGACTCCATTCATCAGGTTCATTCAAACCCTGTGTTTGTGAGACAGGTGATGGTTGCACATAAAAGACAATGTGCATATATAATGTTACATCAAGTTTTATTTGTTATTAAATGCAAATAATTGGAGCAAAAAAGAGACAACAATTTAGAGAAAATATTTTAATGATTGTTAACTTTCAGTGTGAAAACATTTGTCCCAAAATGTGCTGAAACTTAGATGTCAGTATCGCATGTGCATTTCAGACTTTAAAACTATGATTACCTACTTTTTAAGCTTTTGTTTATTAAGTATTTTTATGGTCTATTGATGAATGAGGTAATCAAATATGAAATTAGACTTACCGGCAATTCAGTTTATAGAAATCTCCCAGAACAGCCCCATAGGATGTGGAGTCTCCGCCCTAATAGGGAAAGAGAACACAAAGAGTTGAAATAGTCACGCCCCATTGACCGCCCGCAGTATTTTTATAGTGCCAAGACAGCTAACATATGCACATAAAAACTATTTCACG
The DNA here is from genome assembly GCF_051348905.1 of Ranitomeya variabilis. NCBI lineage: Eukaryota > Metazoa > Chordata > Amphibia > Anura > Dendrobatidae > Ranitomeya > Ranitomeya variabilis. The sequence goes on from NC_135235.1 coordinate 315,936,730, forward strand.
GTCCTAGAGTTCCGTTTATAGACGACAATTTCAGATTCACCCCAAAGACTCCCAGGTAGTTGTAACTTTGGGATCGGATTTTTTAAGGCCCATTGCTAAGTTTGGTTTGATCCCCATCTAATCAATAATTGACTGAGAATCTGTATAGTTTCATGAAAAGGTGATGTCAGAAGTGGGATTTGAACCCACGCCTCCAAGAGAGACTGCGACCTGAACGGAGCGCCTTAGACCGCTCGGCCATCCTGACTTCTTGTGGATTCTGTGCCTTAACTCTTTCCAAGTTAGTCAGAAGAAATATGACCAGTAATTGTCATTGAAAATTATTTTAAAATATTTAATATTACAGTTTTTATTTCAATACATTTGTTTAAACTATTAGTTATCAAGCCTATTTTGAGCTAAATGGCCAAGCCCCATTTTAAAAAAATATGACTTTTATCACTGTATGCAGTAATAACTCTGGAATGCTTCTACATATCCCCGTAATTCTGAAAGTGTTTTTTGTGACACATTGTACTTTACATTAACTGTAAATTTAGGTCAATATATTTTTTGTTTTTTTCTGTGAAAATATCTAAATTTTGTTTAAAATTTTGAAATATTAGTCATTTTTATTCTTTGACTGCTTATATCCTTAAACCAACTTGTCGCACCACACAAAAATGTAAATAAATAGCATTTTTCATATGTGTACTTTTGGTCAGCATTCACTTTCAAACCTCCTTTTATTTTGTTAGGATGTTAGAAATGTTAGATTTCTCACAAAATGCGATGATGCACCATATTTCTTCAGAATCTACTGTTTGGCCACACAGCAGGGCTTTGAAAATAAGAGCACTATTTGGATTTTGGAATGCAGATTTTGCAAGAATAGTTTGCAGGTAAAATTTGCAGAGTACCAAAAGTACCAAAACAGCAGAAACCCCCCCAAAGTGACCCCATTTTAGAAATTACTTCTCACAATGAATTCATATACACCACAGCATTTCATAGTCAAACATACATGGTTGAAATCATTCAGCTAGTGTCTGATACATGCTTTCTTTATCAGCTATCAGGTTCCCTTTAAATCCTCTTACAGCTAAGTGAAATGGAAATAAACAAAACAGAGGAAAAATTACAAAAAAGTAATAATTTGCTCAAATGGAAAAGTTCCCATTTCTCATCTTTTTAACATTTTATTTTCTGTAGATAGTTAAGATTTTTAGGCCTTTTACATTTTCTTTAAATAATCAGTCCACGTGCTTTGTTTATTTTCTCCTTAAAATGTAAAGAATCAAGAAAAATGATGTTGTCGAAACCCGGGACCTAACCAGGGACCTTTAGATCTTCAGTCTAACGCTCTCCCGTCTGAGCTTTTTCGGCCAAACACAAACAACTTTAGGAGTGCTAGACACTTGGCAAATGTCAAGCGAAACCCCTGAAAGTAGATATTTTTATTTTTGCTTTGACTGGTTTTTGCAGCATGATTTCTATTTGAAACTCCTGCTATTTTGTTGTACATATTTAATAACTTTAATTAACTCTTTGTGAATGAGTAGAAAAAAACAGCAATTTTGACAGAGATTTTTTTACATTTTCAATTTGACTCCATTCATCAGGTTCATTCAAACCCTGTGTTTGTGAGACAGGGGATGGTTGCACATAAAAGACAATGTGCATATATAATGTTACATCAAGTTTTATTTGTTATTAAATGCAAATAATTGGAGCAAAAAAGGAGACAACAATTTAGAGAAAATATTTTAATGATTGTTAACTTTCAGTGTGAAAACATTTGTCCCAAAATGTGCTGAAACTTAGATGTCAGTATCGCATGTGCATTTCAGACTTTAAAACTATGATTACCTACTTTTTAAGCTTTTGTTTATTAAGTATTTTTATGGTCTATTGATGAATGAGGTAATCAAATATGAAATTAGACTTACCGGCAATTCAGTTTATAGAAATCTCCCAGAACAGCCCCATAGGATGTGGAGTCTCAGCCCTAATAGGGAAAGAGAACACAAAGAGTTGAAATAGTCACGCCCCATTGACCGCCCGCAGTATTTTTACAGTGCCAAGACAGCTAACATATGCACATAAAAACTATTTCACGGTCCTAGAGTTCCGTTTATAGACGACAATTTCAGATTCACCCCAAAGACTCCCAGGTAGTGGTAACTTTGGGATCAGGTTTTTTAAGGCCCATTGCTAAGTTTGGTTTGATCCCCATCATGACTGAGAATCTGTATAGTTTCATGAAAAGGTGATGTCAGAAATGGGATTTGAACCCAGAGTCTGCAACCTGAACGCAGCGCCTTAGACCGCTCGGCCATCCTGACTTCTTGTGGATTCTGTGCCTTAACTCTTTCCAAGTTAGTCAGCAGAAATATGACCAGTAATTGTCATTGAAAATTATTTTAAAATATTTAATATTACAGTTTTTATTTCAATACATTTGTTTAAACTATTAGTTATCAAGCCTATTTTGAGCTAAATGGCCAAGCCCCATTTTAAAAAAAATATGACTTTTATCACTGTATGCAGCAATAACTCTGGAATGCTTCTACATATCCCCGTAATTCTGAAAGTGTTTTTTGTGACACATTGTACTTTACATTAACTGTAAATTTAGGTCAATATATTTTTAGTTTTTTTCTGTGAAAATATCTAAAGTTTTTTTTAAATTTTGAAATATTAGTTATTTTTATTCTTTGACTGCTTATATCCTTAAACCAACTTGTCGCACCACACAAAAATGTAAATAAATAGCATTTTTCATATGTGTACTTTTTGTCAGCATTCACTTTCAAACCTCCTTTTATTTTGTTAGGATGTTAGAAATGTTAGATTTCTCACAAAATGCGGTGATGCACCATATTTCTTCAGAATCTACTGTTTGGCCACACAGCAGGGCTTTGAAAATAAGAGCGCTATTTGGATTTTGGAATGCAGATTTTGCAAGAATAGTTTGCAGGTAAAATTTGCAGAGTACCAAAAGTACCAAAACAGCAGAAACCCTGTTGTGAATTGGGTTTCTGGGCTCCCCCGGTGGTCACTGGTGGTACTGAACTTGTGTGCTTCATCTCCTCTGTTCACCTGTTTCCATCAGGATGTGGGAGTTTTCTATTTAACCTTGCTCCTCAGTCATTTCTATGCCGGCCAACAATGTTACCAGAAGCCTTTCTGTTGCATGTTCCTGCTCCTAGACTACTATCAGCTAAGTTGGACTTGTAGTCCTAAGTTTGTTTTGCATTTTTGTTCCAGTTCTCTGTGTTTGAATATTTCTGAGGCTGGAAGCTCTTGTGAGCTGAAATTGCCACTCTAGTGTCATGAGTTGATATTAGAGTCTTAAAGTAATTTCAGGATGGTGTTTTGAAAAGGGTTTTCAGCTGACTGTGAAGTTCCCTTTTCTGTCTTCCTACTATCTAGTAAGCGGACCTCAATTTGCTAAACCTATCTTCATACTTCGTATGTCAATTTCCTCTAAAATCACCGACAATATATGTGGGGGCTACTGTCTGCCTTTTGGGGAAAATTTCTCTAGAGGTAAGCCAGGTCTGTATTTTCCTCTGCTAGGGTCAGGCAGTCCTCCGGCTGGCGCTGGGCGTCTAGGGATAAAACGTAGGCACGCTACCCGGCCACTGTTAGTTGTGCGGTAGGTTTAGCTCACAGTCAGCTCGAGTTCCCATCTTCCAAGAGCTAGTCCTTTTGTATGCTTTACTACGGTCTCTTGCCATTGAGAACCATGACAAAACCCCCCCAAAGTGACCCCATTTTAGAAATTACTTCTCACAATGAATTCATATACACCACAGCATTTCATAGTCAAACATACATGGTTGAAATCATTCAGCTAGTGTCTGATACATGCTTTCTTTATCAGCTATCAGGTTCCCTTTAAATCCTCTTACAGCTAAGTGAAATGGAAATAAACAAAACAGAGGAAAAATTACAAAAAAATAATAATTTGCTCAAATGGAAAAGTTCCCATTTCTCATCTTTTTAACATTTTATTTTCTGTAGATAGTTAAGATTTTTAGGCCTTTTACATTTTCTTTAAATAATCAGTCCACGTGCTTTGTTTATTTTCTCCTTAAAATGTAAAGAATCAAGAAAAATGATGTTGCCGGAACCCGGGATCGAACCAGGGACCTTTAGATCTTCAGTCTAACGCTCTCCCATCTGAGCTATTTCGGCCAAACACAAACGACTTTAGGAGTGCTAGACACTTGGCAAATGTCAAGCGAAACCCCTGAAAGTAGATATTTTTATTTTTGCTTTGACTGGTTTTTGCAGCATGATTTCTATTTGAAACTCCTGCTATTTTGTTGTACATATTTAATAACTTTCATTAACTCTTTGTGAATGAGTAGAAAAAAAACAGCAATTTTGACAGAGATTTTTTTACATTTTCAATTTGACTCCATTCATCAGGTTCATTCAAACCCTGTGTTTGTGAGACAGGTGATGGTTGCACATAAAAGACAATGTGCATATATAATGTTACATCAAGTTTTATTTGTTATTAAATGCAAATAATTGGAGCAAAAAAGGAGACAACAATTTAGAGAAAATATTTTAATGATTGTTAACTTTCAATGTGAAAACATTTGTCCCAAAATGTGCTGAAACTTAGATGTCAGTATCGCATGTGCATTTCAGACTTTAAAACTATGATTACCTGCTTTTTAAGCTTTTGTTTATTAAGTATTTTTATGGTCTATTGATGAATGAGGTAATCAAATATGAAATTAGACTTACCGGCAATTCAGTTTATAGAAATCTCCCAGAACAGCCCCATAGGATGTGGAGTCTCCGCCCTAATAGGGAAAGAGAACACAAAGAGTTGAAATAGTCCCGCCCCATTGACCGCCCGCAGTATTTTTATAGTGCCAAGACAGCTAACATATGCACATAAAAACTATTTCACGGTCCTAGAGTTCCGTTTATAGACGACAATTTCAGATTCACCCCAAAGACTCCCAGGTAGTGGTAACTTTGGGATCAGGTTTTTTAAGGCCCATTGCTAAGTTTGGTTTGATCCCCATCTAATCAATAATTGACTGAGAATCTGTATAGTTTCATGAAAAGGTGATGTCAGAAGTGGGATTTGAACCCACGCCTCCAAGAGAGACTGCGACCTGAACGCAGCGCCTTAGACCGCTCGGCCATCCTGACTTCTTGTGGATTCTGTGCCTTAACTCTTTCCAAGTTAGTCAGAAGAAATATGACCAGTAATTGTCATTGAAAATTATTTTAAAATATTTAATATTACAGTTTTTATTTCAATACATTTGTTTAAACTATTAGTTATCAAGCCTATTTTGAGCTAAATGGCCAAGCCCCATTTTAAAAAAATATGACTTTTATCACTGTATGCAGTAATAACTCTGGAATGCTTCTACATATCCCCGTAATTCTGAAAGTGTTTTTTGTGACACATTGTACTTTACATTAACTGTAAATTTAGGTCAATATATTTTTTGTTTTTTTCTGTGAAAATATCTAAATTTTGTTTAAAATTTTGAAATATTAGTCATTTTTATTCTTTGACTGCTTATATCCTTAAACCAACTTGTCGCACCACACAAAAATGTAAATAAATAGCATTTTTCATATGTGTACTTTTGGTCAGCATTCACTTTCAAACCTCCTTTTATTTTGTTAGGATGTTAGAAATGTTAGATTTCTCACAAAATGCGATGATGCACCATATTTCTTCAGAATCTACTGTTTGGCCACACAGCAGGGCTTTGAAAATAAGAGCGCTATTTGGATTTTGGAATGCAGATTTTGCAAGAATAGTTTGCAGGTAAAATTTGCAGAGTACCAAAAGTACCAAAACAGCAGAAACCCCCCCAAAGTGACCCCATTTTAGAAATTACTTCTCACAATGAATTCATATACACCACAGCATTTCATAGTCAAACATACATGGTTGAAATCATTCAGCTAGTGTCTGATACATGCTTTCTTTATCAGCTATCAGGTTCCCTTTAAATCCTCTTACAGCTAAGTGAAATGGAAATAAACAAAACAGAGGAAAAATTACAAAAAAATAATAATTTGCTCAAATGGAAAAGTTCCCATTTCTCATCTTTTTAACATTTTATTTTCTGTAGATAGTTAAGATTTTTAGGCCTTTTACATTTTCTTTAAATAATCAGTCCACGTGCTTTGTTTATTTTCTCCTTAAAATGTAAAGAATCAAGGAAAATGATGTTGCCGGAACCCGGGATCGAACCAGGGACCTTTAGATCTTCAGTCTAACGCTCTCCCATCTGAGCTATTTCTGCCAAACACGAACGACTTTAGGAGTGCTAGACACTTGGCAAATGTCAAGCGAAACCCCTGAAAGTAGATATTTTTATTTTTGCTTTGACTGGTTTTTGCAGCATGATTTCTATTTGAAACTCCTGCTATTTTGTTGTACATATTTAATAACTTTCATTAACTCTTTGTGAATGAGTAGAAAAAAAAACAGCAATTTTGACAGAGATTTATTTACATTTTCAATTTGACTCCATTCATCAGGTTCATTCAAACCCTGTGTTTGTGAGACAGGTGATGGTTGCACATAAAAGACAATGTGCATATATAATGTTACATCAAGTTTTATTTGTTATTAAATGCAAATAATTGGAGCAAAAAAGGAGACAACAATTTAGAGAAAATATTTTAATGATTGTTAACTTTCAGTGTGAAAACATTTGTCCCAAAATGTGCTGAAACTTAGATGTCAGTATCGCATGTGCATTTCAGACTTTAAAACTATGATTACCTACTTTTTAAGCTTTTGTTTATTAAGTATTTTTATGGTCTATTGATGAATGAGGTAATCAAATATGAAATTAGACTTACCGGCAATTCAGTTTATAGAAATCTCCCAGAACAGCCCCATAGGATGTGGAGTCTCAGCCCTAATAGGGAAAGAGAACACAAAGAGTTGAAATAGTCACGCCCCATTGACCGCCCGCAGTATTTTTACAGTGCCAAGACAGCTAACATATGCACATAAAAACTATTTCACGGTCCTAGAGTTACGTTTATAGACGACAATTTCAGATTCACCCCAAAGACTCCCAGGTAGTGGTAACTTTGGGATCAGGTTTTTTAAGGCCCATTGCTAAGTTTGGTTTGATCCCCATCATGACTGAGAATCTGTATAGTTTCATGAAAAGGTGATGTCAGAAATGGGATTTGAACCCAGAGTCTGCAACCTGAACGCAGCGCCTTAGACCGCTCGGCCATCCTGACTTATTGTGGATTCTGTGCCTTAACTCTTTCCAAGTTAGTCAGCAGAAATATGACCAGTAATTGTCATTGAAAATTATTTTAAAATATTTAATATTACAGTTTTTATTTCAATACATTTGTTTAAACTATTAGTTATCAAGCCTATTTTGAGCTAAATGGCCAAGCCCCATTTTAAAAAAATATGACTTTTATCACTGTATGCAGTAATAACTCTGGAATGCTTCTACATATCCCCGTAATTCTGAAAGTGTTTTTTGTGACACATTGTACTTTACATTAACTGTAAATTTAGGTCAATATATTTTTAGTTTTTTTCTGTGAAAATATCTAAAGTTTGTTTAAAATTTTGAAATATTAGTCATTTTTATTCTTTGACTGCTTATATCCTTAAACCAACTTGTCGCACCACACAAAAATGTAAATAAATAGCATTTTTCATATGTGTACTTTTTGTCAGCATTCACTTTCAAACCTCCTTTTATTTTGTTAGGATGTTAGAAATGTTAGATTTCTCACAAAATGCGGTGATGCACCATATTTCTTCAGAATCTACTGTTTGGCCACACAGCAGGGCTTTGAAAATAAGAGCGCTATTTGGATTTTGGAATGCAGATTTTGCAAGAATAGTTTGCAGGTAAAATTTGCAGAGTACCAAAAGTACCAAAACAGCAGAAACCCCCCCAAAGTGACCCCATTTTAGAAATTACTTCTCACAATGAATTCATATACACCACAGCATTTCATAGTCAAACATACATGGTTGAAATCATTCAGCTAGTGTCTGATACATGCTTTCTTTATCAGCTATCAGGTTCCCTTTAAATCCTCTTACAGCTAAGTGAAATGGAAATAAACAAAACAGAGGAAAAATTACAAAAAAATAATAATTTGCTCAAATGGAAAAGTTCCCATTTCTCATCTTTTTAACATTTTATTTTCTGTAGATAGTTAAGATTTTTAGGCCTTTTACATTTTCTTTAAATAATCAGTCCACGTGCTTTGTTTATTTTCTCCTTAAAATGTAAAGAATCAAGAAAAATGATGTTGCCGAAACCCGGGATTGAACCAGGGACCTTTAGATCTTCAGTCTAACGCTCTCCCATCTGAGCTATTTCGGCCAAACGAAAACAACTTTAGGAGTGCTAGATACTTGGCAAATGTCAAGCGAAACCCCTGAAAGTAGATATTTTTATTTTTGCTTTGACTGGTTTTTGCAGCATGATTTCTATTTGAAACTCCTGCTATTTTGTTGTACATGTTTAATAACTTTCATTAACTCTTTGTGAATGAGTGGAAAAAAACAGCAATTTTGACAGAGATTTTTTTACATTTTCAATTTGACTCCATTCATCAGGTTCATTCAAACCCTGTGTTTGTGAGACAGGTGATGGTTGCACATAAAAGACAATGTGCATATATAATGTTACATCAAGTTTTATTTGTTATTAAATGCAAATAATTGGAGCAAAAAAGGAGACAACAATTTAGAGAAAATATTTTAATGATTGTTAACTTTCAATGTGAAAACATTTGTCCCAAAATGTGCTGAAACTTAGATGTCAGTATCGCATGTGCATTTCAGACTTTAAAACTATGATTACCTGCTTTTTAAGCTTTTGTTTATTAAGTATTTTTATGGTCTATTGATGAATGAGGTAATCAAATATGAAATTAGACTTACCGGCAATTCAGTTTATAGAAATCTCCCAGAACAGCCCCATAGGATGTGGAGTCTCCGCCCTAATAGGGAAAGAGAACACACAGATTTGAAATAGTCCCGCCCCATTGACCGCCGGCAGTATTTTTATAGTGCCAAGACAGCTAACATATGCACATAAAAACTATTTCACGGTCCTAGAGTTCCGTTTATAGACGACAATTTCAGATTCACCCCAAAGACTCCCAGGTAGTGGTAACTTTGGGATCGGATTTTTTAAGGCCCATTGCTAAGTTTGGTTTGATCCCCATCTAATCAATAATTGACTGAGAATCTGTATAGTTTCATGAAAAGGTGATGTCAGAAGTGGGATTTGAACCCACGCCTCCAAGAGAGACTGCGACCTGAACGCAGCGCCTTAGACCGCTCGGCCATCCTGACTTCTTGTGGATTCTGTGCCTTAACTCTTTCCAAGTTAGTCAGAAGAAATATGACCAGTAATTGTCATTGAAAATTATTTTAAAATATTTAATATTACAGTTTTTATTTCAATACATTTGTTTAAACTATTAGTTATCAAGCCTATTTTGAGCTAAATGGCCAAGCCCCATTTTAAAAAAATATGACTTTTATCACTGTATGCAGTAATAACTCTGGAATGCTTCTACATATCCCCGTAATTCTGAAAGTGTTTTTTGTGACACATTGTACTTTACATTAACTGTAAATTTAGGTCAATATATTTTTTGTTTTTTTCTGTGAAAATATCTAAATTTTGTTTAAAATTTTGAAATATTAGTCATTTTTATTCTTTGACTGCTTATATCCTTAAACCAACTTGTCGCACCACACAAAAATGTAAATAAATAGCATTTTTCATATGTGTACTTTTGGTCAGCATTCACTTTCAAACCTCCTTTTATTTTGTTAGGATGTTAGAAATGTTAGATTTCTCACAAAATGCGATGATGCACCATATTTCTTCAGAATCTACTGTTTGGCCACACAGCAGGGCTTTGAAAATAAGAGCGCTATTTGGATTTTGGAATGCAGATTTTGCAAGAATAGTTTGCAGGTAAAATTTGCAGAGTACCAAAAGTACCAAAACAGCAGAAACCCCCCCAAAGTGACCCCATTTTAGAAATTACTTCTCACAATGAATTCATATACACCACAGCATTTCATAGTCAAACATACATGGTTGAAATCATTCAGCTAGTGTCTGATACATGCTTTCTTTATCAGCTATCAGGTTCCCTTTAAATCCTCTTACAGCTAAGTGAAATGGAAATAAACAAAACAGAGGAAAATTTACAAAAAAATAATAATTTGCTCAAATGGAAAAGTTCATATTTCTCATCTTTTTAACATTTTATTTTCTGTAGATAGTTAAGATTTTTAGGCCTTTTACATTTTCTTTAAATAATCAGTCCACGTGCTTTGTTTATTTTCTCCTTAAAATGTAAAGAATCAAGAAAAATGATGTTGTCAAAACCCGGGACCTAACCAGGGACCTTTAGATCTTCAGTCTAACGCTCTCCCGTCTGAGCTATTTCGGCCAAACACAAACAACTTTAGGAGTGCTAGACACTTGGCAAATGTCAAGCGAAACCCCTGAAAGTAGATATTTTTATTTTTGCTTTGACTGGTTTTTGCAGCATGATTTCTATTTGAAACTCCTGCTATTTTGTTGTACATATTTAATAACTTTAATTAACTCTTTGTGAATGAGTAGAAAAAAACAGCAATTTTGACAGAGATATTTTTACATTTTCAATTTGACTCCATTCATCAGGTTCATTCAAACCCTGTGTTTGTGAGACAGGTGATGGTTGCACATAAAAGACAATGTGCATATATAATGTTACATCAAGTTTTATTTGTTATTAAATGCAAATAATTGGAGCAAAAAAGGAGACAACAATTTAGAGAAAATATTTTAATGATTGTTAACTTTCAGTGTGAAAACATTTGTCCCAAAATGTGCTGAAACTTAGATGTCAGTATCGCATGTGCATTTCAGACTTTAAAACTATGATTACCTACTTTTTAAGCTTTTGTTTATTAAGTATTTTTATGGTCTATTGATGAATGAGGTAATCAAATATGAAATTAGACTTACCGGCAATTCAGTTTATAGAAATCTCCCAGAACAGCCCCATAGGATGTGGAGTCTCAGCCCTAATAGGGAAAGAGAACACAAAGAGTTGAAATAGTCACGCCCTATTGACCGCCCGCAGTATTTTTATAGTGCCAAGACAGCTAACATATGCACATAAAAACTATTTCACGGTCCTAGAGTTCCGTTTATAGACGACAAATTCAGATTCACCCCAAAGACTCCCAGGTAGTGGTAACTTTGGGATCAGGTTTTTTAAGGCCCATTGCTAAGTTTGGTTTGATCCCCATCATGACTGAGAATCTGTATAGTTTCATGAAAAGGTGATGTCAGAAATGGGATTTGAACCCAGAGTCTGCAACCTGAACGCAGCGCCTTAGACCGCTCGGCCATCCTGACTTCTTGTGGATTCTGTGCCTTAACTCTTTCCAAGTTAGTCAGCAGAAATATGACCAGTAATTGTCATTGAAAATTATTTTAAAATATTTAATATTACAGTTTTTATTTCAATACATTTGTTTAAACTATTAGTTATCAAGCCTATTTTGAGCTAAATGGCCAAGCCCCATTTTAAAAAAAATATGACTTTTATCACTGTATGCAGTAATAACTCTGGAATGCTTCTACATATCCCCGTAATTCTGAAAGTGTTTTTTGTGACACATTGTACTTTACATTAACTGTAAATTTAGTTCAATATATTTTTAGTTTTTTTCTGTGAAAATATCTAAAGTTTGTTTTAAAATTTTGAAATATTAGTCATTTTTATTCTTTGACTGCTTATATCCTTAAACCAACTTGTCGCACCACACAAAAATGTAAATAAATAGCATTTTTCATATGTGTACTTTTTGTCAGCATTCACTTTCAAACCTCCTTTTATTTTGTTAGGATGTTAGAAATGTTAGATTTCTCACAAAATGCGGTGATGCACCATATTTCTTCAGAATCTACTGTTTGGCCACACAGCAGGGCTTTGAAAATAAGAGCGCTATTTGGATTTTGGAATGCAGATTTTGCAAGAATAGTTTGCAGGTAAAATTTGCAGAGTACCAAAAGTACCAAAACAGCAGAAACCCCCCCAAAGTGACCCCATTTTAGAAATTACTTCTCACAATGAATTCATATACACCACAGCATTTCATAGTCAAACATACATGGTTGAAATCATTCAGCTAGTGTCTGATACATGCTTTCTTTATCAGCTATCAGGTTCCCTTTAAATCCTCTTACAGCTAAGTGAAATGGAAATAAACAAAACAGAGGAAAAATTACAAAAAAATAATAATTTGCTCAAATGGAAAAGTTCCCATTTCTCATCTTTTTAACATTTTATTTTCTGTAGATAGTTAAGATTTTTAGGCCTTTTACATTTTCTTTAAATAATCAGTCCACGTGCTTTGTTTATTTTCTCCTTAAAATGTAAAGAATCAAGAAAAATGATGTTGCCGAAACCCGGGATCTTTAGATCTTCAGTCTAACGCTCTCCCATCTGAGCTATTTCGGCCAAGCACAAACGACTTTAGGAGTGCTAGACACTTGGCAAATGTCAAGCGAAACCCCTGAAAGTAGATATTTTTATTTTTGCTTTGACTGGTTTTTGCAGCATGATTTCTATTTGAAACTCCTGCTATTTGGTGTACATATTTAATAACTTTCATTAACTCTTTGTGAAAGAGTAGAAAAAAAACAGCAATTTTGACAGAGATTTTTTTACATTTTCAATTTGACTCCATTCATCAGGTTCATTCAAACCCTGTGTTTGTGAGACAGGTGATGGTTGCACATAAAAGACAATGTGCATATATAATGTTACATCAAGTTTTATTTGTTATTAAATGCAAATAATTGGAGCAAAAAAGGAGACAACAATTTAGAGAAAATATTTTAATGATTGTTAACTTTCAATGTGAAAACATTTGTCCCAAAATGTGCTGAAACTTAGATGTCAGTATCGCATGTGCATTTCAGACTTTAAAACTATGATTACCTGCTTTTTAAGCTTTTGTTTATTAAGTATTTTTATGGTCTATTGATGAATGAGGTAATCAAATATGAAATTAGACTTACCGGCAATTCAGTTTATAGAAATCTCCCAGAACAGCCCCATAGGATGTGGAGTCTCCGCCCTAATAGGGAAAGAGAACACACAGATTTGAAATAGTCCCGCCCCATTGACCGCCGGCAGTATTTTTATAGTGCCAAGACAGCTAACATATGCACATAAAAACTATTTCACGGTCCTAGAGTTCCGTTTATAGACGACAATTTCAGATTCACCCCAAAGACTCCCAGGTAGTGGTAACTTTGGGATCGGATTTTTTAAGGCCCATTGCTAAGTTTGGTTTGATCCCCATCTAATCAATAATTGACTGAGAATCTGTATAGTTTCATGAAAAGGTGATGTCAGAAGTGGGATTTGAACCCACGCCTCCAAGAGAGACTGCGACCTGAACGCAGCGCCTTAGACCGCTCGGCCATCCTGACTTCTTGTGGATTATGTGCCTTAAATCTTTCCAAGTTAGTCAGAAGAAATATGACCAGTAATTGTCATTGAAAATTATTTTAAAATATTTAATATTACAGTTTTTATTTCAATACATTTGTTTAAACTATTAGTTATCAAGCCTATTTTGAGCTAAATGGCCAAGCCCCATTTTAAAAAAATATGACTTTTATCACTGTATGCAGTAATAACTCTGGAATGCTTCTACATATCCCCGTAATTCTGAAAGTGTTTTTTGTGACACATTGTACTTTACATTAACTGTAAATTTAGGTCAATATATTTTTTGTTTTTTTCTGTGAAAATATCTAAATTTTGTTTAAAATTTTGAAATATTAGTCATTTTTATTCTTTGACTGCTTATATCCTTAAACCAACTTGTCGCACCACACAAAAATGTAAATAAATAGCATTTTTCATATGTGTACTTTTGGTCAGCATTCACTTTCAAACCTCCTTTTATTTTGTTAGGATGTTAGAAATGTTAGATTTCTCACAAAATGCGATGATGCACCATATTTCTTCAGAATCTACTGTTTGGCCACACAGCAGGGCTTTGAAAATAAGAGCGCTATTTGGATTTTGGAATGCAGATTTTGCAAGAATAGTTTGCAGGTAAAATTTGCAGAGTACCAAAAGTACCAAAACAGCAGAAACCCCCCCAAAGTGACCCCATTTTAGAAATTACTTCTCACAATGAATTCATATACACCACAGCATTTCATAGTCAAACATACATGGTTGAAATCATTCAGCTAGTGTCTGATACATGCTTTCTTTATCAGCTATCAGGTTCCCTTTAAATCCTCTTACAGCTAAGTGAAATGGAAATAAACAAAACAGAGGAAAATTTACAAAAAAATAATAATTTGCTCAAATGGAAAAGTTCATATTTCTCATCTTTTTAACATTTTATTTTCTGTAGATAGTTAAGATTTTTAGGCCTTTTACATTTTCTTTAAATAATCAGTCCACGTGCTTTGTTTATTTTCTCCTTAAAATGTAAAGAATCAAGAAAAATGATGTTGTCGAAACCCGGGACCTAACCAGGGACCTTTAGATCTTCAGTCTAACGCTCTCCCGTCTGAGCTATTTCGGCCAAACACAAACAACTTTAGGAGTGCTAGACACTTGGCAAATGTCAAGCGAAACCCCTGAAAGTAGATATTTTTATTTTTGCTTTGACTGGTTTTTGCAGCATGATTTCTATTTGAAACTCCTGCTATTTTGTTGTACATATTTAATAACTTTAATTAACTCTTTGTGAATGAGTAGAAAAAAACAGCAATTTTGACAGAGATATTTTTACATTTTCAATTTGACTCCATTCATCAGGTTCATTCAAACCCTGTGTTTGTGAGACAGGTGATGGTTGCACATAAAAGACAATGTGCATATATAATGTTACATCAAGTTTTATTTGTTATTAAATGCAAATAATTGGAGCAAAAAAGGAGACAACAATTTAGAGAAAATATTTTAATGATTGTTAACTTTCAGTGTGAAAACATTTGTCCCAAAATGTGCTGAAACTTAGATGTCAGTATCGCATGTGCATTTCAGACTTTAAAACTATGATTACCTACTTTTTAAGCTTTTGTTTATTAAGTATTTTTATGGTCTATTGATGAATGAGGTAATCAAATATGAAATTAGACTTACCGGCAATTCAGTTTATAGAAATCTCCCAGAACAGCCCCATAGGATGTGGAGTCTCAGCCCTAATAGGGAAAGAGAACACAAAGAGTTGAAATAGTCACGCCCTATTGACCGCCCGCAGTATTTTTATAGTGCCAAGACAGCTAACATATGCACATAAAAACTATTTCACGGTCCTAGAGTTCCGTTTATAGACGACAAATTCAGATTCACCCCAAAGACTCCCAGGTAGTGGTAACTTTGGGATCAGGTTTTTTAAGGCCCATTGCTAAGTTTGGTTTGATCCCCATCATGACTGAGAATCTGTATAGTTTCATGAAAAGGTGATGTCAGAAATGGGATTTGAACCCAGAGTCTGCAACCTGAACGCAGCGCCTTAGACCGCTCGGCCATCCTGACTTCTTGTGGATTCTGTGCCTTAACTCTTTCCAAGTTAGTCAGCAGAAATATGACCAGTAATTGTCATTGAAAATTATTTTAAAATATTTAATATTACAGTTTTTATTTCAATACATTTGTTTAAACTATTAGTTATCAAGCCTATTTTGAGCTAAATGGCCAAGCCCCATTTTAAAAAAAATATGACTTTTATCACTGTATGCAGTAATAACTCTGGAATGCTTCTACATATCCCCGTAATTCTGAAAGTGTTTTTTGTGACACATTGTACTTTACATTAACTGTAAATTTAGTTCAATATATTTTTAGTTTTTTTCTGTGAAAATATCTAAAGTTTGTTTTAAAATTTTGAAATATTAGTCATTTTTATTCTTTGACTGCTTATATCCTTAAACCAACTTGTCGCACCACACAAAAATGTAAATAAATAGCATTTTTCATATGTGTACTTTTTGTCAGCATTCACTTTCAAACCTCCTTTTATTTTGTTAGGATGTTAGAAATGTTAGATTTCTCACAAAATGCGGTGATGCACCATATTTCTTCAGAATCTACTGTTTGGCCACACAGCAGGGCTTTGAAAATAAGAGCGCTATTTGGATTTTGGAATGCAGATTTTGCAAGAATAGTTTGCAGGTAAAATTTGCAGAGTACCAAAAGTACCAAAACAGCAGAAACCCCCCCAAAGTGACCCCATTTTAGAAATTACTTCTCACAATGAATTCATATACACCACAGCATTTCATAGTCAAACATACATGGTTGAAATCATTCAGCTAGTGTCTGATACATGCTTTCTTTATCAGCTATCAGGTTCCCTTTAAATCCTCTTACAGCTAAGTGAAATGGAAATAAACAAAACAGAGGAAAAATTACAAAAAAATAATAATTTGCTCAAATGGAAAAGTTCCCATTTCTCATCTTTTTAACATTTTATTTTCTGTAGATAGTTAAGATTTTTAGGCCTTTTACATTTTCTTTAAATAATCAGTCCACGTGCTTTGTTTATTTTCTCCTTAAAATGTAAAGAATCAAGAAAAATGATGTTGCCGAAACCCGGGATCTTTAGATCTTCAGTCTAACGCTCTCCCATCTGAGCTATTTCGGCCAAGCACAAACGACTTTAGGAGTGCTAGACACTTGGCAAATGTCAAGCGAAACCCCTGAAAGTAGATATTTTTATTTTTGCTTTGACTGGTTTTTGCAGCATGATTTCTATTTGAAACTCCTGCTATTTGGTGTACATATTTAATAACTTTCATTAACTCTTTGTGAAAGAGTAGAAAAAAAACAGCAATTTTGACAGAGATTTTTTTACATTTTCAATTTGACTCCATTCATCAGGTTCATTCAAACCCTGTGTTTGTGAGACAGGTGATGGTTGCACATAAAAGACAATGTGCATATATAATGTTACATCAAGTTTTATTTGTTATTAAATGCAAATAATTGGAGCAAAAAAGGAGACAACAATTTAGAGAAAATATTTTAATGATTGTTAACTTTCAATGTGAAAACATTTGTCCCAAAATGTGCTGAAACTTAGATGTCAGTATCGCATGTGCATTTCAGACTTTAAAACTATGATTACCTGCTTTTTAAGCTTTTGTTTATTAAGTATTTTTATGGTCTATTGATGAATGAGGTAATCAAATATGAAATTAGACTTACCGGCAATTCAGTTTATAGAAATCTCCCAGAACAGCCCCATAGGATGTGGAGTCTCCGCCCTAATAGGGAAAGAGAACACACAGATTTGAAATAGTCCCGCCCCATTGACCGCCGGCAGTATTTTTATAGTGCCAAGACAGCTAACATATGCACATAAAAACTATTTCACGGTCCTAGAGTTCCGTTTATAGACGACAATTTCAGATTCACCCCAAAGACTCCCAGGTAGTGGTAACTTTGGGATCGGATTTTTTAAGGCCCATTGCTAAGTTTGGTTTGATCCCCATCTAATCAATAATTGACTGAGAATCTGTATAGTTTCATGAAAAGGTGATGTCAGAAGTGGGATTTGAACCCACGCCTCCAAGAGAGACTGCGACCTGAACGCAGCGCCTTAGACCGCTCGGCCATCCTGACTTCTTGTGGATTATGTGCCTTAAATCTTTCCAAGTTAGTCAGAAGAAATATGACCAGTAATTGTCATTGAAAATTATTTTAAAATATTTAATATTACAGTTTTTATTTCAATACATTTGTTTAAACTATTAGTTATCAAGCCTATTTTGAGCTAAATGGCCAAGCCCCATTTTAAAAAAATATGACTTTTATCACTGTATGCAGTAATAACTCTGGAATGCTTCTACATATCCCCGTAATTCTGAAAGTGTTTTTTGTGACACATTGTACTTTACATTAACTGTAAATTTAGGTCAATATATTTTTTGTTTTTTTCTGTGAAAATATCTAAATTTTGTTTAAAATTTTGAAATATTAGTCATTTTTATTCTTTGACTGCTTATATCCTTAAACCAACTTGTCGCACCACACAAAAATGTAAATAAATAGCATTTTTCATATGTGTACTTTTGGTCAGCATTCACTTTCAAACCTCCTTTTATTTTGTTAGGATGTTAGAAATGTTAGATTTCTCACAAAATGCGATGATGCACCATATTTCTTCAGAATCTACTGTTTGGCCACACAGCAGGGCTTTGAAAATAAGAGCGCTATTTGGATTTTGGAATGCAGATTTTGCAAGAATAGTTTGCAGGTAAAATTTGCAGAGTACCAAAAGTACCAAAACAGCAGAAACCCCCCCAAAGTGACCCCATTTTAGAAATTACTTCTCACAATGAATTCATATACACCACAGCATTTCATAGTCAAACATACATGGTTGAAATCATTCAGCTAGTGTCTGATACATGCTTTCTTTATCAGCTATCAGGTTCCCTTTAAATCCTCTTACAGCTAAGTGAAATGGAAATAAACAAAACAGAGGAAAATTTACAAAAAAATAATAATTTGCTCAAATGGAAAAGTTCATATTTCTCATCTTTTTAACATTTTATTTTCTGTAGATAGTTAAGATTTTTAGGCCTTTTACATTTTCTTTAAATAATCAGTCCACGTGCTTTGTTTATTTTCTCCTTAAAATGTAAAGAATCAAGAAAAATGATGTTGTCGAAACCCGGGACCTAACCAGGGACCTTTAGATCTTCAGTCTAACGCTCTCCCGTCTGAGCTATTTCGGCCAAACACAAACAACTTTAGGAGTGCTAGACACTTGGCAAATGTCAAGCGAAACCCCTGAAAGTAGATATTTTTATTTTTGCTTTGACTGGTTTTTGCAGCATGATTTCTATTTGAAACTCCTGCTATTTTGTTGTACATATTTAATAACTTTAATTAACTCTTTGTGAATGAGTAGAAAAAAACAGCAATTTTGACAGAGATATTTTTACATTTTCAATTTGACTCCATTCATCAGGTTCATTCAAACCCTGTGTTTGTGAGACAGGTGATGGTTGCACATAAAAGACAATGTGCATATATAATGTTACATCAAGTTTTATTTGTTATTAAATGCAAATAATTGGAGCAAAAAAGGAGACAACAATTTAGAGAAAATATTTTAATGATTGTTAACTTTCAGTGTGAAAACATTTGTCCCAAAATGTGCTGAAACTTAGATGTCAGTATCGCATGTGCATTTCAGACTTTAAAACTATGATTACCTACTTTTTAAGCTTTTGTTTATTAAGTATTTTTATGGTCTATTGATGAATGAGGTAATCAAATATGAAATTAGACTTACCGGCAATTCAGTTTATAGAAATCTCCCAGAACAGCCCCATAGGATGTGGAGTCTCAGCCCTAATAGGGAAAGAGAACACAAAGAGTTGAAATAGTCACGCCCCATTGACCGCCCGCAGTATTTTTATAGTGCCAAGACAGTTAACATATGCACATAAAAACTATTTCACGGTCCTAGAGTTCCGTTTATAGACGACAATTTCAGATTCACCCCAAAGACTCCCAGGTAGTGGTAACTTTGGGATCAGGTGTTTTAAGGCCCATTGCTAAGTTTGGTTTGATCCCCATCATGACTGAGAATCTGTATAGTTTCATGAAAAGGTGATGTCAGAAGTGGGATTTGAACCCAGAGTCTGCAACCTGAACGCAGCGCCTTAGACCGCTCGGCCATCCTGACTTCTTGTGGATTCTGTGCCTTAACTCTTTCCAAGTTAGTCAGCAGAAATATGACCAGTAATTGTCATTGAAAATTATTTTAAAATATTTAATATTACAGTTTTTATTTCAATACATTTGTTTAAACTATTAGTTATCAAGCCTATTTTGAGCTAAATGGCCAAGCCCCATTTTAAAAAAAATATGACTTTTATCACTGTATGCAGTAATAACTCTGGAATGCTTCTACATATCCCCGTAATTCTGAAAGTGTTTTTTGTGACACATTGTACTTTACATTAACTGTAAATTTAGGTCAATATATTTTTAGTTTTTTTCTGTGAAAATATCTAAAATTTGTTTAAAATTTTGAAATATTAGTCATTTTTATTCTTTGACTGCTTATATCCTTAAACCAACTTGTCGCACCACACAAAAATGTAAATAAATAGCATTTTTCATATGTGTACTTTTTGTCAGCATTCACTTTCAAACCTCCTTTTATTTTGTTAGGATGTTAGAAATGTTAGATTTCTCACAAAATGCGGTGATGCACCATATTTCTTCAGAATCTACTGTTTGGCCACACAGCAGGGCTTTGAAAATAAGAGCGCTATTTGGATTTTGGAATGCAGATTTTGCAAGAATAGTTTGTAGGTAAAATTTGCAGAGTACCAAAAGTACCAAAACAGCAGAACCCCCCCCAAAGTGACCCCATTTTAGAAATTACTTCTCACAATGAATTCATATACACCACAGCATTTCATAGTCAAACATACATGGTTGAAATCATTCAGCTAGTGTCTGATACATGCTTTCTTTATCAGCTATCAGGTTCCCTTTAAATCCTCTTACAGCTAAGTGAAATGGAAATAAACAAAACAGAGGAAAAATTACAAAAAAATAATAATTTGCTCAAATGGAAAAGTTCCCATTTCTCATCTTTTTAACATTTTATTTTCTGTAGATAGTTAAGATTTTTAGGCCTTTTACATTTTGTTTAAATAATCAGTCCACGTGCTTTGTTTATTTTCTCCTTAAAATGTAAAGAATCAAGAAAAATGATGTTGCCGAAACCCGGGATCTTTAGATCTTCAGTCTAACGCTCTCCCATCTGAGCTATTTCGGCCAAGCACAAACGACTTTAGGAGTGCTAGACACTTGGCAAATGTCAAGCGAAACCCCTGAAAGTAGATATTTTTATTTTTGCTTTGACTGGTTTTTGCAGCATGATTTCTATTTGAAACTCCTGCTATTTGGTGTACATATTTAATAACTTTCATTAACTCTTTGTGAAAGAGTAGAAAAAAAACAGCAATTTTGACAGAGATTTTTTTACATTTTCAATTTGACTCCATTCATCAGGTTCATTCAAACCCTGTGTTTGTGAGACAGGTGATGGTTGCACATAAAAGACAATGTGCATATATAATGTTACATCAAGTTTTATTTGTTATTAAATGCAAATAATTGGAGCAAAAAAGGAGACAACAATTTAGAGAAAATATTTTAATGATTGTTAACTTTCAATGTGAAAACATTTGTCCCAAAATGTGCTGAAACTTAGATGTCAGTATCGCATGTGCATTTCAGACTTTAAAACTATGATTACCTGCTTTTTAAGCTTTTGTTTATTAAGTATTTTTATGGTCTATTGATGAATGAGGTAATCAAATATGAAATTAGACTTACCGGCAATTCAGTTTATAGAAATCTCCCAGAACAGCCCCATAGGATGTGGAGTCTCCGCCCTAATAGGGAAAGAGAACACACAGATTTGAAATAGTCCCGCCCCATTGACCGCCGGCAGTATTTTTATAGTGCCAAGACAGCTAACATATGCACATAAAAACTATTTCACGGTCCTAGAGTTCCGTTTATAGACGACAATTTCAGATTCACCCCAAAGACTCCCAGGTAGTGGTAACTTTGGGATCGGATTTTTTAAGGCCCATTGCTAAGTTTGGTTTGATCCCCATCTAATCAATAATTGACTGAGAATCTGTATAGTTTCATGAAAAGGTGATGTCAGAAGTGGGATTTGAACCCACGCCTCCAAGAGAGACTGCGACCTGAACGCAGCGCCTTAGACCGCTCGGCCATCCTGACTTCTTGTGGATTCTGTGCCTTAAATCTTTCCAAGTTAGTCAGAAGAAATATGACCAGTAATTGTCATTGAAAATTATTTTAAAATATTTAATATTACAGTTTTTATTTCAATACATTTGTTTAAACTATTAGTTATCAAGCCTATTTTGAGCTAAATGGCCAAGCCCCATTTTAAAAAAATATGACTTTTATCACTGTATGCAGTAATAACTCTGGAATGCTTCTACATATCCCCGTAATTCTGAAAGTGTTTTTTGTGACACATTGTACTTTACATTAACTGTAAATTTAGGTCAATATATTTTTTGTTTTTTTCTGTGAAAATATCTAAATTTTGTTTAAAATTTTGAAATATTAGTCATTTTTATTCTTTGACTGCTTATATCCTTAAACCAACTTGTCGCACCACACAAAAATGTAAATAAATAGCATTTTTCATATGTGTACTTTTGGTCAGCATTCACTTTCAAACCTCCTTTTATTTTGTTAGGATGTTAGAAATGTTAGATTTCTCACAAAATGCGATGATGCACCATATTTCTTCAGAATCTACTGTTTGGCCACACAGCAGGGCTTTGAAAATAAGAGCGCTATTTGGATTTTGGAATGCAGATTTTGCAAGAATAGTTTGCAGGTAAAATTTGCAGAGTACCAAAAGTACCAAAACAGCAGAAACCCCCCCAAAGTGACCCCATTTTAGAAATTACTTCTCACAATGAATTCATATACACCACAGCATTTCATAGTCAAACATACATGGTTGAAATCATTCAGCTAGTGTCTGATACATGCTTTCTTTATCAGCTATCAGGTTCCCTTTAAATCCTCTTACAGCTAAGTGAAATGGAAATAAACAAAACAGAGGAAAATTTACAAAAAAATAATAATTTGCTCAAATGGAAAAGTTCATATTTCTCATCTTTTTAACATTTTATTTTCTGTAGATAGTTAAGATTTTTAGGCCTTTTACATTTTCTTTAAATAATCAGTCCACGTGCTTTGTTTATTTTCTCCTTAAAATGTAAAGAATCAAGAAAAATGATGTTGTCGAAACCCGGGACCTAACCAGGGACCTTTAGATCTTCAGTCTAACGCTCTCCCGTCTGAGCTATTTCGGCCAAACACAAACAACTTTAGGAGTGCTAGACACTTGGCAAATGTCAAGCGAAACCCCTGAAAGTAGATATTTTTATTTTTGCTTTGACTGGTTTTTGCAGCATGATTTCTATTTGAAACTCCTGCTATTTTGTTGTACATATTTAATAACTTTAATTAACTCTTTGTGAATGAGTAGAAAAAAACAGCAATTTTGACAGAGATATTTTTACATTTTCAATTTGACTCCATTCATCAGGTTCATTCAAACCCTGTGTTTGTGAGACAGGTGATGGTTGCACATAAAAGACAATGTGCATATATAATGTTACATCAAGTTTTATTTGTTATTAAATGCAAATAATTGGAGCAAAAAAGGAGACAACAATTTAGAGAAAATATTTTAATGATTGTTAACTTTCAGTGTGAAAACATTTGTCCCAAAATGTGCTGAAACTTAGATGTCAGTATCGCATGTGCATTTCAGACTTTAAAACTATGATTACCTACTTTTTAAGCTTTTGTTTATTAAGTATTTTTATGGTCTATTGATGAATGAGGTAATCAAATATGAAATTAGACTTACCGGCAATTCAGTTTATAGAAATCTCCCAGAACAGCCCCATAGGATGTGGAGTCTCAGCCCTAATAGGGAAAGAGAACACAAAGAGTTGAAATAGTCACGCCCCATTGACCGCCCGCAGTATTTTTATAGTGCCAAGACAGTTAACATATGCACATAAAAACTATTTCACGGTCCTAGAGTTCCGTTTATAGACGACAATTTCAGATTCACCCCAAAGACTCCCAGGTAGTGGTAACTTTGGGATCAGGTGTTTTAAGGCCCATTGCTAAGTTTGGTTTGATCCCCATCATGACTGAGAATCTGTATAGTTTCATGAAAAGGTGATGTCAGAAGTGGGATTTGAACCCAGAGTCTGCAACCTGAACGCAGCGCCTTAGACCGCTCGGCCATCCTGACTTCTTGTGGATTCTGTGCCTTAACTCTTTCCAAGTTAGTCAGCAGAAATATGACCAGTAATTGTCATTGAAAATTATTTTAAAATATTTAATATTACAGTTTTTATTTCAATACATTTGTTTAAACTATTAGTTATCAAGCCTATTTTGAGCTAAATGGCCAAGCCCCATTTTAAAAAAAATATGACTTTTATCACTGTATGCAGTAATAACTCTGGAATGCTTCTACATATCCCCGTAATTCTGAAAGTGTTTTTTGTGACACATTGTACTTTACATTAACTGTAAATTTAGGTCAATATATTTTTAGTTTTTTTCTGTGAAAATATCTAAAATTTGTTTAAAATTTTGAAATATTAGTCATTTTTATTCTTTGACTGCTTATATCCTTAAACCAACTTGTCGCACCACACAAAAATGTAAATAAATAGCATTTTTCATATGTGTACTTTTTGTCAGCATTCACTTTCAAACCTCCTTTTATTTTGTTAGGATGTTAGAAATGTTAGATTTCTCACAAAATGCGGTGATGCACCATATTTCTTCAGAATCTACTGTTTGGCCACACAGCAGGGCTTTGAAAATAAGAGCGCTATTTGGATTTTGGAATGCAGATTTTGCAAGAATAGTTTGTAGGTAAAATTTGCAGAGTACCAAAAGTACCAAAACAGCAGAACCCCCCCCAAAGTGACCCCATTTTAGAAATTACTTCTCACAATGAATTCATATACACCACAGCATTTCATAGTCAAACATACATGGTTGAAATCATTCAGCTAGTGTCTGATACATGCTTTCTTTATCAGCTATCAGGTTCCCTTTAAATCCTCTTACAGCTAAGTGAAATGGAAATAAACAAAACAGAGGAAAAATTACAAAAAAATAATAATTTGCTCAAATGGAAAAGTTCCCATTTCTCATCTTTTTAACATTTTATTTTCTGTAGATAGTTAAGATTTTTAGGCCTTTTACATTTTGTTTAAATAATCAGTCCACGTGCTTTGTTTATTTTCTCCTTAAAATGTAAAGAATCAAGAAAAATGATGTTGCCGAAACCCGGGATCTTTAGATCTTCAGTCTAACGCTCTCCCATCTGAGCTATTTCGGCCAAGCACAAACGACTTTAGGAGTGCTAGACACTTGGCAAATGTCAAGCGAAACCCCTGAAAGTAGATATTTTTATTTTTGCTTTGACTGGTTTTTGCAGCATGATTTCTATTTGAAACTCCTGCTATTTGGTGTACATATTTAATAACTTTCATTAACTCTTTGTGAAAGAGTAGAAAAAAAACAGCAATTTTGACAGAGATTTTTTTACATTTTCAATTTGACTCCATTCATCAGGTTCATTCAAACCCTGTGTTTGTGAGACAGGTGATGGTTGCACATAAAAGACAATGTGCATATATAATGTTACATCAAGTTTTATTTGTTATTAAATGCAAATAATTGGAGCAAAAAAGGAGACAACAATTTAGAGAAAATATTTTAATGATTGTTAACTTTCAATGTGAAAACATTTGTCCCAAAATGTGCTGAAACTTAGATGTCAGTATCGCATGTGCATTTCAGACTTTAAAACTATGATTACCTGCTTTTTAAGCTTTTGTTTATTAAGTATTTTTATGGTCTATTGATGAATGAGGTAATCAAATATGAAATTAGACTTACCGGCAATTCAGTTTATAGAAATCTCCCAGAACAGCCCCATAGGATGTGGAGTCTCCGCCCTAATAGGGAAAGAGAACACACAGATTTGAAATAGTCCCGCCCCATTGACCGCCGGCAGTATTTTTATAGTGCCAAGACAGCTAACATATGCACATAAAAACTATTTCACGGTCCTAGAGTTCCGTTTATAGACGACAATTTCAGATTCACCCCAAAGACTCCCAGGTAGTGGTAACTTTGGGATCGGATTTTTTAAGGCCCATTGCTAAGTTTGGTTTGATCCCCATCTAATCAATAATTGACTGAGAATCTGTATAGTTTCATGAAAAGGTGATGTCAGAAGTGGGATTTGAACCCACGCCTCCAAGAGAGACTGCGACCTGAACGCAGCGCCTTAGACCGCTCGGCCATCCTGACTTCTTGTGGATTCTGTGCCTTAAATCTTTCCAAGTTAGTCAGAAGAAATATGACCAGTAATTGTCATTGAAAATTATTTTAAAATATTTAATATTACAGTTTTTATTTCAATACATTTGTTTAAACTATTAGTTATCAAGCCTATTTTGAGCTAAATGGCCAAGCCCCATTTTAAAAAAATATGACTTTTATCACTGTATGCAGTAATAACTCTGGAATGCTTCTACATATCCCCGTAATTCTGAAAGTGTTTTTTGTGACACATTGTACTTTACATTAACTGTAAATTTAGGTCAATATATTTTTTGTTTTTTTCTGGGAAAATATCTAAATTTTGTTTAAAATTTTGAAATATTAGTCATTTTTATTCTTTGACTGCTTATATCCTTAAACCAACTTGTCGCACCACACAAAAATGTAAATAAATAGCATTTTTCATATGTGTACTTTTGGTCAGCATTCACTTTCAAACCTCCTTTTATTTTGTTAGGATGTTAGAAATGTTAGATTTCTCACAAAATGCGATGATGCACCATATTTCTTCAGAATCTACTGTTTGGCCACACAGCAGGGCTTTGAAAATAAGAGCGCTATTTGGATTTTGGAATGCAGATTTTGCAAGAATAGTTTGCAGGTAAAATTTGCAGAGTACCAAAAGTACCAAAACAGCAGAAACCCCCCCAAAGTGACCCCATTTTAGAAATTACTTCTCACAATGAATTCATATACACCACAGCATTTCATAGTCAAACATACATGGTTGAAATCATTCAGCTAGTGTCTGATACATGCTTTCTTTATCAGCTATCAGGTTCCCTTTAAATCCTCTTACAGCTAAGTGAAATGGAAATAAACAAAACAGAGGAAAATTTACAAAAAAATAATAATTTGCTCAAATGGAAAAGTTCATATTTCTCATCTTTTTAACATTTTATTTTCTGTAGATAGTTAAGATTTTTAGGCCTTTTACATTTTCTTTAAATAATCAGTCCACGTGCTTTGTTTATTTTCTCCTTAAAATGTAAAGAATCAAGAAAAATGATGTTGTCGAAACCCGGGACCTAACCAGGGACCTTTAGATCTTCAGTCTAACGCTCTCCCGTCTGAGCTATTTCGGCCAAACACAAACAACTTTAGGAGTGCTAGACACTTGGCAAATGTCAAGCGAAACCCCTGAAAGTAGATATTTTTATTTTTGCTTTGACTGGTTTTTGCAGCATGATTTCTATTTGAAACTCCTGCTATTTTGTTGTACATATTTAATAACTTTAATTAACTCTTTGTGAATGAGTAGAAAAAAACAGCAATTTTGACAGAGATATTTTTACATTTTCAATTTGACTCCATTCATCAGGTTCATTCAAACCCTGTGTTTGTGAGACAGGTGATGGTTGCACATAAAAGACAATGTGCATATATAATGTTACATCAAGTTTTATTTGTTATTAAATGCAAATAATTGGAGCAAAAAAGGAGACAACAATTTAGAGAAAATATTTTAATGATTGTTAACTTTCAGTGTGAAAACATTTGTCCCAAAATGTGCTGAAACTTAGATGTCAGTATCGCATGTGCATTTCAGACTTTAAAACTATGATTACCTACTTTTTAAGCTTTTGTTTATTAAGTATTTTTATGGTCTATTGATGAATGAGGTAATCAAATATGAAATTAGACTTACCGGCAATTCAGTTTATAGAAATCTCCCAGAACAGCCCCATAGGATGTGGAGTCTCAGCCCTAATAGGGAAAGAGAACACAAAGAGTTGAAATAGTCACGCCCCATTGACCGCCCGCAGTATTTTTATAGTGCCAAGACAGTTAACATATGCACATAAAAACTATTTCACGGTCCTAGAGTTCCGTTTATAGACGACAATTTCAGATTCACCCCAAAGACTCCCAGGTAGTGGTAACTTTGGGATCAGGTGTTTTAAGGCCCATTGCTAAGTTTGGTTTGATCCCCATCATGACTGAGAATCTGTATAGTTTCATGAAAAGGTGATGTCAGAAGTGGGATTTGAACCCAGAGTCTGCAACCTGAACGCAGCGCCTTAGACCGCTCGGCCATCCTGACTTCTTGTGGATTCTGTGCCTTAACTCTTTCCAAGTTAGTCAGCAGAAATATGACCAGTAATTGTCATTGAAAATTATTTTAAAATATTTAATATTACAGTTTTTATTTCAATACATTTGTTTAAACTATTAGTTATCAAGCCTATTTTGAGCTAAATGGCCAAGCCCCATTTTAAAAAAATATGACTTTTATCACTGTATGCAGTAATAACTCTGGAATGCTTCTACATATCCCCGTAATTCTGAAAGTGTTTTTTGTGACACATTGTACTTTACATTAACTGTAAATTTAGGTCAATATATTTTTAGTTTTTTTCTGTGAAAATATCTAAAATTTGTTTAAAATTTTGAAATATTAGTCATTTTTATTCTTTGACTGCTTATATCCTTAAACCAACTTGTCGCACCACACAAAAATGTAAATAAATAGCATTTTTCATATGTGTACTTTTTGTCAGCATT
This sequence comes from Ranitomeya variabilis, assembly GCF_051348905.1. Classification (NCBI taxonomy): domain Eukaryota; kingdom Metazoa; phylum Chordata; class Amphibia; order Anura; family Dendrobatidae; genus Ranitomeya; species Ranitomeya variabilis. The sequence goes on from NC_135235.1 coordinate 315,965,266, forward strand.
CACTTTCAAACCTCCTTTTATTTTGTTAGGATGTTAGAAATGTTAGATTTCTCACAAAATGCGGTGATGCACCATATTTCTTCAGAATCTACTGTTTGGCCACACAGCAGGGCTTTGAAAATAAGAGCGCTATTTGGATTTTGGAATGCAGATTTTGCAAGAATAGTTTGTAGGTAAAATTTGCAGAGTACCAAAAGTACCAAAACAGCAGAACCCCCCCCAAAGTGACCCCATTTTAGAAATTACTTCTCACAATGAATTCATATACACCACAGCATTTCATAGTCAAACATACATGGTTGAAATCATTCAGCTAGTGTCTGATACATGCTTTCTTTATCAGCTATCAGGTTCCCTTTAAATCCTCTTACAGCTAAGTGAAATGGAAATAAACAAAACAGAGGAAAAATTACAAAAAAATAATAATTTGCTCAAATGGAAAAGTTCCCATTTCTCATCTTTTTAACATTTTATTTTCTGTAGATAGTTAAGATTTTTAGGCCTTTTACATTTTCTTTAAATAATCAGTCCACGTGCTTTGTTTATTTTCTCCTTAAAATGTAAAGAATCAAGAAAAATGATGTTGTCGAAACCCGTGACCTAACCAGGGACCTTTAGATCTTCAGTCTAACGCTCTCCCGTCTGAGCTATTTCAGCCAAACACAAACAGCTTTAGGAGTGCTAGACACTTGGCAAATGTCAAGCGAAACCCCTGAAAGTAGATATTTTTATTTTTGCTTTGACTGGTTTTTGCAGCATGATTTCTATTTGAAACTCCTGCTATTTTGTTGTACATATTTAATAACTTTAATTAACTCTTTGTGAATGAGTAGAAAAAAACAGCAATTTTGACAGAGATTTTTTTACATTTTCAATTTGACTCCATTCATCAGGTTCATTCAAACCCTGTGTTTGTGAGACAGGTGATGGTTGCACATAAAAGACAATGTGCATATATAATGTTACATCAAGTTTTATTTGTTATTAAATGCAAATAATTGGAGCAAAAAAGGAGACAACAATTTAGAGAAAATATTTTAATGATTGTTAACTTTCAGTGTGAAAACATTTGTCCCAAAATGTGCTGAAACTTAGATGTCAGTATCGCATGTGCATTTCAGACTTTAAAACTATGATTACCTACTTTTTAAGCTTTTGTTTATTAAGTATTTTTATGGTCTATTGATGAATGAGGTAATCAAATATGAAATTAGACTTACCGGCAATTCAGTTTATAGAAATCTCCCAGAACAGCCCCATAGGATGTGGAGTCTCAGCCCTAATAGGGAAAGAGAACACAAAGAGTTGAAATAGTCACGCCCCATTGACCGCCCGCAGTATTTTTATAGTGCCAAGACAGTTAACATATGCACATAAAAACTATTTCACGGTCCTAGAGTTCCGTTTATAGACGACAATTTCAGATTCACCCCAAAGACTCCCAGGTAGTGGTAACTTTGGGATCAGGTGTTTTAAGGCCCATTGCTAAGTTTGGTTTGATCCCCATCATGACTGAGAATCTGTATAGTTTCATGAAAAAGTGATGTCAGAAGTGGGATTTGAACCCAGAGTCTGCAACCTGAACGCAGCGCCTTAGACCGCTCGGCCATCCTGACTTCTTGTGGATTCTGTGCCTTAACTCTTTCCAAGTTAGTCAGCAGAAATATGGCCAGTAATTGTCATTGAAAATTATTTTAAAATATTTAATATTACAGTTTTTATTTCAATACATTTGTTTAAACTATTAGTTATCAAGCCTATTTTGAGCTAAATGGCCAAGCCCCATTTTAAAAAAATATGACTTTTATCACTGTATGCAGTAATAACTCTGGAATGCTTCTACATATCCCCGTAATTCTGAAAGTGTTTTTTGTGACACATTGTACTTTACATTAACTGTAAATTTAGGTCAATATATTTTTAGTTTTTTTCTGTGAAAATATCTAAAATTTGTTTAAAATTTTGAAATATTAGTCATTTTTATTCTTTGACTGCTTATATCCTTAAACCAACTTGTCGCACCACACAAAAATGTAAATAAATAGCATTTTTCATATGTGTACTTTTTGTCAGCATTCACTTTCAAACCTCCTTTTATTTTGTTAGGATGTTAGAAATGTTAGATTTCTCACAAAATGCGGTGATGCACCATATTTCTTCAGAATCTACTGTTTGGCCACACAGCAGGGCTTTGAAAATAAGAGCGCTATTTGGATTTTGGAATGCAGATTTTGCAAGAATAGTTTGTAGGTAAAATTTGCAGAGTACCAAAAGTACCAAAACAGCAGAACCCCCCCCAAAGTGACCCCATTTTAGAAATTACTTCTCACAATGAATTCATATACACCACAGCATTTCATAGTCAAACATACATGGTTGAAATCATTCAGCTAGTGTCTGATACATGCTTTCTTTATCAGCTATCAGGTTCCCTTTAAATCCTCTTACAGCTAAGTGAAATGGAAATAAACAAAACAGAGGAAAAATTACAAAAAAATAATAATTTGCTCAAATGGAAAAGTTCCCATTTCTCATCTTTTTAACATTTTATTTTCTGTAGATAGTTAAGATTTTTAGGCCTTTTACATTTTCTTTAAATAATCAGTCCACGTGCTTTGTTTATTTTCTCCTTAAAATGTAAAGAATCAAGAAAAATGATGTTGTCGAAACCCGTGACCTAACCAGGGACCTTTAGATCTTCAGTCTAACGCTCTCCCGTCTGAGCTATTTCAGCCAAACACAAACAGCTTTAGGAGTGCTAGACACTTGGCAAATGTCAAGCGAAACCCCTGAAAGTAGATATTTTTATTTTTGCTTTGACTGGTTTTTGCAGCATGATTTCTATTTGAAACTCCTGCTATTTTGTTGTACATATTTAATAACTTTAATTAACTCTTTGTGAATGAGTAGAAAAAAACAGCAATTTTGACAGAGATTTTTTTACATTTTCAATTTGACTCCATTCATCAGGTTCATTCAAACCCTGTGTTTGTGAGACAGGTGATGGTTGCACATAAAAGACAATGTGCATATATAATGTTACATCAAGTTTTATTTGTTATTAAATGCAAATAATTGGAGCAAAAAAGGAGACAACAATTTAGAGAAAATATTTTAATGATTGTTAACTTTCAGTGTGAAAACATTTGTCCCAAAATGTGCTGAAACTTAGATGTCAGTATCGCATGTGCATTTCAGACTTTAAAACTATGATTACCTACTTTTTAAGCTTTTGTTTATTAAGTATTTTTATGGTCTATTGATGAATGAGGTAATCAAATATGAAATTAGACTTACCGGCAATTCAGTTTATAGAAATCTCCCAGAACAGCCCCATAGGATGTGGAGTCTCAGCCCTAATAGGGAAAGAGAACACAAAGAGTTGAAATAGTCACGCCCTATTGACCGCCCGCAGTATTTTTATAGTGCCAAGACAGCTAACATATGCACATAAAAACTATTTCACGGTCCTAGAGTTCCGTTTATAGACGACAATTTCAGATTCACCCCAAAGACTCCCAGGTAGTGGTAACTTTGGGATCAGGTTTTTTAAGGCCCATTGCTAAGTTTGGTTTGATCCCCATCATGACTGAGAATCTGTATAGTTTCATGAAAAGGTGATGTCAGAAATGGGATTTGAACTCAGAGTCTGCAACCTGAACGCAGCGCCTTAGACCGCTCGGCCATCCTGACTTCTTGTGGATTCTGTGCCTTAACTCTTTCCAAGTTAGTCAGCAGAAATATGACCAGTAATTGTCATTGAAAATTATTTTAAAATATTTAATATTACAGTTTTTATTTCAATACATTTGTTTAAACTATTAGTTATCAAGCCTATTTTGAGCTAAATGGCCAAGCCCCATTTTAAAAAAAATATGACTTTTATCACTGTATGCAGTAATAACTCTGGAATGCTTCTACATATCCCCGTAATTCTGAAAGTGTTTTTTGTGACACATTGTACTTTACATTAACTGTAAATTTAGGTCAATATATTTTTAGTTTTTTTCTGTGAAAATATCTAAAGTTTGTTTTAAAATTTTGAAATATTAGTCATTTTTATTCTTTGACTGCTTATATCCTTAAACCAACTTGTCGCACCACACAAAAATGTAAATAAATAGCATTTTTCATATGTGTACTTTTTGTCAGCATTCACTTTCAAACCTCCTTTTATTTTGTTAGGATGTTAGAAATGTTAGATTTCTCACAAAATGCGGTGATGCACCATATTTCTTCAGAATCTACTGTTTGGCCACACAGCAGGGCTTTGAAAATAAGAGCGCTATTTGGATTTTGGAATGCAGATTTTGCAAGAATAGTTTGCAGGTAAAATTTGCAGAGTACCAAAAGTACCAAAACAGCAGAAACCCCCCCAAAGTGACCCCATTTTAGAAATTACTTCTCACAATGAATTCATATACACCACAGCATTTCATAGTCAAACATACATGGTTGAAATCATTCAGCTAGTGTCTGATACATGCTTTCTTTATCAGCTATCAGGTTCCCTTTAAATCCTCTTACAGCTAAGTGAAATGGAAATAAACAAAACAGAGGAAAAATTACAAAAAAATAATAATTTGCTCAAATGGAAAAGTTCCCATTTCTCATCTTTTTAACATTTTATTTTCTGTAGATAGTTAAGATTTTTAGGCCTTTTACATTTTGTTTAAATAATCAGTCCACGTGCTTTGTTTATTTTCTCCTTAAAATGTAAAGAATCAAGAAAAATGATGTTGCCGAAACCCGGGATCTTTAGATCTTCAGTCTAACGCTCTCCCATCTGAGCTATTTCGGCCAAGCACAAACGACTTTAGGAGTGCTAGACACTTGGCAAATGTCAAGCGAAACCCCTGAAAGTAGATATTTTTATTTTTGCTTTGACTGGTTTTTGCAGCATGATTTCTATTTGAAACTCCTGCTATTTGGTGTACATATTTAATAACTTTCATTAACTCTTTGTGAAAGAGTAGAAAAAAAACAGCAATTTTGACAGAGATTTTTTTACATTTTCAATTTGACTCCATTCATCAGGTTCATTCAAACCCTGTGTTTGTGAGACAGGTGATGGTTGCACATAAAAGACAATGTGCATATATGATGTTGCATCAAGTTTTATTTGTTATTAAATGCAAATAATTGGAGCAAAAAAGGAGACAACAATTTAGAGAAAATATTTTAATGATTGTTAACTTTCAATGTGAAAACATTTGTCCCAAAAGGTGCTGAAACTTAGATGTCAGTATCGCATGTGCATTTCAGACTTTAAAACTATGATTACCTGCTTTTTAAGCTTTTGTTTATTAAGTATTTTTATGGTCTATTGATGAATGAGGTAATCAAATATGAAATTAGACTTACCGGCAATTCAGTTTATAGAAATCTCCCAGAACAGCCCCATAGGATGTGGAGTCTCCGCCCTAATAGGGAAAGAGAACACAAAGAGTTGAAATAGTCCCGCCCCATTGACCGCCGGCAGTATTTTTATAGTGCCAAGACAGCTAACATATGCACATAAAAACTACTTCACGGTCCTAGAGTTCCGTTTATAGACGACAATTTCAGATTCACCCCAAAGACTCCCAGGTAGTGGTAACTTTGGGATCGGATTTTTTAAGGCCCATTGCTAAGTTTGGTTTGATCCCCATCTAATCAATAATTGACTGAGAATCTGTATAGTTTCATGAAAAGGTGATGTCAGAAGTGGGATTTGAATCCATGCCTCCAAGAGAGACTGCGACCTGAATGCAGCGCCTTAGACCGCTCGGCCATCCTGACTTCTTGAGGATTCTGTGCCTTAACTCTTTTCAAGTTAGTCAGAAGAAATATGACCAGTAATTGTCATTGAAAATTATTTTAAAATATTTAATATTACAGTTTTTATTTCAATACATTTGTTTAAACTATTAGTTATCAAGCCTATTTTGAGCTAAATGGCCAAGCCCCATTTTAAAAAAATATGACTTTTATCACTGTATGCAGTAATAACTCTGGAATGCTTCTACATATCCCCGTAATTCTGAAAGTGTTTTTTGTGACACATTGTACTTTACATTAACAGTAAATTTAGGTCAATATATTTTTAGTTTTTTTCTGTGAAAATATCTAAAGTTTGTTTAAAATTTTGAAATATTAGTCATTTTTATTCTTTGACTGCTTATATCCTTAAACCAACTTGTCGCACCACACAAAAATGTAAATAAATAGCATTTTTCATATGTGTACTTTTTGTCAGCATTCACTTTCAAACCTCCTTTTATTTTGTTAGGATGTTAGAAATGTTAGATTTCTCACAAAATGCGTTGATGCACCATATTTCTTCAGAATCTACTGTTTGGCCACACAGCAGGGCTTTGAAAATAAGAGCGCTATTTGGATTTTGGAATGCAGATTTTGCAAGAATAGTTTGTAGGTAAAATTTGCAGAGTACCAAAAGTACCAAAACAGCAGAAACCCCCCCAAAGTGACCCCATTTTAGAAATTACTTCTCACAATGAATTCATATACACCACAGCATTTCATAGTCAAACATACATGGTTGAAATCATTCAGCTAGTGTCTGATACATGCTTTCTTTATCAGCTATCAGGTTCCCTTTAAATCCTCTTACAGCTAAGTGAAATGGAAATAAACAAAACAGAGGAAAAATTACAAAAAAATAATAATTTGCTCAAATGGAAAAGTTCCCATTTCTCATCTTTTTAACATTTTATTTTCTGTAGATAGTTAAGATTTTTAGGCCTTTTACATTTTCTTTAAATAATCAGTCCACGTGCTTTGTTTATTTTCTCCTTAAAATGTAAAGAATCAAGAAAAATGATGTTGTCGAAACCCGGGACCTAACCAGGGACCTTTAGATCTTCAGTCTAACGCTCTCCCGTCTGAGCTATTTCAGCCAAACACAAACAGCTTTAGGAGTGCTAGACACTTGGCAAATGTCAAGCGAAACCCCTGAAAGTAGATATTTTTATTTTTGCTTTGACTGGTTTTTGCAGCATGATTTCTATTTGAAACTCCTGCTATTTTGTTGTACATATTTAATAACTTTAATTAACTCTTTGTGAATGAGTAGAAAAAAACAGCAATTTTGACAGAGATTTTTTTACATTTTCAATTTGACTCCATTCATCAGGTTCATTCAAACCCTGTGTTTGTGAGACAGGTGATGGTTGCACATAAAAGACAATGTGCATATATAATGTTACATCAAGTTTTATTTGTTATTAAATGCAAATAATTGGAGCAAAAAAGGAGACAACAATTTAGAGAAAATATTTTAATGATTGTTAACTTTCAGTGTGAAAACATTTGTCCCAAAATGTGCTGAAACTTAGATGTCAGTATCGCATGTGCATTTCAGACTTTAAAACTATGATTACCTACTTTTTAAGCTTTTGTTTATTAAGTATTTTTATGGTCTATTGATGAATGAGGTAATCAAATATGAAATTAGACTTACCGGCAATTCAGTTTATAGAAATCTCCCAGAACAGCCCCATAGGATGTGGAGTCTCAGCCCTAATAGGGAAAGAGAACACAAAGAGTTGAAATAGTCACGCCCTATTGACCGCCCGCAGTATTTTTATAGTGCCAAGACAGCTAACATATGCACATAAAAACTATTTCACGGTCCTAGAGTTCCGTTTATAGACAATTTCAGATTCACCCCAAAGACTCCCAGGTAGTGGTAACTTTGGGATCAGGTTTTTTAAGGCCCATTGCTAAGTTTGGTTTGATCCCCATCATGACTGAGAATCTGTATAGTTTCATGAAAAGGTGATGTCAGAAATGGGATTTGAACCCAGAGTCTGCAACCTGAACGCAGCGCCTTAGACCGCTCGGCCATCCTGACTTCTTGTGGATTCTGTGCCTTAACTCTTTCCAAGTTAGTCAGCAGAAATATGACCAGTAATTGTCATTGAAAATTATTTTAAAATATTTAATATTACAGTTTTTATTTCAATACATTTGTTTAAACTATTAGTTATCAAGCCTATTTTGAGCTAAATGGCCAAGCCCCATTTTAAAAAAAATATGACTTTTATCACTGTATGCAGTAATAACTCTGGAATGCTTCTACATATCCCCGTAATTCTGAAAGTGTTTTTTGTGACACATTGTACTTTACATTAACTGTAAATTTAGGTCAATATATTTTTAGTTTTTTTCTGTGAAAATATCTAAAATTTGTTTAAAATTTTGAAATATTAGTCATTTTTATTCTTTGACTGCTTATATCCTTAAACCAACTTGTCGCACCACACAAAAATGTAAATAAATAGCATTTTTCATATGTGTACTTTTTGTCAGCATTCACTTTCAAACCTCCTTTTATTTTGTTAGGATGTTAGAAATGTTAGATTTCTCACAAAATGCGGTGATGCACCATATTTCTTCAGAATCTACTGTTTGGCCACACAGCAGGGCTTTGAAAATAAGAGCGCTATTTGGATTTTGGAATGCAGATTTTGCAAGAATAGTTTGTAGGTAAAATTTGCAGAGTACCAAAAGTACCAAAACAGCAGAACCCCCCCAAAGTGACCCCATTTTAGAAATTACTTCTCACAATGAATTCATATACACCACAGCATTTCATAGTCAAACATACATGGTTGAAATCATTCAGCTAGTGTCTGATACATGCTTTCTTTATCAGCTATCAGGTTCCCTTTAAATCCTCTTACAGCTAAGTGAAATGGAAATAAACAAAACAGAGGAAAAATTACAAAAAAATAATAATTTGCTCAAATGGAAAAGTTCCCATTTCTCATCTTTTTAACATTTTATTTTCTGTAGATAGTTAAGATTTTTAGGCCTTTTACATTTTGTTTAAATAATCAGTCCACGTGCTTTGTTTATTTTCTCCTTAAAATGTAAAGAATCAAGAAAAATGATGTTGCCGAAACCCGGGATCTTTAGATCTTCAGTCTAACGCTCTCCCATCTGAGCTATTTCGGCCAAACACAAACGACTTTAGGAGTGCTAGACACTTGGCAAATGTCAAGCGAAACCCCTGAAAGTAGATATTTTTATTTTTGCTTTGACTGGTTTTTGCAGCATGATTTCTATTTGAAACTCCTGCTATTTGGTGTACATATTTAATAACTTTCATTAACTCTTTGTGAAAGAGTAGAAAAAAAACAGCAATTTTGACAGAGATTTTTTTACATTTTCAATTTGACTCCATTCATCAGGTTCATTCAAACCCTGTGTTTGTGAGACAGGTGATGGTTGCACATAAAAGACAATGTGCATATATGATGTTACATCAAGTTTTATTTGTTATTAAATGCAAATAATTGGAGCAAAAAAGGAGACAACAATTTAGAGAAAATATTTTAATGATTGTTAACTTTCAATGTGAAAACATTTGTCCCAAAAGGTGCTGAAACTTAGATGTCAGTATCGCATGTGCATTTCAGACTTTAAAACTATGATTACCTGCTTTTTAAGCTTTTGTTTATTAAGTATTTTTATGGTCTATTGATGAATGAGGTAATCAAATATGAAATTAGACTTACCGGCAATTCAGTTTATTGAAATCTCCCAGAACAGCCCCATAGGATGTGGAGTCTCCGCCCTAATAGGGAAAGAGAACACAAAGAGTTGAAATAGTCCCGCCCCATTGACCGCCGGCAGTATTTTTATAGTGCCAAGACAGCTAACATATGCACATAAAAACTACTTCACGGTCCTAGAGTTCCGTTTATAGACGACAATTTCAGATTCACCCCAAAGACTCCCAGGTAGTGGTAACTTTGGGATCGGATTTTTTAAGGCCCATTGCTAAGTTTGGTTTGATCCCCATCTAATCAATAATTGACTGAGAATCTGTATAGTTTCATGAAAAGGTGATGTCAGAAGTGGGATTTGAATCCATGCCTCCAAGAGAGACTGCGACCTGAATGCAGCGCCTTAGACCGCTCGGCCATCCTGACTTCTTGAGGATTCTGTGCCTTAACTCTTTTCAAGTTAGTCAGAAGAAATATGACCAGTAATTGTCATTGAAAATTATTTTAAAATATTTAATATTACAGTTTTTATTTCAATACATTTGTTTAAACTATTAGTTATCAAGCCTATTTTGAGCTAAATGGCCAAGCCCCATTTTAAAAAAATATGACTTTTATCACTGTATGCAGTAATAACTCTGGAATGCTTCTACATATCCCCGTAATTCTGAAAGTGTTTTTTTGTGACACATTGTACTTTACATTAACTGTAAATTTAGGTCAATATATTTTTAGTTTTTTTCTGTGAAAATATCTAAATTTTGTTTAAAATTTTGAAATATTAGTCATTTTTATTCTTTGACTGCTTATATCCTTAAACCAACTTGTCGCACCACACAAAAATGTAAATAAATAGCATTTTTCATATGTGTACTTTTGGTCAGCATTCACTTTCAAACCTCCTTTTATTTTGTTAGGATGTTAGAAATGTTAGATTTCTCACAAAATGCGATGATGCACCATATTTCTTCAGAATCTACTGTTTGGCCACACAGCAGGGCATTGAAAATAAGAGCGCTATTTGGATTTTGGAATGCAGATTTTGCAAGAATAGTTTGCAGGTAAAATTTGCAGAGTACCAAAAGTACCAAAACAGCAGAAACCCCCCCAAAGTGACCCCATTTTAGAAATTACTTCTCACAATGAATTCATATACACCACAGCATTTCATAGTCAAACATACATGGTTGAAATCATTCAGCTAGTGTCTGATACATGCTTTCTTTATCAGCTATCAGGTTCCCTTTAAATCCTCTTACAGCTAAGTGAAATGGAAATAAACAAAACAGAGGAAAAATTACAAAAAAATAATAATTTGCTCAAATGGAAAAGTTCCCATTTCTCATTTTTAACATTTTATTTTCTGTAGATAGTTAAGATTTTTAGGCCTTTTACATTTTCTTTAAATAATCAGTCCACGTGCTTTGTTTATTTTCTCCTTAAAATGTAAAGAATCAAGAAAAATGATGTTGTCGAAACCCGGGACCTAACCAGGGACCTTTAGATCTTCAGTCTAACGCTCTCCTGTCTGAGCTATTTCGGCCAAACACGAACAACTTTAGGAGTGCTAGACACTTGGCAAATGTCAAGCGAAACCCCTGAAAGTAGATATTTTTATTTTTGCTTTGACTGGTTTTTGCAGCATGATTTCTATTTGAAACTCCTGCTATTTTGTTGTACATATTTAATAACTTTAATTAACTCTTTGTGAATGAGTAGAAAAAAACAGCAATTTTGACAGAGATTTTTTTACATTTTCAATTTGACTCCATTCATCAGGTTCATTCAAACCCTGTGTTTGTGAGACAGGTGATGGTTGCACATAAAAGACAATGTGCATATATAATGTTACATCAAGTTTTATTTGTTATTAAATGCAAATAATTGGAGCAAAAAAGGAGACAACAATTTAGAGAAAATATTTTAATGATTGTTAACTTTCAGTGTGAAAACATTTGTCCCAAAATGTGCTGAAACTTAGATGTCAGTATCGCATGTGCATTTCAGACTTTAAAACTATGATTACCTACTTTTTAAGCTTTTGTTTATTAAGTATTTTTATGGTCTATTGATGAATGAGGTAATCAAATATGAAATTAGACTTACCGGCAATTCAGTTTATAGAAATCTCCCAGAACAGCCCCATAGGATGTGGAGTCTCCGCCCTAATAGGGAAAGAGAACACAAAGAGTTGAAATAGTCACGCCCCATTGACCGCCCGCAGTATTTTTATAGTGCCAAGACAGCTAACATATGCACATAAAAACTATTTCACGGTCCTAGAGTTCTGTTTATAGACGACAATTTCATATTCACCCCAAAGACTCCCAGGTAGTGTTAACTTTGGGATCAGGTTTTTTAAGGCCCATTGCTAAGTTTGGTTTGATCCCCATCATGACTGAGAATCTGTATAGTTTCATGAAAAGGTGATGTCAGAAGTGGGATTTGAACCCAGCGTCTGCAACCTGAACGCAGCGCCTTAGACCGCTCAGCCATCCTGACTTCTTGTGGATTCTGTGCCTTAACTCTTTCCAAGTTAGTCAGAAGAAATATGACCAGTAATTGTCATTGAAAATTATTTTAAAATATTTAATATTACAGTTTTTATTTCAATACATTTGTTTAAACTATTAGTTATCAAGCCTATTTTGAGCTAAATGGCCAAGCCCCATTTTAAAAAAATATGACTTTTATCACTGTATGCAGTAATAACTCTGGAATGCTTCTACATATCCCCGTAATTCTGAAAGTGTTTTTTGTGACACATTGTACTTTACATTAACTGTAAATTTAGGTCAATATATTTTTAGTTTTTTTCTGTGAAAATATCTAAAGTTTGTTTAAAATTTTGAAATATTAGTCATTTTTATTCTTTGACTGCTTATATCCTTAAACCAACTTGTCGCACCACACAAAAATGTAAATAAATAGCATTTTTCATATGTGTACTTTTTGTCAGCATTCACTTTCAAACCTCCTTTTATTTTGTTAGGATGTTAGAAATGTTAGATTTCTCACAAAATGCGGTGATGCACCATATTTCTTCAGAATCTACTGTTTGGCCACACAGCAGGGCTTTGAAAATAAGAGCGCTATTTGGATTTTGGAATGCAGATTTTGCAAGAATAGTTTGCAGGTAAAATTTGCAGAGTACAAAAAGTACCAAAACAGCAGAAACCCCCCCAAAGTGACCCCATTTTAGAAATTACTTCTCACAATGAATTCATATACACCACAGCATTTCATAGTCAAACATATATGGTTGAAATCATTCAGCTAGTGTCTGATACATGCTTTCTTTATCAGCTATCAGGTTCCCTTTAAATCCTCTTACAGCTAAGTGAAATGGAAATAAACAAAACAGAGGAAAAATTACAAAAAAATAATAATTTGCTCAAATGGAAAAGTTCCCATTTCTCATCTTTTTAACATTTTATTTTCTGTAGATAGTTAAGATTTTTAGGCCTTTTACATTTTCTTTAAATAATCAGTCCACGTGCTTTGTTTATTTTCTCCTTAAAATGTAAAGAATCAAGAAAAATGATGTTGCCGAAACCCGGGATCGAACCAGGGACCTTTAGATCTTCAGTCTAACGCTCTCCCATCTGAGCTATTTCGGCCAAACACAAACGACTTTAGGAGTGCTAGACACTTGGCAAATGTCAAGCGAAACCCCTGAAAGTAGATATTTTTATTTTTGCTTTGACTGGTTTTTGCAGCATGATTTCTATTTGAAACTCCTGCTATTTTGTTGTACATATTTAATAACTTTAATTAACTCTTTGTGAATGAGTAGAAAAAAACAGCAATTTTGACAGAGATTTTTTTACATTTTCAATTTGACTCCATTCATCAGGTTCATTCAAACCCTGTGTTTGTGAGACAGGTGATGGTTGCACATAAAAGACAATGTGCATATATAATGTTACATCAAGTTTTATTTGTTATTAAATGCAAATAATTGGAGCAAAAAAGGAGACAACAATTTAGAGAAAATATTTTAATGATTGTTAACTTTCAATGTGAAAACATTTGTCCCAAAATGTGCTGAAACTTAGATGTCAGTATCGCATGTGCATTTCAGACTTTAAAACTATGATTACCTACTTTTTAAGCTTTTGTTTATTAAGTATTTTTATGGTCTATTGATGAATGAGGTAATCAAATATGAAATTAGACTTACCGGCAATTCAGTTTATAGAAATCTCCCAGAACAGCCCCATAGGATGTGGAGTCTCCGCCCTAATAGGGAAAGAGAACACAAAGAGTTGAAATAGTCACGCCCCATTGACCGCTCGCAGTATTTTTATAGTGCCAAGACAGCTAACATATGCACATAAAAACTATTTCACGGTCCTAGAGTTCCGTTTTTAGACGACAATTTCAGATTCACCCCAAAGACTCCCAGGTAGTGGTAACTTTGGGATCGGATTTTTTAAGGCCCATTGCTAAGTTTGGTTTGATCCCCCTCTAATCAATAATTGACTGAGAATCTGTATAGTTTCATGAAAAGGTGATGTCAGAAGTGGGATTTGAACCCACGCCTCCAAGAGAGACTGTGACCTGAACGCAGCAACTTAGACCGCTCGGCCATCCTGACTTCTTGTGGATTCTGTGCCTTAACTCTTTCCAAGTTAGTCAGCAGAAATATGACCAGTAATTGTCATTGAAAATTATTTTAAAATATTTAATATTACAGTTTTTATTTCAATACATTTGTTTAAACTATTAGTTATCAAGCCTATTTTGAGCTAAATGGCCAAGCCCCATTTTAAAAAAATATGACTTTTATCACTGTATGCAGTAATAACTCTGGAATGCTTCTACATATCCCCGTAATTCTGAAAGTGTTTTTTGTGACACATTGTACTTTACATTAACTGTAAATTTAGGTCAATATATTTTTAGTTTTTTTCTGTGAAAATATCTAAAATTTGTTTAAAATTTTGAAATATTAGTCATCTTTATTCTTTGACTGCTTATATCCTTAAACCAACTTGTCGCACCACACAAAAATGTAAATAAATAGCATTTTTCATATGTGTACTTTTTGTCAGCATTCACTTTCAAACCTCCTTTTATTTTGTTAGGATGTTAGAAATGTTAGATTTCTCACAAAATGCGGTGATGCACCATATTTCTTCAGAATCTACTGTTTGGCCACACAGCAGGGCTTTGAAAATAAGAGCGCTATTTGGATTTTGGAATGCAGATTTTGCAAGAATAGTTTGCAGCTAAAATTTGCAGAGTACCAAAAGTACCAAAACAGCAGAAACCCCCCCAAAGTGACCCCATTTTAGAAATTACTTCTCACAATGACTTCATATACACCACAGCATTTCATAGTCAAACATACATGGTTGAAATCATTCAGCTAGTGTCTGATACATGCTTTCTTTATCAGCTATCAGGTTCCCTTTAAATCCTCTTACAGCTAAGTGAAATGGAAATAAACAAAACAGAGGAAAAATTACAAAAAAATAATAATTTGCTCAAATAGAAAAGTTCCCATTTCTCATCTTTTTAACATTTTATTTTCTGTAGATAGTTAAGATTTTTAGGCCTTTTACATTTTCTTTAAATAATCAGTCCACGTGCTTTGTTTATTTTCTCCTTAAAATGTAAAGAATCAAGAAAAATGATGTTGCCGAAACCCGGGATCGAACCAGGGACCTTTAGATCTTCAGTCTAACGCTCTCCCGTCTGAGCTATTTCGGCCAAACACAAACAACTTTAGGAGTGCTAGACACTTGGCAAATGTCAAGCGAAACCCCTGAAAGTAGATATTTTTATTTTTGCTTTGACTGGTTTTTGCAGCATGATTTCTATTTGAAACTCCTGCTATTTTGTTGTACATATTTAATAACTTTAATTAACTCTTTGTGAATGAGTAGAAAAAAACAGCAATTTTGACAGAGATTTTTTTACATTTTCAATTTGACTCCATTCATCAGGTTCATTCAAACCCTGTGTTTGTGAGACAGGTGATGGTTGCACATAAAAGACAATGTGCATATATAATGTTACATCAAGCTTTATTTGTTATTAAATGCAAATAATTGGAGCAAAAAAGGAGACAACAATTTAGAGAAAATATTTTAATGATTGTTAACTTTCAATGTGAAAACATTTGTCCCAAAATGTGCTGAAACTTAGATGTCAGTATCGCATGTGCATTTCAGACTTTAAAACTATGATTACCTACTTTTTAAGCTTTTGTTTATTAAGTATTTTTATGGTCTATTGATGAATGAGGTAATCAAATATGAAATTAGACTTACCGGCAATTCAGTTTATAGAAATCTCCCAGAACAGCCCCATAGGATGTGGAGTCTCCGCCCTAATAGGGAAAGAGAACACAAAGAGTTGAAATAGTCACGCCCCATTGACCGCTCGC
Source organism: Ranitomeya variabilis (assembly GCF_051348905.1). Taxonomy (NCBI): domain Eukaryota; kingdom Metazoa; phylum Chordata; class Amphibia; order Anura; family Dendrobatidae; genus Ranitomeya; species Ranitomeya variabilis. The sequence goes on from NC_135235.1 coordinate 315,981,178, forward strand.
AGTATTTTTATAGTGCCAAGACAGCTAACATATGCACATAAAAACTATTTCACGGTCCTAGAGTTCCGTTTTTAGACGACAATTTCAGATTCACCCCAAAGACTCCCAGGTAGTGGTAACTTTGGGATCGGATTTTTTAAGGCCCATTGCTAAGTTTGGTTTGATCCCCCTCTAATCAATAATTGACTGAGAATCTGTATAGTTTCATGAAAAGGTGATGTCAGAAGTGGGATTTGAACCCATGCCTCCAAGAGAGACTGTGACCTGAACGCAGAAACTTAGACCGCTCGGCCATCCTGACTTCTTGTGGATTCTGTGCCTTAACTCTTTCCAAGTTAGTCAGCAGAAATATGACCAGTAATTGTCATTGAAAATTATTTTAAAATATTTAATATTACAGTTTTTATTTCAATACATTTGTTTAAACTATTAGTTATCAAGCCTATTTTGAGCTAAATGGCCAAGCCCCATTTTAAAAAAATATGACTTTTATCACTGTATGCAGTAATAACTCTGGAATGCTTCTACATATCCCCGTAATTCTGAAAGTGTTTTTTGTGACACATTGTACTTTACATTAACTGTAAATTTAGGTCAATATATTTTTAGTTTTTTTCTGTGAAAATATCTAAAATTTGTTTAAAATTTTGAAATATTAGTCATTTTTATTCTTTGACTGCTTATATCCTTAAACCAACTTGTCGCACCACACAAAAATGTAAATAAATAGCATTTTTCATATGTGTACTTTTTGTCAGCATTCACTTTCAAACCTCCTTTTATTTTGTTAGGATGTTAGAAATGTTAGATTTCTCACAAAATGCGGTGATGCACCATATTTCTTCAGAATCTACTGTTTGGCCACACAGCAGGGCTTTGAAAATAAGAGCGCTATTTGGATTTTGGAATGCAGATTTTGCAAGAATAGTTTGCAGGTAAAATTTGCAGAGTACCAAAAGTACCAAAACAGCAGAAACCCCCCCAAAGTGACCCCATTTTAGAAATTACTTCTCACAATGAATTCATATACACCACAGCATTTCATAGTCAAACATACATGGTTGAAATCATTCAGCTAGTGTCTGATACATGCTTTCTTTATCAGCTATCAGGTTCCCTTTAAATCCTCTTACAGCTAAGTGAAATGGAAATAAACAAAACAGAGGAAAAATTACAAAAAAATAATAATTTGCTCAAATAGAAAAGTTCCCATTTCTCATCTTTTTAACATTTTATTTTCTGTAGATAGTTAAGATTTTTAGGCCTTTTACATTTTCTTTAAATAATCAGTCCACGTGCTTTGTTTATTTTCTCCTTAAAATGTAAAGAATCAAGAAAAATGATGTTGTCAAAACCCGGGACCTTTAGATCTTCAGTCTAACGCTCTCCTGTCTGAGCTATTTCGGCCAAACACAAACAACTTTAGGAGTGCTAGACACTTGGCAAATGTCAAGCGAAACCCCTGAAAGTAGATATTTTTATTTTTGCTTTGACTGGTTTTTGCAGCATGATTTCTATTTGAAACTCCTGCTATTTTGTTGTACATATTTAATAACTTTAATTAACTCTTTGTGAATGAGTAGAAAAAAACAGCAATTTTGACAGAGATTTTTTTACATTTTCAATTTGACTCCATTCATCAGGTTCATTCAAACCCTGTGTTTGTGAGACAGGTGATGGTTGCACATAAAAGACAATGTGCATATATAATGTTACATCAAGTTTTATTTGTTATTAAATGCAAATAATTGGAGCAAAAAAGGAGACAACAATTTAGAGAAAATATTTTAATGATTGTTAACTTTCAGTGTGAAAACATTTGTCCCAAAATGTGCTGAAACTTAGATGTCAGTATCGCATGTGCATTTCAGACTTTAAAACTATGATTACCTACTTTTTAAGCTTTTGTTTATTAAGTATTTTTATGGTCTATTGATGAATGAGGTAATCAAATATGAAATTAGACTTACCGGCAATTCAGTTTATAGAAATCTCCCAGAACAGCCCCATAGGATGTGGAGTCTCAGCCCTAATAGGGAAAGAGAACACAAAGAGTTGAAATAGTCACGCCCTATTGACCGCCCGCAGTATTTTTATAGTGCCAAGACAGCTAACATATGCACATAAAAACTATTTCACGGTCCTAGAGTTCCGTTTATAGACGACAATTTCAGATTCACCCCAAAGACTCCCAGGTAGTGGTAACTTTGGGATCAGGTTTTTTAAGGCCCATTGCTAAGTTTGGTTTGATCCCCATCATGACTGAGAATCTGTAGTTTCATGAAAAGGTGATGTCAGAAATGGGATTTGAACCCAGAGTCTGCAACCTGAACGCAGCGCCTTAGACCACTCGGCCATCCTGACTTCTTGTGGATTCTGTGCCTTAACTCTTTCCAAGTTAGTCAGCAGAAATATGACCAGTAATTGTCATTGAAAATTATTTTAAAATATTTAATATTACAGTTTTTATTTCAATACATTTGTTTAAACTATTAGTTATCAAGCCTATTTTGAGCTAAATGGCCAAGCCCCATTTTAAAAAAATATGACTTTTATCACTGTATGCAGTAATAACTCTGGAATGCTTCTACATATCCCCGTAATTCTGAAAGTGTTTTTTGTGACACATTGTACTTTACATTAACTGTAAATTTAGGTCAATATATTTTTTGTTTTTTTCTGTGAAAATATCTAAAGTTTGTTTAAAATTTTGAAATATTAGTCATTTTTATTCTTTGACTGCTTATATCCTTAAACCAACTTGTCGCACCACACAAAAATGTAAATAAATAGCATTTTTCATATGTGTACTTTTTGTCAGCATTCACTTTCAAACCTCCTTTTATTTTGTTAGGATGTTAGAAATGTTAGATTTCTCACAAAATGCGGTGATGCACCATATTTCTTCAGAATCTACTGTTTGGCCACACAGCAGGGCTTTGAAAATAAGAGCGCTATTTGGATTTTGGAATGCAGATTTTGCAAGAATAGTTTGCAGGTAAAATTTGCAGAGTACCAAAAGTACCAAAACAGCAGAAACCCCCCCAAAGTGACCCCATTTTAGAAATTACTTCTCACAATGAATTCATATACACCACAGCATTTCATAGTCAAACATACATGGTTGAAATCATTCAGCTAGTGTCTGATACATGCTTTCTTTATCAGCTATCAGGTTCCCTTTAAATCCTCTTACAGCTAAGTGAAATGGAAATAAACAAAACAGAGGAAAAATTACAAAAAAATAATAATTTGCTCAAATGGAAAAGTTCCCATTTCTCATCTTTTTAACATTTTATTTTCTGTAGATAGTTAAGATTTTTAGGCCTTTTACATTTTCTTTAAATAATCAGTCCACGTGCTTTGTTTATTTTCTCCTTAAAATGTAAAGAATCAAGAAAAATGATGTTGCCGAAACCCGGGATCGAACCAGGGACCTTTAGATCTTCAATCTAACGCTCTCCCATCTGAGCTATTTCGGCCAAACACAAACAATTTTAGGAGTGCTAGACACTTGGCAATTGTCAAGCGAAACCCCTGAAAGTAGATATTTTTATTTTTGCTTTGACTGATTTTTGCAGCATGATTTCTATTTGAAACTCCTGCTATTTTGTTGTACATATCTAATAACTTTCATTAACTCTTTGTGAATGAGTAGAAAAAAACAGCAATTTTGACAGAGATTTTTTTACATTTTCAATTTGACTCCATTCATCAGGTTCATTCAAACCCTGTGTTTGTGAGACAGGTGATGGTTGCACATAAAAGACAATGTGCATGCATAATGTTACATCAAGTTTTATTTGTTATTAAATGCAAATAATTGGAGCAAAAAAGGAGACAACAATTTAGAGAAAATATTTTAATGATTGTTAACTTTCAATGTGAAAACATTTGTCCCAAAATGTGCTGACACTTAGATGTCAGTATCGCATGTGCATTTCAGACTTTAAAACTATGATTACCTACTTTTTAACCCCTTCACCCCCAAGGGTGGTTTGCACGTTAATGACCGGGCCAATTTTTACAATTCTGACCACTGTCCCTTTATGAGGCTATAACTCTGGAACGCTTTGACGGATCTTGGCGATTCTGACATTGTTTTCTCGTGACATATTGTACTTCATGTTAGGGGTAAAATTTCTTTGATATAACTTGCGTTTATTTGTGAAAAAAATAGAAATTTGGCGAAAATTTTGAAAATTTTGCAATTTTCCAACTTTGAATTTTTATGCCCTTAAATCACAGACATATGTCACGCAAAATACTTAATAAGTAACATTTTCCACATGTCTACTTTACATCAGTACAATTTTGGAACCAAAATTTTTTTTTGTGACGGAGTTATAAGGGTTAAAAGTTGACCAGCAATTTCTCATTTTTACAACACCATTTTTTTTTAGGGACCACATCTCATTTGAAGTCATTTTGAGGGGTCTATATGATAGAAAATACTCAAGTGTGACACCATTCTAAAAACTGCACCCCTCAAGGTGCTCAAAACCACATTCAAGAAGTTTATTAACCCTTCAGGTGTTTTACAGGAATTTTTGGAATGTTTAAATAAAAATGAACATTTAACTTTTTTTCACACAAAATTTATTTCAGCTCCAATTTGTTTTATTTTACCAAGGGTAACAGGAGAAAATGGACCCCCAAAGTTGTTGTACAATTTATCCTGAGTACGCTGATACCCCATATGTGGGGGTAAACCACTGTTTGGGCGTATGGCAGAGCTCGGAAGGAAAGGAGCGCCATTTGACTTTTCAATGCAAAATTGACTGGAATTGAGATGGGACGCCATGTTGTGTTTGGAGAGCCCCTGATGTGCCTAAACACTGAAACCCCCTACAAGTGACACCATTTTGGAAAGTAGACCCCCTAAGGAACTTATCTTGATGTGTGGTGAGCACTTTGACCCACCAAGTGCTTCACAGAAGTTTATAATGCAGAGCCGTAAAAATAAAAAATCATATTTTTTCACAAAAATGATCTTTTCGCCCCCAATTTTTTATTTTCCCAAGGGTAAGAGAAGAAATTGGACCCCAAAAAATGTTGTGCAATTTGTCCTGAGTATGCTGATACCCCATATGTGGGTGTAAACCATTGTTTGGGCGCATGGCAGAGCTTGGAAGTGAAGGAGCGCCATTTGACTTTTCAATGCAAAATTGACTGGAATTGAGATGGGACGCCATGTTGCGTTTGGAGAGCTCCTGATGTGCCTAAACATTGAAACTCCCTACAAGTGACACCATTTTGGAAAGTAGACCCCCTAAGGAACTTATCTAGATGTGTGGTGAGCACTTTGACCCACCAAGTGCTTCACAGAAGTTTATAATGCAGAGCCGTAAAAATAAAAAATCATATTTTTTCACAAAAATGATCTTTTCGCCCCCAATTTTTTATTTTCCCAAGGGTAAGAGAAGAAATTGGACCCAAAAAAATGTTGTGCAATTTGTCCTGAGTACGCTGATACCCCATATGTGGGTGTAAACCATTGTTTGGGCGCATGGCAGAGCTTGGAAGTGAAGGAGCGCCATTTGACTTTTCAATGCAAAATTGACTGGAATTGAGATGGGACGCCATGTTGCGTTTGGAGAGCTCCTGATGTGCCTAAACATTGAAACTCCCTACAAGTGACACCATTTTGGAAAGTAGACCCCCTAAGGAACTTATCTAGATGTGTGGTGAGCACTTTGACCCACCAAGTGCTTCACAGAAGTTTATAATGCAGAGCCGTAAAAATAAAAAATCATATTTTTTCACAAAAATGATCTTTTCGCCCCCAATTTTTTATTTTCCCAAGGGTAAGAGAAGAAATTGGACCCCAAAAAATGTTGTGCAATTTGTCCTGAGTACGCTGATACCCCATATGTGGGTGTAAACCATTGTTTGGGCGCATGGCAGAGCTTGGAAGTGAAGGAGCGCCATTTGACTTTTCAATGCAAAATTGACTGGAATTGAGATGGGACGCCATGTTGCGTTTGGAGAGCTCCTGATGTGCCTAAACATTGAAACTCCCTACAAGTGACACCATTTTGGAAAGTAGACCCCCTAAGGAACTTATCTAGATGTGTGGTGAGCACTTTGACCCACCAAGTGCTTCACAGAAGTTTATAATGCAGAGCCGTAAAAATAAAAAATCATATTTTTTCACAAAAATGATCTTTTCGCCCCCAATTTTTTATTTTCCCAAGGGTAAGAGAAGAAATTGGACCCAAAAAAATGTTGTGCAATTTGTCCTGAGTACGCTGATACCCCATATGTGGGTGTAAACCATTGTTTGGGCGCATGGCAGAGCTTGGAAGTGAAGGAGCGCCATTTGACTTTTCAATGCAAAATTGACTGGAATTGAGATGGGACGCCATGTTGCGTTTGGAGAGCTCCTGATGTGCCTAAACATTGAAACTCCCTACAAGTGACACCATTTTGGAAAGTAGACCCCCTAAGGAACTTATCTAGATGTGTGGTGAGCACTTTGACCCACCAAGTGCTTCACAGAAGTTTATAATGCAGAGCCGTAAAAATAAAAAATCATATTTTTTCATAAAAATGATCTTTTTGCCCCCAATTTTTTATTTTCCCAAGGGTAAGAGAAGAAATTGGACCCCAAAAAATGTTGTGCAATTTGTCCTGAGTACGCTGATACCCCATATGTGGGTGTAAACCATTGTTTGGGCGCATGGCAGAGCTTGGAAGTGAAGGAGCGCCATTTGACTTTTCAATGCAAAATTGACTGGAATTGAGATGGGACGCCATGTTGCGTTTGGAGAGCTCCTGATGTGCCTAAACATTGAAACTCCCTACAAGTGACACCATTTTGGAAAGTAGACCCCCTAAGGAACTTATCTAGATGTGTGGTGAGCACTTTGACCCACCAAGTGCTTCACAGAAGTTTATAATGCAGAGCCGTAAAAATAAAAAATCATATTTTTTCATAAAAATGATATTTTGCCCCCAATTTTTTATTTTCCCAAGGGTAAGAGAAGAAATTGGACCCCAAAAAATGTTGTGCAATTTGTCCTGAGTACGCTGATACCCCATATGTGGGTGTAAACCATTGTTTGGACGCATGGCAGAGCTTGGAAGGGAAGGAGCGCCATTTGACTTTTCAATGCAAAATTGACTGGAATTGAGATGGGACGCCATGTTGCGTTTGGAGAGCCCCTGATGTGCCTACACATTGAAACTCCCTACAAGTGACACCATTTTGGAAAGTAGACCCCCTAAGGAACTTATCTAGATGTGTTTTGAGAGCTTTGAACCCCCAAGTGTTTCACTACAGATTATAACGCAGAGCCGTGAAAATAATTTTTTTTTTTTCTCAAAAATGATTTTTTAGCCCCCAGCTTTGTATTTTTACAAGGGTAACAGAATAAATTGGACCCGAAAATTTGTTGTCCAATTTGTCCTGAGTACGCTGATACCCCATATGTGGGGGGGGAACCACTGTTTGGGCGCATGACAGAGCTCGGAAGGGAAGGAGTGCCATTTGGAATGCAGACTTAAATGGATTGGTCAGCAGCCGTCACGTTGCATTTGCAGAGCCCCTGATGTACCCAAACAGTACAACCCCCCCACAAGTGACCCCATATTGGAAACTAGACCTCCCAAGGAACTTATCTAGATGTGGTTTGAGAACTTTGAACCCCCAAGTGTTTCACTAAAGTTTATAGCGCAAATCCGTGAAAATAAAAATTCTTTTTTTTTTTCACAAAAATGATTTTTTAGCCCCCAGTTTTGTATTTTCACAAGGGTAACAGGATAAATTGGACCCCAAAAGTTGTTGTCCAATTTGTCCTGAGTACGCTGATACCCCATATGTGGGGGGGAACCACTGTTTGGGTGCATGACAGAGCTCGGAAGGGAAGGAGCGCCATTTGGAATGCAGCCTTAAATGGATTGGTCTGCAGGCGTCACGTTGCATTTGCAGAGCCCCTGATGTACCCAAACAGTACAAACCCCCCACAAGTGACCCCATATTGGAAACTAGACCTCCCAAGGAACTTATCTAGATGTGTTGTGAGAACTTTGAACCCCCAAGTGTTTCACTACAGTTTATAACGCAGAGCCGTGAAAATAAAACATCTTTTTTTCCCACAAAAATGATTTTTAGCCCCCCAAATTTTTATTTTCCTAAGGATAACAAGAGAGCTTGGACCCCAGAAGTTGTTGTTCAATTTGTCCCGAGTACGCTGATAACACATATGTTGGGGTAAACCCCTTTTTGGGCGCACGGGAGAGCTCGGAAGGGAAGGAGCACTGTTTTACTTTTTCAACGCAGAATTGGCTGGAATTGAGATTGGACGCCATGTCGCGCTTGGAGAGCCCCTGATGTGCCTGGACAGTGGAAACTCCCCAATTCTACCTGAAACCCTAACCCAAACACACCCCTAACCCTAATCCCAACGGTAACCCTAACCACACCCCTAGCCCTGACACACCCATAATTCTAATCCCAACCCTAATCCAAACGTAAATGTAATCCAAACCCTAACCCTAACTTTAGCCCCAACCCTAACTTTAGCCCCAACCCTAACTTTAGCCCCAACCCTAACTTTACCTCCAACCCTAGCCCTAACCCTAACCCTACCCCTAACCCTAACCCTAAACGTGACTGAAATACGTGGCACTGAAATACGTGGCACTGAAATACGTGGCACTGAAATACGTGGCACTGAAATACGTGGCACTGAAATACGTGGCACTGAAATACGTGGCACTTAAATACGTGGCACTGAAACACGTGGCACTGAAATACGTGATACGTGGCACTGAAATACGTGGCACTGAAATACGTGGCACTGAAATACGTGGCACTGAAATACGTGGCTCTTAAATATGTGATACGTGGCACTTAAATACGTGGCACTGAAACACGTGGCACTGAAATATGTGATACATGGCACTGAAATACGTGGCACTGAAATACGTGGCACTGAAATACGTGGCACTTAAATACGTGGCACTTAAATACGTGGCACTTAAATATGTGATACGTGGCACTTAAATACGTGGCACTGAAATACGTGGCACTGAAATACGTGGCACTGAAATACGTGGCACTTAAATACGTGGCACTTAAATACGTGGCACTGAAATATGTGATACGTGGCACTTAAATACGTGGCACTGAAACACGTGGCACTGAAATACGTGATACGTGGCACTGAAATACGTGGCACTGAAATACGTGGCACTGAAATACGTGGCACTGAAACACGTGCAACTGAAATACGTGGTACTAAAATATGTGGCACTGAAATACGTGATACGTGGCACTGAAATACGTGGCACTGAAACACGTGGCACTGAAATACGTGATACGTTGCACTGAAATACATGGCACTGAAATACGTGGCACTGAAATACGTGGCACTGAAATACGTGGCACTGAAATACGTGGCACTATGACTGTCAGAAAATGTTCATTAAACGGTTAGGGGTGAGGTTAGGGGTAGAGTTAGGGTTAGGGTTTGGATCCCTTTATCACCTTGATGGTGGTGGGTGGCTTTTCAGTGTGTTTTCTGTTTTTTTTCGATAAAAATGCATGCGTTTTTAACGCAAACAAACGCATGTGCTTAAAAACATCAAGAAAATACTGCAGGTTGTATTTCTGAAAATTAACGCATGCAGAAAAAAACCGCATGCGTTTGAAAACGCGACCAAACGTCTACAAAAAAACGCATGCGTTTTCAATGTTAAATATAGGGAAAAAACGCATGTGTTTTTTTGTGCAAAAAACGCTGCAGACAAAAACGCAAGTGTGAAACCAGCGACGCTTTTTATAGCAAAAAAGTTTTTGCGTCTCCACATTTTGAGAGCTATAATTTTTCCACATTTTGCTCCACAGAGTCATGTGAGGTCTTGTTTTTTGCGGGACGAGTTGCCGTTTTTATTGGTAACATTTTCGGACACGTGACCGTTTTTGATCGCTTTTTATTCCGATTTTTGTGAGGCAGAATGACCAAAAACCAGCAATTCCTGAATTTCTTTTGGGAGAGGCGTTTATACCGTTCCGCGTTTGGTAAAATTGATAAAGCAGTTTTATTCGTCAGGTCAGTATGATTACAGCGATATCTCATTTATATCATTTTTTTATGTTTTGGCGCTTTTATACAATAAAAACTATTTTATAGAAAAAATAATTATTTTGGTATCGCTTTTTTCTCAGGACTATAACTTTTTTATTTTTTTGCTGATGATGCTGTATGGCGGCTTGTTTTTTGCGGGACAAGATGACGTTTTCAGCGGTACCATGGATATTTATATCAGTCTTTTTGATCGCGTGTTATTCCACTTTTTGTTCGGCGGTATGGTAATAAAGCGTTGTTTTTTGCCTCGTTTTTTTTTTTTTTTTCTTACGGTGTTTACTGAAGGGGTTAACTAGTGCGGCAGTTTTATAGGTGGGGTCGTTACGGACGCGGCGATACTAAATATGTGTACTTTTATTGTTTTTTTTTTATTTAGACAAAGAAATGTATTTATGGGAATAATATTTTTTTTTTTTTCATTATTTTGGAATTTTTTTTTTATTTTTTTTTACACATTTGGAAATTTTTTTTTTTACTTTTTTACTTTGCCCCAGGGGGGGACAATACAGATCGGTGATCTGCCAGTTTGCATAGCACTCTGACAGATCACTGATCTGCGAGAAGTACAGGCTGCTTCACAGTGCCTGCTCTGAGCAGGCGTCTGTGAAGCCACCTCCCTCCCTGCAGGACCCGGATCCGTGGCCATCTTGGATCCGGGTCTGGAGCAGGCAGGGAGGGAGGTAAGACCCTCGCAGCAACGCAATCACATCGCGTTGCTGCGGGGGGCTCAGGGAAGCCCGCAGGGAGCCCCCTCCCTGCGCGATGCTTCCCTGCACCGCCGGCACATCGCGATCATGTTTGATCGCGGTGTGCCGGGGGTTAATGTGCCGGGAGCGGTCCGTGACCGCTCCTGGCACATAGTGCCGGATGTCAGCTGCGATATGCAGCCGACACCCGGCCGCGATCGGCCGCGCTCCCCCCGTGAGCGCGGCCGATCGGCTATGACGTACTATCCCGTCGGCGGTCATACGGGCCCACCCCACCTCGACGGGATAGTACGTTGGATGTCAGGAAGGGGTTAAGCTTTTGTTTATTAAGTATTTTTATGGTCTATTGATGAATGAGGTAATCAAATATGAAATTAGACTTACCGGCAATTCAGTTTATAGAAATCTCCCAGAACAGCCCCATAGGATGTGGAGTCTCAGCCCTAATAGGGAAAGAGAACACAAAGAGTTGAAATAGTCACGCCCCATTGACAGCCCGCAGTATTTTTATAGTGCCAAGACAGCTAACATATGCACATAAAAACTATTTCACGGTCCTAGAGTTCCGTTTTTAGACGACAATTTCAGATTCACCCCAAAGACTCCCAGGTAGTGGTAACTTTGGGATCGGATTTTTTAAGGCCCATTGCTAAGTTTGGTTTGATCCCCATCTAATCAATAATTGACTGAGAATCTGTATAGTTTCATGAAAAGGTGATGTCAGAAGTGGGATTTGAACCCACGCCTCCAAGAGAGACTGTGACCTTAACGCAGCGACTTAGACCGCTCGGCCATCCTGACTTCTTGTGGATTCTGTGCCTTAACTCTTTCCAAGTTAGTCAGAAGAAATATGACCAGTAATTGTCATTGAAAATTATTTTAAAATATTTATTATTACAGTTTTTATTTCAATACATTTGTTTAAACTATTAGTTATCAAGCCTATTTTGAGCTAAATGGCCAAGCCCCATTTTAAAAAAATATGACTTTTATCCCTGTATGCAGTAATAACTCTGGAATGCTTCTACATATCCCCGTAATTCTGAAAGTGTTTTTTGTGACACATTGTACTTTACATTAACTGTAAATTTAGGTCAATATATTTTTAGTTTTTTCTGTGAAAATATCTAAATTTTGTTTAAAATTTTGAAATATTAGTCATTTTTATTCTTTGACTGCTTATATCCTTAAACCAACTTGTCGCACCACACAAAAATGTAAATAAATAGCATTTTTCATATGTGTACTTTTGGTCAGCATTCACTTTCAAACCTCCTTTTATTTTGTTAGGATGTTAGAAATGTTAGATTTCTCACAAAATGCGATGATGCACCATATTTCTTCAGAATCTACTGTTTGGCCACACAGCAGGGCTTTGAAAATAAGAGCGCTATTTGGATTTTGGAATGCAAATTTTGCAAGAATAGTTTGCAGGTAAAATTTGCAGAGTACCAAAAGTACCAAAACAGCAGAAACCCCCCCAAAGTGACCCCATTTTAGAAATTACTTCTCACAATGAATTCATATACACCACAGCATTTCATAGTCAAACATACATGGTTGAAATCATTCAGCTAGTGTCTGATACATGCTTTCTTTATCAGCTATCAGGTTCCCTTTAAATCCTCTTACAGCTAAGTGAAATGGAAATAAACAAAACAGAGGAAAAATTACAAAAAAATAATAATTTGCTCAAATGGAAAAGTTCCCATTTCTCATCTTTTTAACATTTTATTTTCTGTAGATAGTTAAGATTTTTAGGCCTTTTACATTTTCTTTAAATAATCAGTCCACGTGCTTTGTTTATTTTCTCCTTAAAATGTAAAGAATCAAGAAAAATGATGTTGCCGAAACCCGGGATCGAACCAGGGACCTTTAGATCTTCAGTCTAACGCTCTCCCATCTGAGATATTTCGGCCAAACACAAACGACTTTAGGAGTGCTAGACACTTGGCAAATGTCAAGCGAAACCCCTGAAAGTAGATATTTTTATTTTTGCTTTGACTGGTTTTTGCAGCATGATTTCTATTTGAAACTCCTGCTATTTTGTTGTACATTTAATAACTTTCATTAACTCTTTGTGAATGAGTAGAAAAAAAACAGCAATTTTGACAGAGATTTTTTTACATTTTCAATTTGACTCCATTCATCAGGTTCATTCAAACCCTGTGTTTGTGAGACAGGTGATGGTTGCACATAAAAGACAATGTGCATATATAATGTTACATCAAGTTTTATTTGTTATTAAATGCAAATAATTGGAGCAAAAAAGGAGACAACAATTTAGAGAAAATATTTTAATGATTGTTAACTTTCAATGTGAAAACATTTGTCCCAAAATGTGCTGAAACTTAGATGTCAGTATCGCATGTGCATTTCAGACTTTAAAACTATGATTACCTGCTTTTTAAGCTTTTGTTTATTAAGTATTTTTATGGTCTATTGATGAATGAGGTAATCAAATATGAAATTAGACTTACCGGCAATTCAGTTTATAGAAATCTCCCAGAACAGCCCCATAGGATGTGGAGTCTCCGGCCTAATAGGGAAAGAGAACACAAAGAGTTGAAATAGTCCCGCCCCATTGACCGCCGGCAGTATTTTTATAGTGCCAAGACAGCTAACATATGCACATAAAAACTATTTCACGGTCCTAGAGTTCCGTTTATAGACGACAATTTCAGATTCACCCCAAAGACTCCCAGGTAGTGGTAACTTTGGGATCGGATTTTTTAAGGCCCATTGCTAAGTTTGGTTTGATCCCCATCTAATCAATAATTGACTGAGAATCTGTATAGTTTCATGAAAAGGTGATGTCAGAATTGGGATTTGAACCCACGCCTCCAAGAGAGACTGCGTCCTGAACGCAGTGCCTTAGACCGCTCGGCCATCCTGACTTCTTGTGGATTCTGTGCCTTAACTCTTTCCAAGTTAGTCAGAAGAAATATGACCAGTAATTGTCATTGAAAATTATTTTAAAATATTTAATATTACAGTTTTTATTTCAATACATTTGTTTAAACTATTAGTTATCAAGCCTATTTTGAGCTAAATGGCCAAGCCCCATTTTAAAAAAAATATGACTTTTATCACTGTATGCAGTAATAACTCTGGAATGCTTCTACATATCCCCGTAATTCTGAAAGTGTTTTTTGTGACACATTGTACTTTACATTAACTGTAAATTTAGGTCAATATATTTTTTGTTTTTTTCTGTGAAAATATCTAAATTTTGTTTAAAATTTTGAAATATTAGTCATTTTTATTCTTTGACTAACTTGTCGCACCACACAAAAATGTAAATAAATAGCATTTTTCATATGTGTACTTTTGGTCAGCATTCACTTTCAAACCTCCTTTTATTTTGTTAGGATGTTAGAAATGTTAGATTTCTCACAAAATGCGATGATGCACCATATTTCTTCAGAATCTACTGTTTGGCCACACAGCAGGGCTTTGAAAATAAGAGCGCTATTTGGATTTTGGAATGCAGATTTTGCAAGAATAGTTTGCAGGTAAAATTTGCAGAGTACCAAAACAGCAGAAACCCCCCCAAAGTGACCCCATTTTAGAAATTACTTCTCACAATGAATTCATATACACCACAGCATTTCATAGTCAAACATACATGGTTGAAATCATTCAGCTAGTGTCTGATACATGCTTTCTTTATCAGCTATCAGGTTCCCTTTAAATCCTCTTACAGCTAAGTGAAATGGAAATAAACAAAACAGAGGAAAAATTACAAAAAAATAATAATTTGCTCAAATGGAAAAGTTCCCATTTCTCATCTTTTTAACATTTTATTTTCTGTAGATAGTTAAGATTTTTAGGCCTTTTACATTTTCTTTAAATAATCAGTCCACGTGCTTTGTTTATTTTCTCCTTAAAATGTAAAGAATCAAGAAAAATGATTTTGTCGAAACCCGGGACCTAACCAGGGACCTTTAGATCTTCAGTCTAACGCTCTCCCGTCTGAGCTATTTCGGCCAAACACAAACAGCTTTAGGAGTGCTAGACACTTGGCAAATGTCAAGCGAAACCCCTGAAAGTAGATATTTTTATTTTTGCTTTGACTGGTTTTTGCAGCATGATTTCTATTTGAAACTCCTGCTATTTTGTTGTACATATTTAATAACTTTAATTAACTCTTTGTGAATGAGTAGAAAAAAACAGCAATTTTGACAGAGATTTTTTTACATTTTCAATTTGACTCCATTCATCAGGTTCATTCAAACCCTGTGTTTGTGAGACAGGTGATGGTTGCACATAAAAGACAATGTGCATATATAATGTTACATCAAGTTTTATTTGTTATTAAATGCAAATAATTGGAGCAAAAAAGGAGACAACAATTTAGAGAAAATATTTTAATGATTGTTAACTTTCAATGTGAAAACATTTGTCCCAAAATGTGCTGAAACTTAGATGTCAGTATCACATGTGCATTTCAGACTTTAAAACTATGATTACCTGCTTTTTAAGCTTTTGTTTATTAAGTATTTTTATGGTCTATTGATGAATGAGGTAATCAAATATGAAATTAGACTTACCGGCAATTCAGTTTATAGAAATCTCCCAGAACAGCCCCATAGGATGTGGAGTCTCTGCCCTAATAGGGAAAGAGAACACAAAGAGTTGAAATAGTCCCGCCCCATTGACCGCCGGCAGTATTTTTATAGTGCCAAGACAGCTAACATATGCACATAAAAACTATTTCACGGTCCTAGAGTTCCGTTTATAGACGACAATTTCAGATTCACCCCAAAGACTCCCAGGTAGTGGTAACTTTGGGATCGGATTTTTTAAGGCCCATTGCTAAGTTTGGTTTGATCCCCATCTAATCAATAATTGACTGAGAATCTGTATAGTTTCATGAAAAGGTGATGTCAGAAGTGGGATTTGAACCCACGCCTCCAAGAGAGACTGCGACCTGAACGCAGTGCCTTAAACCGCTCAGCCATCCTGACTTCTTGTGGATTCTGTGCCTTAACTCTTTCCAAGTTAGTCAGAAGAAATATGACCAGTAATTGTCATTGAAAATTATTTTAAAATATTTAATATTACAGTTTTTATTTCAATACATTTGTTTAAACTATTAGTTATCAAGCCTATTTTGAGCTAAATGGCCAAGCCCCATTTTAAAAAAATATGACTTTTATCACTGTATGCAGTAATAACTCTGGAATGCTTCTACATATCCCCGTAATTCTGAAAGTGTTTTTTGTGACACATTGTACTTTACATTAACTGTAAATTTAGGTCAATATATTTTTTGTTTTTTTCTGTGAAAATATCTAAATTTTGTTTAAAATTTTGAAATATTAGTCATTTTTATTCTTTGACTGCTTATATCCTTAAACCAACTTGTCGCACCACACAAAAATGTAAATAAATAGCATTTTTCATATGTGTACTTTTGGTCAGCATTCACTTTCAAACCTCCTTTTATTTTGTTAGGATGTTAGAAATGTTAGATTTCTCACAAAATGCGATGATGCACCATATTTCTTCAGAATCTACTGTTTGGCCACACAGCAGGGCTTTGAAAATAAGAGTGCTATTTGGATTTTGGAATGCAGATTTTGCAAGAATAGTTTGCAGGTAAAATTTGCAGAGTACCAAAACAGCAGAAACCCCCCCAAAGTGACCCCATTTTAGAAATTACTTCTCACAATGAATTCATATACACCACAGCATTTCATAGTCAAACATACATGGTTGAAATCATTCAGCTAGTGTCTGATACATGCTTTCTTTATCAGCTATCAGGTTCCCTTTAAATCCTCTTACAGCTAAGTGAAATGGAAATAAACAAAACAGAGGAAAAATTACAAAAAAATAATAATTTGCTCAAATGGAAAAGTTCCCATTTCTCATCTTTTTAACATTTTATTTTCTGTAGATAGTTAAGATTTTTAGGCCTTTTACATTTTCTTTAAATAATCAGTCCACGTGCTTTGTTTATTTTCTCCTTAAAATGTAAAGAATCAAGAAAAATGATGTTGTCGAAACCCGGGACCTAACCAGGAACCTTTAGATCTTCAGTCTAACGCTCTCCCGTCTGAGCTATTTCGGCCAAACACAAACAACTTTAGGAGTGCTAGACACTTGGCAAATGTCAAGCGAAACCCCTGAAAGTAGATATTTTTATTTTTGCTTTGACTGGTTTTTGCAGCATGATTTCTATTTGAAACTCCTGCTATTTTGTTGTACATATTTAATAACTTTAATTAACTCTTTGTGAATGAGTAGAAAAAAACAGCAATTTTGACAGAGATTTTTTTACATTTTCAATTTGACTCCATTCATCAGGTTCATTCAAACCCTGTGTTTGTGAGACAGGTGATGGTTGCACATAAAAGACAATGTGCATATATAATGTTACATCAAGTTTTATTTGTTATTAAATGCAAATAATTGGAGCAAAAAAGGAGACAACAATTTAGAGAAAATATTTTAATGATTGTTAACTTTCAGTGTGAAAACATTTGTCCCAAAATGTGCTGAAACTTAGATGTCAGTATCGCATGTGCATTTCAGACTTTAAAACTATGATTACCTACTTTTTAAGCTTTTGTTTATTAAGTATTTTTATGGTCTATTGATGAATGAGGTAATCAAATATGAAATTAGACTTACCGGCAATTCAGTTTATAGAAATCTCCCAGAACAGCCCCATAGGATGTGGAGTCTCCGCCCTAATAGGGAAAGAGAACACAAAGAGTTGAAATAGTCACGCCCCATTGACCGCCCGCAGTATTTTTATAGTGCCAAGACAGCTAACATATGCACATAAAAACTATTTCACGGTCCTAGAGTTCCGTTTATAGACGACAATTTCAGATTCACCCCAAAGACTCCCAGGTAGTGGTAACTTTGGGATCAGGTTTTTTAAGGCCCATTGCTAAGTTTGGTTTGATACCCATCATGACTGAGAATCTGTATAGTTTCATGAAAAGGTGATGTCAGAAGTGGGATTTGAACCCAGAGTCTGCAACCTGAACGCAGCGCCTTAGACCGCTCGGCCATCCTGACTTCTTGTGGATTCTGTGCCTTAACTCTTTCCAAGTTAGTCAGCAGAAATATGACCAGTAATTGTCATTGAAAATTATTTTAAAATATTTAATATTACAGTTTTTATTTCAATACATTTGTTTAAACTATTAGTTATCAAGCCTATTTTGAGCTAAATGGCCAAGCCCCATTTTAAAAAAATATGACTTTTATCACTGCATGCAGTAATAACTCTGGAATGCTTCTACATATCCCCGTAATTCTGAAAGTGTTTTTTGTGACACATTGTACTTTACATTAACTGTAAATTTAGGTCAATATATTTTTAGTTTTTTTCTGTGAAAATATCTAAATTTTGTTTAAAATTTTGAAATATTAGTCATTTTTATTCTTTGACTGCTTATATCCTTAAACCAACTTGTTGCACCACACAAAAATGTAAATAAATAGCATTTTTCATATGTGTACTTTTTGTCAGCATTCACTTTAAAACCTCCTTTTATTTTGTTAGGATGTTAGAAATGTTAGATTTCTCACGAAATGCGGTGATGCACCATATTTCTTCAGAATCTACTGTTTGGCCACACAGCAGGGCTTTGAAAATAAGAGCGCTATTTGGATTTTGGAATGCAGATTTTGCAAGAATAGTTTGCAGGTAAAATTTGCAGAGTACCAAAAGTACCAAAACAGCAGAAACCCCCCCAAAGTGACCCCATTTTAGAAATTACTTCTCACAATGAATTCATATACACCACAGCATTTCATAGTCAAACATACATGGTTGAAATCATTCAGCTAGTGTCTGATACATGCTTTCTTTATCAGCTATCAGGTTCCCTTTAAATCCTCTTACAGCTAAGTGAAATGGAAATAAACAAAACAGAGGAAAAATTACAAAAAAATAATAATTTGCTCAAATGGAAAAGTTCCCATTTCTCATCTTTTTAACATTTTATTTTCTGTAGATAGTTAAGATTTTTAGGCCTTTTACATTTTCTTTAAATAATCAGTCCACGTGCTTTGTTTATTTTCTCCTTAAAATGTAAAGAATCAAGAAAAATGATGTTGCCGAAACCCGGGATTGAACCAGGGGCCTTTAGATCTTCAGTCTAACGCTCTCCCATCTGAGCTATTTCGGCCAAACACAAACAGCTTTAGGAGTGCTAGACACTTGGCAAATGTCAAGCGAAACCCCTGAAAGTAGATATTTTTATTTTTGCTTTGACTGGTTTTTGCAGCATGATTTCTATTTGAAACTCCTGCTATTTTGTTGTACATATTTAATAACTTTCATTAACTCTTTGTGAATGAGTAGAAAAAAACAGCAATTTTGACAGAGATTTTTTTACATTTTCAATTTGACTCCATTCATCAGGTTCATTCAAACCCTGTGTTTGTGAGACAGGTGATGGTTGCACATAAAAGACAATGTGCATGCATAATGTTACATCAAGTTTTATTTGTTATTAAATGCAAATAATTGGAGCAAAAAAGGAGACAACAATTTAGAGAAAATATTTTAATGATTGTTAACTTTCAATGTGAAAACATTTGTCCCAAAATGTGCTGAAACTTAGATGTCAGTATCGCATGTGCATTTCAGACTTTAAAACTATGATTACCTACCTTTTAAGCTTTTGTTTATTAAGTTTTTTTATGGTCTATTGATGAATGAGGTAATCAAATATGAAATTAGACTTACCGGCAATTCAGTTTATAGAAATCTCCCAGAACAGCCCCATAGGATGTGGAGTCTCCGCCCTAATAGGGAAAGAGAACACAAAGAGTTGAAATAGTCCCGCCCCATTGACCGCCCGCAGTATTTTTATAGTGCCAAGACAGCTAACATATGCACATAAAAACTATTTCACGGTCCTAGAGTTCCGTTTATAGACGACAATTTCAGATTCACCCCAAAGACTCCCAGGTAGTGGTAACTTTGGGATAAGGTTTTTTAAGGCCCATTGCTAAGTTTGGTTTGATCCCCATCTAATCAATAATTGACTGAGAATCTGTATAGTTTCATGAAAAGGTGATGTCAGAAGTGGGATTTGAACCCACACCTCCAAGAGAGACTGCAACCTGAACGCAGCGCCTGACTTCTTGTGGATTCTGTGCCTTAACTCTTTCCAAGTTAGTCAGCAGAAATATGACCAGTAATTGTCATTGAAAATTATTTTAAAATATTTAATATTACAGTTTTTATTTCAATACATTTGTTTAAACTATTAGTTATCAAGCCTATTTTGAGCTAAATGGCCAAGCCCCATTTTAAAAAAATATGACTTTTATCACTGTATGCAGTAATAACTCTGGAATGCTTCTACATATCCCCGTAATTCTGAAAGTGTTTTTTGTGACACATTGTACTTTACATTAACTGTAAATTTAGGTCAATATATTTTTAGTTTTTTTCTGTGAAAATATCTAAATTTTGTTTAAAATTTTGAAATATTAGTCATTTTCATTCTTTGACTGCTTATATCCTTAAACCAACTTGTTGCACCACACAAAAATGTAAATAAATAGCATTTTTCATATGTGTACTTTTTGTCAGCATTCACTTTCAAACCTCCTTTTATTTTGTTAGGATGTTAGAAATGTTAGATTTCTCACAAAATGCGGTGATGCACCATATTTCTTCAGAATCTACTGTTTGGCCACACAGCAGGGCTTTGAAAATAAGAGCGCTATTTGGATTTTGGAATGCAGATTTTGCAAGAATAGTTTGCAGGTAAAATTTGCAGAGTACCAAAAGTACCAAAACAGCAGAAACCCCCCCAAAGTGACCCCATTTTAGAAATTACTTCTCACAATGAATTCATATACACCACAGCATTTCATAGTCAAACATACATGGTTGAAATCATTCAGCTAGTGTCTGATACATGCTTTCTTTATCAGCTATCAGGTTCCCTTTAAATCCTCTTACAGCTAAGTGAAATGGAAATAAACAAAACAGAGGAAAAATTACAAAAAAATAATAATTTGCTCAAATGGAAAAGTTCCCATTTCTCATCTTTTTAACATTTTATTTTCTGTAGATAGTTAAGATTTTTAGGCCTTTTACATTTTCTTTAAATAATCAGTCCACGTGCTTTGTTTATTTTCTCCTTAAAATGTAAAGAATCAAGAAAAATGATGTTGCCGAAACCCGGGATCGAACCAGGGACCTTGAGATCTTCAGTCTAACGCTCTCCCATCTGAGCTATTTCAGCCAAACACAAACAACTTTAGGAGTGCTAGACACTTGGCAAATGTCAAGCGAAACCCCTGAAAGTAGATATTTTTATTTTTGCTTTGACTGGTTTTTGCAGCATGATTTCTATTTGAAACTCCTGCTATTTTGTTGTACATATTTAATAACTTTCATTAACACTCTTTGTGAATGAGTAGAAAAAAACAGCAATTTTGACAGAGATTTTTTTACATTTTCAATTTGACTCCATTCATCAGGTTCATTCAAACCCTGTGTTTGTGAGACAGGTGATGGTTGCACATAAAAGACAATGTGCATGCATAATGTTACATCAAGTTTTATTTGTTATTAAATGCAAATAATTGGAGCAAAAAAGGAGACAACAATTTAGAGAAAATATTTTAATGATTGTTAACTTTCAATGTGAAAACATTTGTCCCAAAATGTGCTGAAACTTAGATGTCAGTATCGCATGTGCATTTCAGACTTTAAAACTATGATTACCTACTTTTTAAGCTTTTGTTTACAGCAGAAACCCCCCCAAAGTGACCCCATTTTAGAAATTACTTCTCACAATGAATTCATATACACCACAGCATTTCATAGTCAAACATACATGGTTGAAATCATTCAGCTAGTGTCTGATACATGCTTTCTTTATCAGCTATCAGGTTCCCTTTAAATCCTCTTACAGCTAAGTGAAATGGAAATAAACAAAACAGAGGAAAAATTACAAAAAAATAATAATTTGCTCAAATGGAAAAGTTCCCATTTCTCATCTTTTTAACATTTTATTTTCTGTAGATAGTTAAGATTTTTAGGCCTTTTACATTTTCTTTAAATAATCAGTCCACGTGCTTTGTTTATTTTCTCCTTAAAATGTAAAGAATCAAGAAAAATGATGTTACCGAAACCCGGGACCTTTAGATCTTCAGTCTAACGCTCTCCCATCTGAGCTATTTCGGCCAAACACAAACAACTTTAGGAGTGCTAGACACTTGGCAAATGTCAAGCGAAACCCCTGAAAGTAGATATTTTTATTTTTGCTTTGACTGGTTTTTGCAGCATGATTTCTATTTCAAACTCCTGCTATTTTGTTGTACATATTTAATAACTTTCATTAACTCTTTGTGAATGAGTAGAAAAAAACAAGCAATTTTGACAGAGATTTTTTTACATTTTCAATTTGACTCCATTCATCAGGTTCATTCAAACCCTGTGTTTGTGAGACAGGTGATGGTTGCACATAAAAGACAATGTGCATGCATAATGTTACATCAAGTTTTATTTGTTATTAAATGCAAATAATTGGAGCAAAAAAGGAGACAACAATTTAGAGAAAATATTTTAATGATTGTTAACTTTCAATGTGAAAACATTTGTCCCAAAATGTGCTGAAACTTAGATGTCAGTATCGCATGTGCATTTCAGACTTTAAAACTATGATTACCTGCTTTTTAAGCTTTTGTTTATTAAGTATTTTTATGGTCTATTGATGAATGAGGTACTCAAATATGAAATTAGACTTACCGGCAATTCAGTTTATAGAAATCTCCCAGAACAGCCCCATAGGATGTGGAGTCTCCGCCCTAATAGGGAAAGAGAACACAAAGAGTTGAAATAGTCCCGCCCCATTGACCGCCGGCAGTATTTTTATAGTGCCAAGACAGCTAACATATGCACATAAAAACTATTTCACGGTCCTAGAGTTCCGTTTATAGACGACAATTTCAGATTCACCCCAAAGACTCCCAGGTAGTGGTAACTTTGGGATCGGATTTTTTAAGGCCCATTGCTAAGTTTGGTTTGATCCCCATCTAATCAATAATTGACTGAGAATCTGTATAGTTTCATGAAAAGGTGATGTCAGAAGTGGGATTTGAACCCACGCCTCCAAGAGAGACTGCGACCTGAACGCAGCGCCTTAGACCGCTCGGCCATCCTGACTTCTTGTGTATTCTGTGCCTTAACTCTTTCCAAGTTAGTCAGAAGAAATATGACCAGTAATTGTCATTGAAAATTATTTTAAAATATTTAATATTACAGTTTTTATTTCAATACATTTGTTTAAACTATTAGTTATCAAGCCTATTTTGAGCTAAATGGCCAAGCCCCATTTAAAAAAAATATGACTTTTATCACTGTATGCAGTAATAACTCTGGAATGCTTCTACATATCCCCGTAATTCTGAAAGTGTTTTTTGTGACACATTGTACTTTACATTAACTGTAAATTTAGGTCAATATATTTTTAGTTTTTTTCTGTGAAAATATCTAAATTTTGTTTAAAATTTTGAAATATTAGTCATTTTTATTCTTTGACTGCTTATATCCTTAAACCAACTTGTTGCACCACACAAAAATGTAAATAAATAGCATTTTTCATATGTGTACTTTTTGTCAGCATTCACTTTCAAACCTCCTTTTATTTTGTTAGGATGTTAGAAATGTTAGATTTCTCACGAAATGCGGTGATGCACCATATTTCTTCAGAATCTACTGTTTGGCCACACAGCAGGGCTTTGAAAATAAGAGCGCTATTTGGATTTTGGAATGCAGATTTTGCAAGAATAGTTTGCAGGTAAAATTTGCAGAGTACCAAAAGTACCAAAACAGCAGAAACCCCCCCAAAGTGACCCCATTTTAGAAATTACTTCTCACAATGAATTCATATACACCACAGCATTTCATAGTCAAACATACATGGTTGAAATCATTCAGCTAGTGTCTGATACATCATGCTTTCTTTATCAGCTATCAGGTTCCCTTTAAATCCTCTTACAGCTAAGTGAAATGGAAATAAACAAAACAGAGGAAAAATTACAAAAAAATAATAATTTGCTCAAATGGAAAAGTTCCCATTTCTCATCTTTTTAACATTTTATTTTCTGTAGATAGTTAAGATTTTTAGGCCTTTTACATTTTCTTTAAATAATCAGTCCACGTGCTTTGTTTATTTTCTCCTTAAAATGTAAAGAATCAAGAAAAATGATGTTACCGAAACCCGGGACCTTTAGATCTTCAGTCTAACGCTCTCCCATCTGAGCTATTTCGGCCAAACACAAACAACTTTAGGAGTGCTAGACACTTGGCAAATGTCAAGCGAAACCCCTGAAAGTAGATATTTTTATTTTTGCTTTGACTGGTTTTTGCAGCATGATTTCTATTTCAAACTCCTGCTATTTTGTTGTACATATTTAATAACTTTCATTAACTCTTTGTGAATGAGTAGAAAAAAACAAGCAATTTTGACAGAGATTTTTTTACATTTTCAATTTGACTCCATTCATCAGGTTCATTCAAACCCTGTGTTTGTGAGACAGGTGATGGTTGCACATAAAAGACAATGTGCATGCATAATGTTACATCAAGTTTTATTTGTTATTAAATGCAAATAATTGGAGCAAAAAAGGAGACAACAATTTAGAGAAAATATTTTAATGATTGTTAACTTTCAATGTGAAAACATTTGTCCCAAAATGTGCTGAAACTTAGATGTCAGTATCGCATGTGCATTTCAGACTTTAAAACTATGATTACCTGCTTTTTAAGCTTTTGTTTATTAAGTATTTTTATGGTCTATTGATGAATGAGGTACTCAAATATGAAATTAGACTTACCGGCAATTCAGTTTATAGAAATCTCCCAGAACAGCCCCATAGGATGTGGAGTCTCCGCCCTAATAGGGAAAGAGAACACAAAGAGTTGAAATAGTCCCGCCCCATTGACCGCCGGCAGTATTTTTATAGTGCCAAGACAGCTAACATATGCACATAAAAACTATTTCACGGTCCTAGAGTTCCGTTTATAGACGACAATTTCAGATTCACCCCAAAGACTCCCAGGTAGTGGTAACTTTGGGATCGGATTTTTTAAGGCCCATTGCTAAGTTTGGTTTGATCCCCATCTAATCAATAATTGACTGAGAATCTGTATAGTTTCATGAAAAGGTGATGTCAGAAGTGGGATTTGAACCCACGCCTCTAAGAGACTGCGACCTGAACGCATCGCCTTAGACCGCTCGGCCATCCTGACTTCTTGTGTATTCTGTGCCTTAACTCTTTCCAAGTTACTCAGAAGAAATATGACCAGTAATTGTCATTGAAAATTATTTTAAAATATTTAATATTACAGTTTTTATTTCAATACATTTGTTTAAACTATTAGTTATCAAGCCTATTTTGAGCTAAATGGCCAAGCCCCATTTAAAAAAAATATGACTTTTATCACTGTATGCAGTAATAACTCTGGAATGCTTCTACATATCCCCGTAATTCTGAAAGTGTTTTTTGTGACACATTGTACTTTACATTAACTGTAAATTTAGGTCAATATATTTTTAGTTTTTTTCTGTGAAAATATCTAAATTTTGTTTAAAATTTTGAAATATTAGTCATTTTTATTCTTTGACTGCTTATATCCTTAAACCAACTTGTTGCACCACACAAAAATGTAAATAAATAGCATTTTTCATATGTGTACTTTTTGTCAGCATTCACTTTCAAACCTCCTTTTATTTTGTTAGGATGTTAGAAATGTTAGATTTCTCACGAAATGCGGTGATGCACCATATTTCTTCAGAATCTACTGTTTGGCCACACAGCAGGGCTTTGAAAATAAGAGCGCTATTTGGATTTTGGAATGCAGATTTTGCAAGAATAGTTTGCAGGTAAAATTTGCAGAGTACCAAAAGTACCAAAACAGCAGAAACCCCCCCAAAGTGACCCCATTTTAGAAATTACTTCTCACAATGAATTCATATACACCACAGCATTTCATAGTCAAACATACATGGTTGAAATCATTCAGCTAGTGTCTGATACATGCTTTCTTTATCAGCTATCAGGTTCCCTTTAAATCCTCTTACAGCTAAGTGAAATGGAAATAAACAAAACAGAGGAAAAATTACAAAAAAATAATAATTTGCTCAAATGGAAAAGTTCCCATTTCTCATCTTTTTAACATTTTATTTTCTGTAGATAGTTAAGATTTTTAGGCCTTTTACATTTTCTTTAAATAATCAGTCCACGTGCTTTGTTTATTTTCTCCTTAAAATGTAAAGAATCAAGAAAAATGATGTTGCCAAAACCCGGGATCGAACCAGGGACCTTGAGATCTTCAGTCTAACGCTCTCCCATCTGAGCTATTTCAGCCAAACACAAACAACTTTAGGAGTGCTAGACACTTGGCAAATGTCAAGCGAAACCCCTGAAAGTAGATATTTTTATTTTTGCTTTGACTGGTTTTTGCAGCATGATTTCTATTTGAAACTCCTGCTATTTTGTTGTACATATTTAATAACTTTCATTAACACTCTTTGTGAATGAGTAGAAAAAAACAGCAATTTTGACAGAGATTTTTTTACATTTTCAATTTGACTCCATTCATCAGGTTCATTCAAACCCTGTGTTTGTGAGACAGGTGATGGTTGCACATAAAAGACAATGTGCATGCATAATGTTACATCAAGTTTTATTTGTTATTAAATGCAAATAATTGGAGCAAAAAAGGAGACAACAATTTAGAGAAAATATTTTAATGATTGTTAACTTTCAATGTGAAAACATTTGTCCCAAAATGTGCTGAAACTTAGATGTCAGTATCGCATGTGCATTTCAGACTTTAAAACTATGATTACCTACTTTTTAAGCTTTTGTTTACAGCAGAAACCCCCCCAAAGTGACCCCATTTTAGAAATTACTTCTCACAATGAATTCATATACACCACAGCATTTCATAGTCAAACATACATGGTTGAAATCATTCAGCTAGTGTCTGATACATGCTTTCTTTATCAGCTATCAGGTTCCCTTTAAATCCTCTTACAGCTAAGTGAAATGGAAATAAACAAAACAGAGGAAAAATTACAAAAAAATAATAATTTGCTCAAATGGAAAAGTTCCCATTTCTCATCTTTTTAACATTTTATTTTCTGTAGATAGTTAAGATTTTTAGGCCTTTTACATTTTCTTTAAATAATCAGTCCACGTGCTTTGTTTATTTTCTCCTTAAAATGTAAAGAATCAAGAAAAATGATGTTGCCGAAACCCGGGATCGAACCAGGGACCTTGAGATCTTCAGTCTAACGCTCTCCCATCTGAGCTATTTCGGCCAAACACAAACAACTTTAGGAGTTCTAGACACTTGGCAAATGTCAAGCGAAACCCCTGAAAGTAGATATTTTTATTTTTGCTTTGACTGGTTTTTGCAGCATGATTTCTATTTGAAACTCCTGCTATTTTGTTGTACATATTTAATAACTTTCATTAACTCTTTGTGAATGAGTAGAAAAAAACAGCAATTTTGACAGAGATTTTTTTACATTTTCAATTTGACTCCATTCATCAGGTTCATTCAAACCCTGTGTTTGTGAGACAGGTGATGGTTGCACATAAAAGACAATGTGCATGCATAATGTTACATCAAGTTTTATTTGTTATTAAATGCAAATAATTGGAGCAAAAAAGGAGACAACAATTTAGAGAAAATATTTTCATGATTGTTAACTTTCAATGTGAAAACATTTGTCCCAAAATGTGCTGAAACTTAGATGTCAGTATCGCATGTGCATTTCAGACTTTAAAACTATGATTACCTGCTTTTTAAGCTTTTGTTTATTAAGTATTTTTATGGTCTATTGATGAATGAGGTAATCAAATATGAAATTAGACTTACCGGCAATTCAGTTTATAGAAATCTCCCAGAACAGCCCCATAGGATGTGGAGTCTCCGCCCTAATAGGGAAAGAGAACACAAAGAGTTGAAATAGTCCCGCCCCATTGACCGCCGGCAGTATTTTTATAGTGCCAAGACAGCTAACATATGCACATAAAAACTATTTCACGGTCCTAGAGTTCCGTTTATAGACGACAATTTCAGATTCACCCCAAAGACTCCCAGGTAGTGGTAACTTTGGGATCGGATTTTTTAAGGCCCATTGCTAAGTTTGGTTTGATCCCCATCTAATCAATAATTGACTGAGAATCTGTATAGTTTCATGAAAAGGTGATGTCAGAAGTGGGATTTGAACCCACGCCTCCAAGAGAGACTGCGACCTGAACGCAGCGCCTTAGACCGCTCGGCCATCCTGACTTCTTGTGGATTCTGTGCCTTAACTCTTTCCAAGTTAGTCAGAAGAAATATGACCAGTAATTGTCATTGAAAATTATTTTAAAATATTTAATATTACAGTTTTTATTTCAATACATTTGTTTAAACTATTAGTTATCAAGCCTATTTTGAGCTAAATGGCCAAGCCCCATTTTAAAAAAATATGACTTTTATCACTGTATGCAGTAATAACTCTGGAATGCTTCTACATATCCCCGTAATTCTGAAAGTGTTTTTTGTGACACATTGTACTTTACATTAACTGTAAATTTAGGTCAATATATTTTTAGTTTTTTTCTGTGAAAATATCTAAATTTTGTTTAAAATTTTGAAATATTAGTCATTTTTATTCTTTGACTGCTTATATCCTTAAACCAACTTGTTGCACCACACAAAAATGTAAATAAATAGCATTTTTCATATGTGTACTTTTTGTCAGCATTCACTTTCAAACCTCCTTTTATTTTGTTAGGATGTTAGAAATGTTAGATTTCTCACGAAATGCGGTGATGCACCATATTTCTTCAGAATCTACTGTTTGGCCACACAGCAGGGCTTTGAAAATAAGAGCGCTATTTGGATTTTGGAATGCAGATTTTGCAAGAATAGTTTGCAGGTAAAATTTGCAGAGTACCAAAAGTACCAAAACAGCAGAAACCCCCCCAAAGTGACCCCATTTTAGAAATTACTTCTCACAATGAATTCATATACACCACAGCATTTCATAGTCAAACATACATGGTTGAAATCATTCAGCTAGTGTCTGATACATGCTTTCTTTATCAGCTATCAGGTTCCCTTTAAATCCTCTTACAGCTAAGTGAAATGGAAATAAACAAAACAGAGGAAAAATTACAAAAAAATAATAATTTGCTCAAATGGAAAAGTTCCCATTTCTCATCTTTTTAACATTTTATTTTCTGTAGATAGTTAAGATTTTTAGGCCTTTTACATTTTCTTTAAATAATCAGTCCACGTGCTTTGTCTATTTTCTCCTTAAAATGTAAAGAATCAAGAAAAATGATGTTGCCGAAACCCGGGATCGAACCAGGGACCTTTAGATCTTCAGTCTAACACTCTCCCATCTGAGCTATTTCGGCCAAACACACTGAAAGTAGATATTTTTATTTTTGCTTTGACTGGTTTTTGCAGCATGATTTCTATTTGAAACTCCTGCTATTTTGTTGTACATATTTAATAACTTTCATTAACTCTTTGTGAATGAGTAGAAAAAAACAGCAATTTTGACAGAGATTTTTTTACATTTTCAATTTGACTCCATTCATCAGGTTCATTCAAACCCTGTGTTTGTGAGACAGGTGATGGTTGCACATAAAAGACAATGTGCATGCATAATGTTACATCAAGTTTTATTTGTTATTAAATGCAAATAATTGGAGCAAAAAAGGAGACAACAATTTAGAGAAAATATTTTAATGATTGTTAACTTTCAATGTGAAAACATTTGTCCCAAAATGTGCTGAAACTTAGATGTCAGTATCGCATGTGCATTTCAGACTTTAAAACTATGATTACCTACCTTTTAAGCTTTCGTTTATTAAGTTTTTTTATGGTCTATTGATGAATGAGGTAATCAAATATGAAATTAGACTTACCGGCAATTCAGTTTATAGAAATCTCCCAGAACAGCCCCATAGGATGTGGAGTCTCCGCCCTAATAGGGAAAGAGAACACAAAGAGTTGAAATAGTCCCGCCCCATTGACCGCCCGCAGTATTTTTATAGTGCCAAGACAGCTAACATATGCACATAAAAACTATTTCACGGTCCTAGAGTTCCGTTTATAGACGACAATTTCAGATTCACCCCAAAGACTCCCAGGTAGTGGTAACTTTGGGATAAGGTTTTTTAAGGCCCATTGCTAAGTTTGGTTTGATCCCCATCTAATCAATAATTGACTGAGAATCTGTATAGTTTCATGAAAAGGTGATGTCAGAAGTGGGATTTGAACCCACACCTCCAAGAGAGACTGCAACCTGAACGCAGCGCCTGACTTCTTGTGGATTCTGTGCCTTAACTCTTTCCAAGTTAGTCAGCAGAAATATGACCAGTAATTGTCATTGAAAATTATTTTAAAATATTTAATATTACAGTTTTTATTTCAATACATTTGTTTAAACTATTAGTTATCAAGCCTATTTTGAGCTAAATGGCCAAGCCCCATTTTAAAAAAATATGACTTTTATCACTGTATGCAGTAATAACTCTGGAATGCTTCTACATATCCCCGTAATTCTGAAAGTGTTTTTTGTGACACATTGTACTTTACATTAACTGTAAATTTAGGTCAATATATTTTTAGTTTTTTTCTGTGAAAATATCTAAATTTTGTTTAAAATTTTGAAATATTAGTCATTTTCATTCTTTGACTGCTTATATCCTTAAACCAACTTGTTGCACCACACAAAAATGTAAATAAATAGCATTTTTCATATGTGTACTTTTTGTCAGCATTCACTTTCAAACCTCCTTTTATTTTGTTAGGATGTTAGAAATGTTAGATTTCTCACAAAATGCGGTGATGCACCATATTTCTTCAGAATCTACTGTTTGGCCACACAGCAGGGCTTTGAAAATAAGAGCGCTATTTGGATTTTGGAATGCAGATTTTGCAAGAATAGTTTGCAGGTAAAATTTGCAGAGTACCAAAAGTACCAAAACAGCAGAAACCCCCCCAAAGTGACCCCATTTTAGAAATTACTTCTCACAATGAATTCATATACACCACAGCATTTCATAGTCAAACATACATGGTTGAAATCATTCAGCTAGTGTCTGATACATGCTTTCTTTATCAGCTATCAGGTTCCCTTTAAATCCTCTTACAGCTAAGTGAAATGGAAATAAACAAAACAGAGGAAAAATTACAAAAAAATAATAATTTGCTCAAATGGAAAAGTTCCCATTTCTCATCTTTTTAACATTTTATTTTCTGTAGATAGTTAAGATTTTTAGGCCTTTTACATTTTCTTTAAATAATCAGTCCACGTGCTTTGTTTATTTTCTCCTTAAAATGTAAAGAATCAAGAAAAATGATGTTGCCGAAACCCGGGATCGAACCAGGGACCTTGAGATCTTCAGTCTAACGCTCTCCCATCTGAGCTATTTCAGCCAAACACAAACAACTTTAGGAGTGCTAGACACTTGGCAAATGTCAAGCGAAACCCCTGAAAGTAGATATTTTTATTTTTGCTTTGACTGGTTTTTGCAGCATGATTTCTATTTGAAACTCCTGCTATTTTGTTGTACATATTTAATAACTTTCATTAACTCTTTGTGAATGAGTAGAAAAAAACAGCAATTTTGACAGAGATTTTTTTACATTTTCAATTTGACTCCATTCATCAGGTTCATTCAAACCCTGTGTTTGTGAGACAGGTGATGGTTGCACATAAAAGACAATGTGCATGCATAATGTTACATCAAGTTTTATTTGTTATTAAATGCAAATAATTGGAGCAAAAAAGGAGACAACAATTTAGAGAAAATATTTTAATGATTGTTAACTTTCAATGTGAAAACATTTGTCCCAAAATGTGCTGAAACTTTAGATGTCAGTATCGCATGTGCATTTCAGACTTTAAAACCATGATTACCTGCTTTTTAAGCTTTTGTTTATTAAGTATTTTTATGGTCTATTGATGAATGAGGTAATCAAATATGAAATTAGACTTACCGGCAATTCAGTTTATAGAAATCTCCCAGAACAGCCCCATAGGATGTGGAGTCTCCGCCCTAATAGGGAAAGAGAACACAAAGAGTTGAAATAGTCCCGCCCCATTGACCGCCCGCAGTATTTTTATAGTGCCAAGACAGCTAACATATGCACATAAAAACTATTTCACGGTCCTAGAGTTCCGTTTATAGACGACAATTTCAGATTCACCCCAAAGACTCCCAGGTAGTGGTAACTTTGGGATAAGGTTTTTTAAGGCCCATTGCTAAGTTTGGTTTGATCCCCATCTAATCAATAATTGACTGAGAATCTGTATAGTTTCATGAAAAGGTGATGTCAGAAGTGGGATTTGAACCCACACCTCCAAGAGAGACTGCAACCTGAACGCAGCGCCTGACTTCTTGTGGATTCTGTGCCTTAACTCTTTCCAAGTTAGTCAGCAGAAATATGACCAGTAATTGTCATTGAAAATTATTTTAAAATATTTAATATTACAGTTTTTATTTCAATACATTTGTTTAAACTATTAGTTATCAAGCCTATTTTGAGCTAAATGGCCAAGCCCCATTTTAAAAAAATATGACTTTTATCACTGTATGCAGTAATAACTCTGGAATGCTTCTACATATCCCCGTAATTCTGAAAGTGTTTTTTGTGACACATTGTACTTTACATTAACTGTAAATTTAGGTCAATATATTTTTAGTTTTTTTCTGTGAAAATATCTAAATTTTGTTTAAAATTTTGAAATATTAGTCATTTTCATTCTTTGACTGCTTATATCCTTAAACCAACTTGTTGCACCACACAAAAATGTAAATAAATAGCATTTTTCATATGTGTACTTTTTGTCAGCATTCACTTTCAAACCTCCTTTTATTTTGTTAGGATGTTAGAAATGTTAGATTTCTCACAAAATGCGGTGATGCACCATATTTCTTCAGAATCTACTGTTTGGCCACACAGCAGGGCTTTGAAAATAAGAGCGCTATTTGGATTTTGGAATGCAGATTTTGCAAGAATAGTTTGCAGGTAAAATTTGCAGAGTACCAAAAGTACCAAAACAGCAGAAACCCCCCCAAAGTGACCCCATTTTAGAAATTACTTCTCACAATGAATTCATATACACCACAGCATTTCATAGTCAAACATACATGGTTGAAATCATTCAGCTAGTGTCTGATACATGCTTTCTTTATCAGCTATCAGGTTCCCTTTAAATCCTCTTACAGCTAAGTGAAATGGAAATAAACAAAACAGAGGAAAAATTACAAAAAAATAATAATTTGCTCAAATGGAAAAGTTCCCATTTCTCATCTTTTTAACATTTTATTTTCTGTAGATAGTTAAGATTTTTAGGCCTTTTACATTTTCTTTAAATAATCAGTCCACGTGCTTTATTTTCTCCTTAAAATGTAAAGAATCAAGAAAAATGATGTTGCCGAAACCCGGGATCGAACCAGGGACCTTGAGATCTTCAGTCTAACGCTCTCCCATCTGAGCTATTTCAGCCAAACACAAACAACTTTAGGAGTGCTAGACACTTGGCAAATGTCAAGCGAAACCCCTGAAAGTAGATATTTTTATTTTTGCTTTGACTGGTTTTTGCAGCATGATTTCTATTTGAAACTCCTGCTATTTTGTTGTACATATTTAATAACTTTCATTAACTCTTTGTGAATGAGTAGAAAAAAACAGCAATTTTGACAGAGATTTTTTTACATTTTCAATTTGACTCCATTCATCAGGTTCATTCAAACCCTGTGTTTGTGAGACAGGTGATGGTTGCACATAAAAGACAATGTGCATGCATAATGTTACATCAAGTTTTATTTGTTATTAAATGCAAATAATTGGAGCAAAAAAGGAGACAACAATTTAGAGAAAATATTTTAATGATTGTTAACTTTCAATGTGAAAACATTTGTCCCAAAATGTGCTGAAACTTTAGATGTCAGTATCGCATGTGCATTTCAGACTTTAAAACCATGATTACCTGCTTTTTAAGCTTTTGTTTATTAAGTATTTTTATGGTCTATTGATGAATGAGGTAATCAAATATGAAATTAGACTTACCGGCAATTCAGTTTATAGAAATCTCCCAGAACAGCCCCATAGGATGTGGAGTCTCCGCCCTAATAGGGAAAGAGAACACAAAGAGTTGAAATAGTCCCGCCCCATTGACCGCCCGCAGTATTTTTATAGTGCCAAGACAGCTAACATATGCACATAAAAACTATTTCACGGTCCTAGAGTTCCGTTTATAGACGACAATTTCAGATTCACCCCAAAGACTCCCAGGTAGTGGTAACTTTGGGATAAGGTTTTTTAAGGCCCATTGCTAAGTTTGGTTTGATCCCCATCTAATCAATAATTGACTGAG
Organism: Ranitomeya variabilis; assembly: GCF_051348905.1. NCBI lineage: Eukaryota > Metazoa > Chordata > Amphibia > Anura > Dendrobatidae > Ranitomeya > Ranitomeya variabilis. The sequence continues at coordinate 316,015,384 of NC_135235.1, forward strand.
AATCTGTATAGTTTCATGAAAAGGTGATGTCAGAAGTGGGATTTGAACCCACACCTCCAAGAGAGACTGCAACCTGAACGCAGCGCCTGACTTCTTGTGGATTCTGTGCCTTAACTCTTTCCAAGTTAGTCAGCAGAAATATGACCAGTAATTGTCATTGAAAATTATTTTAAAATATTTAATATTACAGTTTTTATTTCAATACATTTGTTTAAACTATTAGTTATCAAGCCTATTTTGAGCTAAATGGCCAAGCCCCATTTTAAAAAAATATGACTTTTATCACTGTATGCAGTAATAACTCTGGAATGCTTCTACATATCCCCGTAATTCTGAAAGTGTTTTTTGTGACACATTGTACTTTACATTAACTGTAAATTTAGGTCAATATATTTTTAGTTTTTTTCTGTGAAAATATCTAAATTTTGTTTAAAATTTTGAAATATTAGTCATTTTCATTCTTTGACTGCTTATATCCTTAAACCAACTTGTTGCACCACACAAAAATGTAAATAAATAGCATTTTTCATATGTGTACTTTTTGTCAGCATTCACTTTCAAACCTCCTTTTATTTTGTTAGGATGTTAGAAATGTTAGATTTCTCACAAAATGCGGTGATGCACCATATTTCTTCAGAATCTACTGTTTGGCCACACAGCAGGGCTTTGAAAATAAGAGCGCTATTTGGATTTTGGAATGCAGATTTTGCAAGAATAGTTTGCAGGTAAAATTTGCAGAGTACCAAAAGTACCAAAACAGCAGAAACCCCCCCAAAGTGACCCCATTTTAGAAATTACTTCTCACAATGAATTCATATACACCACAGCATTTCATAGTCAAACATACATGGTTGAAATCATTCAGCTAGTGTCTGATACATGCTTTCTTTATCAGCTATCAGGTTCCCTTTAAATCCTCTTACAGCTAAGTGAAATGGAAATAAACAAAACAGAGGAAAAATTACAAAAAAATAATAATTTGCTCAAATGGAAAAGTTCCCATTTCTCATCTTTTTAACATTTTATTTTCTGTAGATAGTTAAGATTTTTAGGCCTTTTACATTTTCTTTAAATAATCAGTCCACGTGCTTTGTTTATTTTCTCCTTAAAATGTAAAGAATCAAGAAAAATGATGTTGCCGAAACCCGGGATCGAACCAGGGACCTTGAGATCTTCAGTCTAACGCTCTCCCATCTGAGCTATTTCAGCCAAACACAAACAACTTTAGGAGTGCTAGACACTTGGCAAATGTCAAGCGAAACCCCTGAAAGTAGATATTTTTATTTTTGCTTTGACTGGTTTTTGCAGCATGATTTCTGTTTGAAACTCCTGCTATTTTGATGTACATATTTAATAACTTTCATTAACACTCTTTGTGAATGAGTAGAAAAAAACAGCAATTTTGACAGAGATTTTTTTACATTTTCAATTTGACTCCATTCATCAGGTTCATTCAAACCCTGTGTTTGTGAGACAGGTGATGGTTGCACATAAAAGACAATGTGCATGCATAATGTTACATCAAGTTTTATTTGTTATTAAATGCAAATAATTGGAGCAAAAAAGGAGACAACAATTTAGAGAAAATATTTTAATGATTGTTAACTTTCAATGTGAAAACATTTGTCCCAAAATGTGCTGAAACTTAGATGTCAGTATCGCATGTGCATTTCAGACTTTAAAACTATGATTACCTACTTTTTAAGCTTTTGTTTACAGCAGAAACCCCCCCAAAGTGACCCCATTTTAGAAATTACTTCTCACTAGTGTTGAGCGATACTTTCCGATATCGGAAAGTATCGGTATCGGAAAGTATCGGCCGATACCGTCACAGTATCGGAATCCAATCCGATACCGATACCCGATACCAATACAAGTCAATGGGACTCAAGTATCGGACGGTATTCCTGATGGTTCCCAGGGTCTGAAGGAGAGGAAACTCTCCTTCAGGCCCTGGGAACCATATAAATGTGTAAAAGAAAGAATTAAAATAAAAAATATCGCTATACTCACCTGTCCGACGCAGCCGGGACTTCAGCGAGGGAACCGGCAGCGTTGTTTGTTTAAAATTCGCGCTATTACTTGGTTACGTGAATTCCCGGCTTGTGATTGGTCAGGTCGGCCATGTTGCCGGGACGCGGACCAATCACAGCAAGCCGTGACGAAATTACGTCACGGCTTGCTGTGATTGGTCCGCGTCCCGGCAATATGGCCGCCCTGACCAATCACAAGCCGTGACGTCACGGGAGGCTGGACACGCGCTCATTTTAAAATGGGCGCGTGTCCAGCCTCCCGTGACGTCACGGCTTGTGATTGGTTGCGCCGCGATCAACCAATCACAAGCCGGGAGGCTGGACGCGCTCATTTTGAAATGGGCGCGTGTCCAGCCTCCCGTGACGTCACGGCTTGTGATTGGTTGCGCCACGATCAACCAATCACAAGCCGGGAGGCTGGACGCGCTCATTTTGAAATGGGCGCGTGTCCAGCCTCCCGGCTTGTGATTGGTTGACCGCGACGCAACCAATCACAAGCCGTGACGTCACGGGAGGCTGGACACGCGCCCTTTTTAAAATGAGCGCGTTTCCAGCCTCCCGTGACGTCACGGCTTGTGATTGGTTAATGGCGGCCATGTTGCCGGGACGCGGACCAATCACAGCAAGCCGTGACGTATTTTCGTCACGGCTTGCTGTGATTGGTCCGCGGCCCGGCAACATGGCCGCCCTGACCAATCACAAGCCGGGACTTCGCGTAACCATGTAAAAGCGGGAATTTTAAACAAACAACGCTGCTGGTTCCTGCGCTGAGGTCCCGGCTGCGTCGGACAGGTGAGTATAGCGATATTTTTTATTTTAATTCTCTATTTTACACATTTTAACATTAATGTTGTTCCGATACCCGATACCCGATACCACAAGAGTATCGGAATCCCGGTATCGGAATTCCGATACAGCAAGTATCGGCCGATACCCGATACTTGCAGCATCGGAATGCTCAACACTACTTCTCACAATGAATTCATATACACCACAGCATTTCATAGTCAAACATACATGGTTGAAATCATTCAGCTAGTGTCTGATACATGCTTTCTTTATCAGCTATCAGGTTCCCTTTAAATCCTCTTACAGCTAAGTGAAATGGAAATAAACAAAACAGAGGAAAAATTACAAAAAAATAATAATTTGCTCAAATGGAAAAGTTCCCATTTCTCATCTTTTTAACATTTTATTTTCTGTAGATAGTTAAGATTTTTAGGCCTTTTACATTTTCTTTAAATAATCAGTCCACGTGCTTTGTTTATTTTCTCCTTAAAATGTAAAGAATCAAGAAAAATGATGTTACCGAAACCCGGGACCTTTAGATCTTCAGTCTAACGCTCTCCCATCTGAGCTATTTCGGCCAAACACAAACAACTTTAGGAGTGCTAGACACTTGGCAAATGTCAAGCGAAACCCCTGAAAGTAGATATTTTTATTTTTGCTTTGACTGGTTTTTGCAGCATGATTTCTATTTCAAACTCCTGCTATTTTGTTGTACATATTTAATAACTTTCATTAACTCTTTGTGAATGAGTAGAAAAAAACAAGCAATTTTGACAGAGATTTTTTTACATTTTCAATTTGACTCCATTCATCAGGTTCATTCAAACCCTGTGTTTGTGAGACAGGTGATGGTTGCACATAAAAGACAATGTGCATGCATAATGTTACATCAAGTTTTATTTGTTATTAAATGCAAATAATTGGAGCAAAAAAGGAGACAACAATTTAGAGAAAATATTTTAATGATTGTTAACTTTCAATGTGAAAACATTTGTCCCAAAATGTGCTGAAACTTAGATGTCAGTATTGCATGTGCATTTCAGACTTTAAAACTATGATTACCTGCTTTTTAAGCTTTTGTTTATTAAGTATTTTTATGGTCTATTGATGAATGAGGTACTCAAATATGAAATTAGACTTACCGGCAATTCAGTTTATAGAAATCTCCCAGAACAGCCCCATAGGATGTGGAGTCTCCGCCCTAATAGGGAAAGAGAACACAAAGAGTTGAAATAGTCCCGCCCCATTGACCGCCGGCAGTATTTTTATAGTGCCAAGACAGCTAACATATGCACATAAAAACTATTTCACGGTCCTAGAGTTCCGTTTATAGACGACAATTTCAGATTCACCCCAAAGACTCCCAGGTAGTGGTAACTTTGGGATCGGATTTTTTAAGGCCCATTGCTAAGTTTGGTTTGATCCCCATCTAATCAATAATTGACTGAGAATCTGTATAGTTTCATGAAAAGGTGATGTCAGAAGTGGGATTTGAACCCACGCCTCCAAGAGAGACTGCGACCTGAACGCAGCGCCTTAGACCGCTCGGCCATCCTGACTTCTTGTGTATTCTGTGCCTTAACTCTTTCCAAGTTAGTCAGAAGAAATATGACCAGTAATTGTCATTGAAAATTATTTTAAAATATTTAATATTACAGTTTTTATTTCAATACATTTGTTTAAACTATTAGTTATCAAGCCTATTTTGAGCTAAATGGCCAAGCCCCATTTAAAAAAAATATGACTTTTATCACTGTATGCAGTAATAACTCTGGAATGCTTCTACATATCCCCGTAATTCTGAAAGTGTTTTTTGTGACACATTGTACTTTACATTAACTTTAAATTTAGGTCAATATATTTTTAGTTTTTTTCTGTGAAAATATCTAAATTTTGTTTAAAATTTTGAAATATTAGTCATTTTTATTCTTTGACTGCTTATATCCTTAAACCAACTTGTTGCACCACACAAAAATGTAAATAAATAGCATTTTTCATATGTGTACTTTTTGTCAGCATTCACTTTCAAACCTCCTTTTATTTTGTTAGGATGTTAGAAATGTTAGATTTCTCACGAAATGCGGTGATGCACCATATTTCTTCAGAATCTACTGTTTGGCCACACAGCAGGGCTTTGAAAATAAGAGCGCTATTTGGATTTTGGAATGCAGATTTTGCAAGAATAGTTTGCAGGTAAAATTTGCAGAGTACCAAAAGTACCAAAACAGCAGAAACCCCCCCAAAGTGACCCCATTTTAGAAATTACTTCTCACAATGAATTCATATACACCACAGCATTTCATAGTCAAACATACATGGTTGAAATCATTCAGCTAGTGTCTGATACATCATGCTTTCTTTATCAGCTATTAGGTTCCCTTTAAATCCTCTTAGAGCTAAGTGAAATGGAAATAAACAAAACAGAGGAAAAATTACAAAAAAATAATAATTTGCTCAAATGGAAAAGTTCCCATTTCTCATCTTTTTAACATTTTATTTTCTGTAGATAGTTAAGATTTTTAGGCCTTTTACATTTTCTTTAAATAATCAGTCCACGTGCTTTGTTTATTTTCTCCTTAAAATGTAAAGAATCAAGAAAAATGATGTTACCGAAACCCGGGACCTTTAGATCTTAAGTCTAACGCTCTCCCATCTGAGCTATTTCGGCCAAACACAAACAACTTTAGGAGTGCTAGACACTTGGCAAATGTCAAGCGAAACCCCTGAAAGTAGATATTTTTATTTTTGCTTTGACTGGTTTTTGCAGCATGATTTCTATTTCAAACTCCTGCTATTTTGTTGTACATATTTAATAACTTTCATTAACTCTTTGTGAATGAGTAGAAAAAAACAAGCAATTTTGACAGAGATTTTTTTTACATTTTCAATTTGACTCCATTCATCAGGTTCATTCAAACCCTGTGTTTGTGAGACAGGTGATGGTTGCACATAAAAGACAATGTGCATGCATAATGTTACATCAAGTTTTATTTGTTATTAAATGCAAATAATTGGAGCAAAAAAGGAGACAACAATTTAGAGAAAATATTTTAATGATTGTTAACTTTCAATGTGAAAACATTTGTCCCAAAATGTGCTGAAACTTAGATGTCAGTATCGCATGTGCATTTCAGACTTTAAAACTATGATTACCTGCTTTTTAAGCTTTTGTTTATTAAGTATTTTTATGGTCTATTGATGAATGAGGTACTCAAATATGAAATTAGACTTACCGGCAATTCAGTTTATAGAAATCTCCCAGAACAGCCCCATAGGATGTGGAGTCTCCGCCCTAATAGGGAAAGAGAACACAAAGAGTTGAAATAGTCCCGCCCCATTGACCGCCGGCAGTATTTTTATAGTGCCAAGACAGCTAACATATGCACATAAAAACTATTTCACGGTCCTAGAGTTCCGTTTATAGACGACAATTTCAGATTCACCCCAAAGACTCCCAGGTAGTGGTAACTTTGGGATCGGATTTTTTAAGGCCCATTGCTAAGTTTGGTTTGATCCTCATCTAATCAATAATTGACTGAGAATCTGTATAGTTTCATGAAAAGGTGATGTCAGAAGTGGGATTTGAACCCACGCCTCCAAGAGAGACTGCGACCTGAACGCAGCGCCTTAGACCGCTCGGCCATCCTGACTTCTTGTGTATTCTGTGCCTTAACTCTTTCCAAGTTAGTCAGAAGAAATATGACCAGTAATTGTCATTGAAAATTATTTTAAAATATTTAATATTACAGTTTTTATTTCAATACATTTGTTTAAACTATTAGTTATCAAGCCTATTTTGAGCTAAATGGCCAAGCCCCATTTAAAAAAAATATGACTTTTATCACTGTATGCAGTAATAACTCTGGAATGCTTCTACATATCCCCGTAATTCTGAAAGTGTTTTTTGTGACACATTGTACTTTACATTAACTGTAAATTTAGGTCAATATATTTTTAGTTTTTTTCTGTGAAAATATCTAAATTTTGTTTAAAATTTTGAAATATTAGTCATTTTTATTCTTTGACTGCTTATATCCTTAAACCAACTTGTTGCACCACACAAAAATGTAAATAAATAGCATTTTTCATATGTGTACTTTTTGTCAGCATTCACTTTCAAACCTCCTTTTATTTTGTTAGGATGTTAGAAATGTTAGATTTCTCACGAAATGCGGTGATGCACCATATTTCTTCAGAATCTACTGTTTGGCCACACAGCAGGGCTTTGAAAATAAGAGCGCTATTTGGATTTTGGAATGCAGATTTTGCAAGAATAGTTTGCAGGTAAAATTTGCAGAGTACCAAAAGTACCAAAACAGCAGAAACCCCCCCAAAGTGACCCCATTTTAGAAATTACTTCTCACAATGAATTCATATACACCACAGCATTTCATAGTCAAACATACATGGTTGAAATCATTCAGCTAGTGTCTGATACATGCTTTCTTTATCAGCTATCAGGTTCCCTTTAAATCCTCTTACAGCTAAGTGAAATGGAAATAAACAAAACAGAGGAAAAATTACAAAAAAATAATAATTTGCTCAAATGGAAAAGTTCCCATTTCTCATCTTTTTAACATTTTATTTTCTGTAGATAGTTAAGATTTTTAGGCTTTTTACATTTTCTTTAAATAATCAGTCCACGTGCTTTGTTTATTTTCTCCTTAAAATGTAAAGAATCAAGAAAAATGATGTTGCCGAAACCCGGGATTGAACCAGGGGCCTTTAGATCTTCAGTCTAACGCTCTCCCATCTGAGCTATTTCGGCCAAACACAAACAGCTTTAGGAGTGCTAGACACTTGGCAAATGTCAAGCGAAACCCCTGAAAGTAGATATTTTTATTTTTGCTTTGACTGGTTTTTGCAGCATGATTTCTATTTGAAACTCCTGCTATTTTGTTGTACATATTTAATAACTTTCATTAACTCTTTGTGAATGAGTAGAAAAAAACAGCAATTTTGACAGAGATTTTTTTACATTTTCAATTTGACTCCATTCATCAGGTTCATTCAAACCCTGTGTTTGTGAGACAGGTGATGGTTGCACATAAAAGACAATGTGCATGCATAATGTTACATCAAGTTTTATTTGTTATTAAATGCAAATAATTGGAGCAAAAAAGGAGACAACAATTTAGAGAAAATATTTTAATGATTGTTAACTTTCAATGTGAAAACATTTGTCCCAAAATGTGCTGAAACTTAGATGTCAGTATCGCATGTGCATTTCAGACTTTAAAACTATGATTACCTACCTTTTAAGCTTTTGTTTATTAAGTTTTTTTATGGTCTATTGATGAATGAGGTAATCAAATATGAAATTAGACTTACCGGCAATTCAGTTTATAGAAATCTCCCAGAACAGCCCCATAGGATGTGGAGTCTCCGCCCTAATAGGGAAAGAGAACACAAAGAGTTGAAATAGTCCCGCCCCATTGACCGCCCGCAGTATTTTTATAGTGCCAAGACAGCTAACATATGCACATAAAAACTATTTCACGGTCCTAGAGTTCCGTTTATAGACGACAATTTCAGATTCACCCCAAAGACTCCCAGGTAGTGGTAACTTTGGGATAAGGTTTTTTAAGGCCCATTGCTAAGTTTGGTTTGATCCCCATCTAATCAATAATTGACTGAGAATCTGTATAGTTTCATGAAAAGGTGATGTCAGAAGTGGGATTTGAACCCACACCTCCAAGAGAGACTGCAACCTGAACGCAGCGCATGACTTCTTGTGGATTCTGTGCCTTAACTCTTTCCAAGTTAGTCAGCAGAAATATGACCAGTAATTGTCATTGAAAATTATTTTAAAATATTTAATATTACAGTTTTTATTTCAATACATTTGTTTAAACTATTAGTTATCAAGCCTATTTTGAGCTAAATGGCCAAGCCCCATTTTAAAAAAAATATGAATTTTATCACTGTATGCAGTAATAACTCTGGAATGCTTCTACATATCCCCGTAATTCTGAAAGTGTTTTTTGTGACACATTGTACTTTACATTAACTGTAAATTTAGGTCAATATATTTTTAGTTTTTTTCTGTGAAAATATCTAAATTTTGTTTAAAATTTTGAAATATTAGTCATTTTTATTCTTTGACTGCTTATATCCTTAAACCAACTTGTTGCACCACACAAAAATGTAAATAAATAGCATTTTTCATATGTGTACTTTTTGTCAGCATTCACTTTCAAACCTCCTTTTATTTTGTTAGGATGTTAGAAATGTTAGATTTCTCACAAAATGCGGTGATGCACCATATTTCTTCAGAATCTACTGTTTGGCCACACAGCAGGGCTTTGAAAATAAGAGCGCTATTTGGATTTTGGAATGCAGATTTTGCAAGAATAGTTTGCAGGTAAAATTTGCAGAGTACCAAAAGTACCAAAACAGCAGAAACCCCCCCAAAGTGACCCCATTTTAGAAATTACTTCTCACAATGAATTCATATACACCACAGCATTTCATAGTCAAACATACATGGTTGAAATCATTCAGCTAGTGTCTGATACATGCTTTCTTTATCAGCTATCAGGTTCCCTTTAAATCCTCTTACAGCTAAGTGAAATGGAAATAAACAAAACAGAGGAAAAATTACAAAAAAATAATAATTTGCTCAAATGGAAAAGTTCCCATTTCTCATCTTTTTAACATTTTATTTTCTGTAGATAGTTAAGATTTTTAGGCCTTTTACATTTTCTTTAAATAATCAGTCCACGTGCTTTGTTTATTTTCTCCTTAAAATGTAAAGAATCAAGAAAAATGATGTTGCCGAAACCCGGGATCGAACCAGGGACCTTGAGATCTTCAGTCTAACGCTCTCCCATCTGAGCTATTTCAGCCAAACACAAACAACTTTAGGAGTGCTAGACACTTGGCAAATGTCAAGCGAAACCCCTGAAAGTAGATATTTTTATTTTTGCTTTGACTGGTTTTTGCAGCATGATTTCTATTTGAAACTCCTGCTATTTTGTTGTACATATTTAATAACTTTCATTAACACTCTTTGTGAATGAGTAGAAAAAAACAGCAATTTTGACAGAGATTTTTTTACATTTTCAATTTGACTCCATTCATCAGGTTCATTCAAACCCTGTGTTTGTGAGACAGGTGATGGTTGCACATAAAAGACAATGTGCATGCATAATGTTACATCAAGTTTTATTTGTTATTAAATGCAAATAATTGGAGCAAAAAAGGAGACAACAATTTAGAGAAAATATTTTAATGATTGTTAACTTTCAATGTGAAAACATTTGTCCCAAAATGTGCTGAAACTTAGATGTCAGTATCGCATGTGCATTTCAGACTTTAAAACTATGATTACCTACTTTTTAAGCTTTTGTTTACAGCAGAAACCCCCCCAAAGTGACCCCATTTTAGAAATTACTTCTCACAATGAATTCATATACACCACAGCATTTCATAGTCAAACATACATGGTTGAAATCATTCAGCTAGTGTCTGATACATGCTTTCTTTATCAGCTATCAGGTTCCCTTTAAATCCTCTTACAGCTAAGTGAAATGGAAATAAACAAAACAGAGGAAAAATTACAAAAAAATAATAATTTGCTCAAATGGAAAAGTTCCCATTTCTCATCTTTTTAACATTTTATTTTCTGTAGATAGTTAAGATTTTTAGGCCTTTTACATTTTCTTTAAATAATCAGTCCACGTGCTTTGTTTATTTTCTCCTTAAAATGTAAAGAATCAAGAAAAATGATGTTACCGAAACCCGGGACCTTTAGATCTTCAGTCTAACGCTCTCCCATCTGAGCTATTTCGGCCAAACACAAACAACTTTAGGAGTGCTAGACACTTGGCAAATGTCAAGCGAAACCCCTGAAAGTAGATATTTTTATTTTTGCTTTGACTGGTTTTTGCAGCATGATTTCTATTTCAAACTCCTGCTATTTTGTTGTACATATTTAATAACTTTCATTAACTCTTTGTGAATGAGTAGAAAAAAACAAGCAATTTTGACAGAGATTTTTTTACATTTTCAATTTGACTCCATTCATCAGGTTCATTCAAACCCTGTGTTTGTGAGACAGGTGATGGTTGCACATAAAAGACAATGTGCATGCATAATGTTACATCAAGTTTTATTTGTTATTAAATGCAAATAATTGGAGCAAAAAAGGAGACAACAATTTAGAGAAAATATTTTAATGATTGTTAACTTTCAATGTGAAAACATTTGTCCCAAAATGTGCTGAAACTTAGATGTCAGTATCGCATGTGCATTTCAGACTTTAAAACTATGATTACCTGCTTTTTAAGCTTTTGTTTATTAAGTATTTTTATGGTCTATTGATGAATGAGGTACTCAAATATGAAATTAGACTTACCGGCAATTCAGTTTATAGAAATCTCCCAGAACAGCCCCATAGGATGTGGAGTCTCCGCCCTAATAGGGAAAGAGAACACAAAGAGTTGAAATAGTCCCGCCCCATTGACCGCCGGCAGTATTTTTATAGTGCCAAGACAGCTAACATATGCACATAAAAACTATTTCACGGTCCTAGAGTTCCGTTTATAGACGACAATTTCAGATTCACCCCAAAGACTCCAAGGTAGTGGTAACTTTGGGATCGGATTTTTTAAGGCCCATTGCTAAGTTTGGTTTGATCCCCATCTAATCAATAATTGACTGAGAATCTGTATAGTTTCATGAAAAGGTGATGTCAGAAGTGGGATTTGAACCCACGCCTCCAAGAGAGACTGCGACCTGAACGCAGCGCCTTAGACCGCTCGGCCATCCTGACTTCTTGTGTATTCTGTGCCTTAACTCTTTCCAAGTTAGTCAGAAGAAATATGACCAGTAATTGTCATTGAAAATTATTTTAAAATATTTAATATTACAGTTTTTATTTCAATACATTTGTTTAAACTATTAGTTATCAAGCCTATTTTGAGCTAAATGGCCAAGCCCCATTTAAAAAAAATATGACTTTTATCACTGTATGCAGTAATAACTCTGGAATGCTTCTACATATCCCCGTAATTCTGAAAGTGTTTTTTGTGACACATTGTACTTTACATTAACTGTAAATTTAGGTCAATATATTTTTAGTTTTTTTCTGTGAAAATATCTAAATTTTGTTTAAAATTTTGAAATATTAGTCATTTTTATTCTTTGACTGCTTATATCCTTAAACCAACTTGTTGCACCACACAAAAATGTAAATAAATAGCATTTTTCATATGTGTACTTTTTGTCAGCATTCACTTTCAAACCTCCTTTTATTTTGTTAGGATGTTAGAAATGTTAGATTTCTCACGAAATGCGGTGATGCACCATATTTCTTCAGAATCTACTGTTTGGCCACACAGCAGGGCTTTGAAAATAAGAGCGCTATTTGGATTTTGGAATGCAGATTTTGCAAGAATAGTTTGCAGGTAAAATTTGCAGAGTACCAAAAGTACCAAAACAGCAGAAACCCCCCCAAAGTGACCCCATTTTAGAAATTACTTCTCACAATGAATTCATATACACCACAGCATTTCATAGTCAAACATACATGGTTGAAATCATTCAGCTAGTGTCTGATACATGCTTTCTTTATCAGCTATCAGGTTCCCTTTAAATCCTCTTACAGCTAAGTGAAATGGAAATAAACAAAACAGAGGAAAAATTACAAAAAAATAATAATTTGCTCAAATGGAAAAGTTCCCATTTCTCATCTTTTTAACATTTTATTTTCTGTAGATAGTTAAGATTTTTAGGCCTTTTACATTTTCTTTAAATAATCAGTCCACGTGCTTTGTCTATTTTCTCCTTAAAATGTAAAGAATCAAGAAAAATGATGTTGCCGAAACCCGGGATCGAACCAGGGACCTTTAGATCTTCAGTCTAACACTCTCCCATCTGAGCTATTTCGGCCAAACACAAACAACTTTAGGAGTGCTAGACACTTGGCAAATGTCAAGCGAAACCCCTGAAAGTAGATATTTTTATTTTTGCTTTGACTGGTTTTTGCAGCATGATTTCTATTTGAAACTCCTGCTATTTTGTTGTACATATTTAATAACTTTCATTAACTCTTTGTGAATGAGTAGAAAAAAACAGCAATTTTGACAGAGATTTTTTTACATTTTCAATTTGACTCCATTCATCAGGTTCATTCAAACCCTGTGTTTGTGAGACAGGTGATGGTTGCACATAAAAGACAATGTGCATGCATAATGTTACATCAAGTTTTATTTGTTATTAAATGCAAATAATTGGAGCAAAAAAGGAGACAACAATTTAGAGAAAATATTTTCATGATTGTTAACTTTCAATGTGAAAACATTTGTCCCAAAATGTGCTGAAACTTAGATGTCAGTATCGCATGTGCATTTCAGACTTTAAAACTATGATTACCTGCTTTTTAAGCTTTTGTTTATTAAGTATTTTTATGGTCTATTGATGAATGAGGTAATCAAATATGAAATTAGACTTACCGGCAATTCAGTTTATAGAAATCTCCCAGAACAGCCCCATAGGATGTGGAGTCTCCGCCCTAATAGGGAAAGAGAACACAAAGAGTTGAAATAGTCCCGCCCCATTGACCGCCGGCAGTATTTTTATAGTGCCAAGACAGCTAACATATGCACATAAAAACTATTTCACGGTCCTAGAGTTCCGTTTATAGACGACAATTTCAGATTCACCCCAAAGACTCCCAGGTAGTGGTAACTTTGGGATCGGATTTTTTAAGGCCCATTGCTAAGTTTGGTTTGATCCCCATCTAATCAATAATTGACTGAGAATCTGTATAGTTTCATGAAAAGGTGATGTCAGAAGTGGGATTTGAACCCACGCCTCCAAGAGAGACTGCGACCTGAACGCAGCGCCTTAGACCGCTCGGCCATCCTGACTTCTTGTGGATTCTGTGCCTTAACTCTTTCCAAGTTAGTCAGAAGAAATATGACCAGTAATTGTCATTGAAAATTATTTTAAAATATTTAATATTACAGTTTTTATTTCAATACATTTGTTTAAACTATTAGTTATCAAGCCTATTTTGAGCTAAATGGCCAAGCCCCATTTTAAAAAAATATGACTTTTATCACTGTATGCAGTAATAACTCTGGAATGCTTCTACATATCCCCGTAATTCTGAAAGTGTTTTTTGTGACACATTGTACTTTACATTAACTGTAAATTTAGGTCAATATATTTTTAGTTTTTTTCTGTGAAAATATCTAAATTTTGTTTAAAATTTTGAAATATTAGTCATTTTTATTCTTTGACTGCTTATATCCTTAAACCAACTTGTTGCACCACACAAAAATGTAAATAAATAGCATTTTTCATATGTGTACTTTTTGTCAGCATTCACTTTCAAACCTCCTTTTATTTTGTTAGGATGTTAGAAATGTTAGATTTCTCACGAAATGCGGTGATGCACCATATTTCTTCAGAATCTACTGTTTGGCCACACAGCAGGGCTTTGAAAATAAGAGCGCTATTTGGATTTTGGAATGCAGATTTTGCAAGAATAGTTTGCAGGTAAAATTTGCAGAGTACCAAAAGTACCAAAACAGCAGAAACCCCCCCAAAGTGACCCCATTTTAGAAATTACTTCTCACAATGAATTCATATACACCACAGCATTTCATAGTCAAACATACATGGTTGAAATCATTCAGCTAGTGTCTGATACATGCTTTCTTTATCAGCTATCAGGTTCCCTTTAAATCCTCTTACAGCTAAGTGAAATGGAAATAAACAAAACAGAGGAAAAATTACAAAAAAATAATAATTTGCTCAAATGGAAAAGTTCCCATTTCTCATCTTTTTAACATTTTATTTTCTGTAGATAGTTAAGATTTTTAGGCCTTTTACATTTTCTTTAAATAATCAGTCCACGTGCTTTGTCTATTTTCTCCTTAAAATGTAAAGAATCAAGAAAAATGATGTTGCCGAAACCCGGGATCGAACCAGGGACCTTTAGATCTTCAGTCTAACACTCTCCCATCTGAGCTATTTCGGCCAAACACAAACAACTTTAGGAGTGCTAGACACTTGGCAAATGTCAAGCGAAACCCCTGAAAGTAGATATTTTTATTTTTGCTTTGACTGGTTTTTGCAGCATGATTTCTATTTGAAACTCCTGCTATTTTGTTGTACATATTTAATAACTTTCATTAACTCTTTGTGAATGAGTAGAAAAAAACAGCAATTTTGACAGAGATTTTTTTACATTTTCAATTTGACTCCATTCATCAGGTTCATTCAAACCCTGTGTTTGTGAGACAGGTGATGGTTGCACATAAAAGACAATGTGCATGCATAATGTTACATCAAGTTTTATTTGTTATTAAATGCAAATAATTGGAGCAAAAAAGGAGACAACAATTTAGAGAAAATATTTTAATGATTGTTAACTTTCAATGTGAAAACATTTGTCCCAAAATGTGCTGAAACTTAGATGTCAGTATCGCATGTGCATTTCAGACTTTAAAACTATGATTACCTGCTTTTTAAGCTTTTGTTTATTAAGTATTTTTATGGTTTATTGATGAATGAGATAATCAAATATGATTACCTCATTATGAAAGCCTATTTTGAGCTAAATGGCCAAGCCCCATTTTAAAAAAATATGACTTTTATCACTGTATGCAGTAATAACTCTGGAATGCTTCTACATATCCCCGTAATTCTGAAAGTATTTTTTGTGACACATTGTACTTTACATTAACTGTAAATTTAGGTCAATATATTTTTAGTTTTTTTCTGTGAAAATATCTAAATTTTGTTTAAAATTTTGAAATATTAGTCATTTTTATTCTTTGACTGCTTATATCCTTAAACCAACTTGTTGCACCACACAAAAATGTAAATAAATAGCATTTTTCATATGTGTACTTTTTGTCAGCATTCACTTTCAAACCTCCTTTTATTTTGTTAGGATGTTAGAAATGTTAGATTTCTCACAAAATGCGGTGATGCACCATATTTCTTCAGAATCTACTGTTTGGCCACACAGCAGGGCTTTGAAAATAAGAGCGCTATTTGGATTTTGGAATGCAGATTTTGCAAGAATAGTTTGCAGGTAAAATTTGCAGAGTACCAAAAGTACCAAAACAGCAGAAACCCCCCCAAAGTGACCCCATTTTAGAAATTACTTCTCACAATGAATTCATATACACCACAGCATTTCATAGTCAAACATACATGGTTGAAATCATTCAGCTAGTGTCTGATACATGCTTTCTTTATCAGCTATCAGGTTCCCTTTAAATCCTCTTACAGCTAAGTGAAATGGAAATAAACAAAACAGAGGAAAAATTACAAAAAAATAATAATTTGCTCAAATGGAAAAGTTCCCATTTCTCATCTTTTTAACATTTTATTTTCTGTAGATAGTTAAGATTTTTAGGCCTTTTACATTTTCTTTAAATAATCAGTCCACGTGCTTTGTTTATTTTCTCCTTAAAATGTAAAGAATCAAGAAAAATGATGTTGCCGAAACCCAGGATCGAACCAGGGACCTTTAGATCTTCAGTCTAACGCTCTCCCATCTGAGCTATTTCGGCCAAACACAAACAGCTTTAGGAGTGCTAGACACTTGGCAAATGTCAAGCGAAACCCCTGAAAGTAGATATTTTTATTTTTGCTTTGACTGGTTTTTGCAGCATGATTTCTATTTGAAACTCCTGCTATTTTGTTGTACATATTTAATAACTTTCATTAACTCTTTGTGAATGAGTAGAAAAAAACAGCAATTTTGACAGAGATTTTTTTACATTTTCAATTTGACTCCATTCATCAGGTTCATTCAAACCCTGTGTTTGTGAGACAGGTGATGGTTGCACATAAAAGACAATGTGCATGCATAATGTTACATCAAGTTTTATTTGTTATTAAATGCAAATAATTGGAGCAAAAAAGGAGACAACAATTTAGAGAAAATATTTTCATGATTGTTAACTTTCAATGTGAAAACATTTGTCCCAAAATGTGCTGAAACTTAGATGTCAGTATCGCATGTGCATTTCAGACTTTAAAACTATGATTACCTGCTTTTTAAGCTTTTGTTTATTAAGTATTTTTATGGTTTATTGATGAATGAGGTAATCAAATATGAAATTAGACTTACCGGCAATTCAGTTTATAGAAATCTCCCAGAACAGCCCCATAGGATGTGGAGTCTCCGCCCTAATAGGGAAAGAGAACACAAAGAGTTGAAATAGTCCCGCCCCATTGACCGCCGGCAGTATTTTTATAGTGCCAAGACAGCTAACATATGCACATAAAAACTATTTCACGGTCCTAGAGTTCCGTTTATAGACGACAATTTCAGATTCACCCCAAAGACTCCCAGGTAGTGGTAACTTTGGGATCGGATTTTTTAAGGCCCATTGCTAAGTTTGGTTTGATCCCCATCTAATCAATAATTGACTGAGAATCTGTATAGTTTCATGAAAAGGTGATGTCAGAAGTGGGATTTGAACCCACGCCTCCAAGAGAGACTGCGACCTGAACGCAGCGCCTTAGACCGCTCGGCCATCCTGACTTCTTGTGGATTCTGTGCCTTAACTCTTTCCAAGTTAGTCAGAAGAAATATGACTAGTAATTGTCATTGAAAATTATTTTAAAATATTTAATATTACAGTTTTTATTTCAATACATTTGTTTAAACTATTAGTTATCAAGCCTATTTTGAGCTAAATGGCCAAGCCCCATTTTAAAAAAATATGACTTTTATCACTGTATGCAGTAATAACTCTGGAATGCTTCTACATATCCCCGTAATAGTTTGCAGGTAAAATTTGCAGAGTACCAAAAGTACCAAAACAGCAGAAACCCCCCCAAAGTGACCCCATTTTAGAAATTACTTCTCACAATGAATTCATATACACCACAGCATTTCATAGTCAAACATACATGGTTGAAATCATTCAGCTAGTGTCTGATACATGCTTTCTTTATCAGCTATCAGGTTCCCTTTAAATCCTCTTACAGCTAAGTGAAATGGAAATAAACAAAACAGAGGAAAAATTACAAAAAAATAATAATTTGCTCAAATGGAAAAGTTCCCATTTCTCATCTTTTTAACATTTTATTTTCTGTAGATAGTTAAGATTTTTAGGCCTTTTACATTTTCTTTAAATAATCAGTCCACGTGCTTTGTCTATTTTCTCCTTAAAATGTAAAGAATCAAGAAAAATGATGTTGCCGAAACCCGGGATCGAACCAGGGACCTTTAGATCTTCAGTCTAACGCTCTCCCATCTGAGCTATTTCGGCCAAACACAAACAACTTTTGGAGTGCTAGACACTTGGCAAATGTCAAGCGAAACCCCTGAAAGTAGATATTTTTATTTTTGCTTTGACTGGTTTTTGCAGCATGATTTCTATTTGAAACTCCTGCTATTTTGTTGTACATATTTAATAACTTTCATTAACTCTTTGTGAATGAGTAGAAAAAAACAGCAATTTTGACAGAGATTTTTTTACATTTTCAATTTGACTCCATTCATCAGGTTCATTCAAACCCTGTGTTTGTGAGACAGGTGATGGTTGCACATAAAAGACAATGTGCATGCATAATGTTACATCAAGTTTTATTTGTTATTAAATGCAAATAATTGGAGCAAAAAAGGAGACAACAATTTAGAGAAAATATTTTCATGATTGTTAACTTTCAATGTGAAAACATTTGTCCCAAAATGTGCTGAAACTTAGATGTCAGTATCGCATGTGCATTTCAGACTTTAAAACTATGATTACCTGCTTTTTAAGCTTTTGTTTATTAAGTATTTTTATGGTTTATTGATGAATGAGGTAATCAAATATGAAATTAGACTTACCGGCAATTCAGTTTATAGAAATCTCCCAGAACAGCCCCATAGGATGTGGAGTCTCCGCCCTAATAGGGAAAGAGAACACAACACAAAGAGTTGAAATAGTCCCGCCCCATTGACCGCCGGCAGTATTTTTATAGTGCCAAGACAGCTAACATATGCACATAAAAACTATTTCACGGTCCTAGAGTTCCGTTTATAGACGACAATTTCAGATTCACCCCAAAGACTCCCAGGTAGTGGAGTGGTAACTTTGGGATCGGATTTTTTAAGGCCCATTGCTAAGTTTGGTTTGATCCCCATCTAATCAATAATTGACTGAGAATCTGTATAGTTTCATGAAAAGGTGATGTCAGAAGTGGGATTTGAACCCACGCCTCCAAGAGAGACTGCGAAATCATTCAGCTAGTGTCTGATACATGCTTTCTTTATCAGCTATCAGGTTCCCTTTAAATCCTCTTACAGCTAAGTGAAATGGAAATAAACAAAACAGAGGAAAAATTACAAAAAAATAATAATTTGCTCAAATGGAAAAGTTCCCATTTCTCATCTTTTTAACATTTTATTTTCTGTAGATAGTTAAGATTTTTAGGCCTTTTACATTTTCTTTAAATAATCAGTCCACGTGCTTTGTTTATTTTCTCCTTAAAATGTAAAGAATCAAGAAAAATGATGTTGCCGAAACCCGGGATCGAACCAGGGACCTTTAGATCTTCAGTCTAACGCTCTCCCATCTGAGCTATTTCGGCCAAACACAAACAACTTTAGGAGTGCTAGACACTTGGCAAATGTCAAGCAAAACCCCTGAAAGTAGATATTTTTATTTTTGCTTTGACTGGTTTTTGCAGCATGATTTCTATTTGAAACTCCTGCTATTTTGTTGTACATATTTAATAACTTTCATTAACTCTTTGTGAATGAGTAGAAAAAAACAGCAATTTTGACAGAGATTTTTTTACATTTTCAATTTGACTCCATTCATCAGGTTCATTCAAACCCTGTGTTTGTGAGACAGGTGATGGTTGCACATAAAAGACAATGTGCATGCATAATGTTACATCAAGTTTTATTTGTTATTAAATGCAAATAATTGGAGCAAAAAAGGAGACAACAATTTAGAGAAAATATTTTCATGATTGTTAACTTTCAATGTGAAAACATTTGTCCCAAAATGTGCTGAAACTTAGATGTCAGTATCGCATGTGCATTTCAGACTTTAAAACTATGATTACCTGCTTTTTAAGCTTTTGTTTATTAAGTATTTTTATGGTTTATTGATGAATGAGGTAATCAAATATGATTACCTCATTATGAAAGCCTATTTTGAGCTAAATGGCCAAGCCCCATTTTAAAAAAATATGACTTTTATCACTGTATGCAGTAATAACTCTGGAATGCTTCTACATATCCCCGTAATTCTGAAAGTATTTTTTGTGACACATTGTACTTTACATTAACTGTAAATTTAGGTCAATATATTTTTAGTTTTTTTCTGTGAAAATATCTAAATTTTGTTTAAAATTTTGAAATATTAGTCATTTTTATTCTTTGACTGCTTATATCCTTAAACCAACTTGTTGCACCACACAAAAATGTAAATAAATAGCATTTTTCATATGTGTACTTTTTGTCAGCATTCACTTTCAAACCTCCTTTTATTTTGTTAGGATGTTAGAAATGTTAGATTTCTCACAAAATGCGGTGATGCACCATATTTCTTCAGAATCTACTGTTTGGCCACACAGCAGGGCTTTGAAAATAAGAGCGCTATTTGGATTTTGGAATGCAGATTTTGCAAGAATAGTTTGCAGGTAAAATTTGCAGAGTACCAAAAGTACCAAAACAGCAGAAACCCCCCCAAAGTGACCCCATTTTAGAAATTACTTCTCACAATGAATTCATATACACCACAGCATTTCATAGTCAAACATACATGGTTGAAATCATTCAGCTAGTGTCTGATACATGCTTTCTTTATCAGCTATCAGGTTCCCTTTAAATCCTCTTACAGCTAAGTGAAATGGAAATAAACAAAACAGAGGAAAAATTACAAAAAAATAATAATTTGCTCAAATGGAAAAGTTCCCATTTCTCATCTTTTTAACATTTTATTTTCTGTAGATAGTTAAGATTTTTAGGCCTTTTACATTTTCTTTAAATAATCAGTCCACGTGCTTTGTTTATTTTCTCCTTAAAATGTAAAGAATCAAGAAAAATGATGTTGCCGAAACCCGGGATCGAACCAGGGACCTTTAGATCTTCAGTCTAACGCTCTCCCATCTGAGCTATTTCGGCCAAACACAAACAACTTTAGGAGTGCTAGACACTTGGCAAATGTCAAGCGAAACCCCTGAAAGTAGATATTTTTATTTTTGCTTTGACTGGTTTTTGCAGCATGATTTCTATTTGAAACTCCTGCTATTTAGTTGTACATATTTAATAACTTTCATTAACTCTTTGTGAATGAGTAGAAAAAAACAGCAATTTTGACAGAGATTTTTTTACATTTTCAATTTGACTCCATTCATCAGGTTCATTCAAACCCTGTGTTTGTGAGACAGGTGATGGTTGCACATAAAAGACAATGTGCATGCATAATGTTACATCAAGTTTTATTTGTTATTAAATGCAAATAATTGGAGCAAAAAAGGAGACAACAGTTTAGAGAAAATATTTTCATGATTGTTAACTTTCAATGTGAAAACATTTGTCCCAAAATGTGCTGAAACTTAGATGTCAGTATCGCATGTGCATTTCAGACTTTAAAACTATGATTACCTGCTTTTTAAGCTTTTGTTTATTAAGTATTTTTATGGTTTATTGATGAATGAGGTAATCAAATATGATTACCTCATTATGAAAGCCTATTTTGAGCTAAATGGCCAAGCCCCATTTTAAAAAAATATGACTTTTATCACTGTATGCAGTAATAACTCTGGAATGCTTCTACATATCCCCGTAATTCTGAAAGTATTTTTTGTGACACATTGTACTTTACATTAACTGTAAATTTAGGTCAATATATTTTTAGTTTTTTTCTGTGAAAATATCTAAATTTTGTTTAAAATTTTGAAATATTAGTCATTTTTATTCTTTGACTGCTTATATCCTTAAACCAACTTGTTGCACCACACAAAAATGTAAATAAATAGCATTTTTCATATGTGTACTTTTTGTCAGCATTCACTTTCAAACCTCCTTTTATTTTGTTAGGATGTTAGAAATGTTAGATTTCTCACAAAATGCGGTGATGCACCATATTTCTTCAGAATCTACTGTTTGGCCACACAGCAGGGCTTTGAAAATAAGAGCGCTATTTGGATTTTGGAATGCAGATTTTGCAAGAATAGTTTGCAGGTAAAATTTGCAGAGTACCAAAAGTACCAAAACAGCAGAAACCCCCCCAAAGTGACCCCATTTTAGAAATTACTTCTCACAATGAATTCATATACACCACAGCATTTCATAGTCAAACATACATGGTTCAAATCATTCAGCTAGTGTCTGATACATGCTTTCTTTATCAGCTATCAGGTTCCCTTTAAATCCTCTTACAGCTAAGTGAAATGGAAATAAACAAAACAGAGGAAAAATTACAAAAAAATAATAATTTGCTCAAATGGAAAAGTTCCCATTTCTCATCTTTTTAACATTTTATTTTCTGTAGATAGTTAAGATTTTTAGGCCTTTTACATTTTCTTTAAATAATCAGTCCACGTGCTTTGTTTATTTTCTCCTTAAAATGTAAAGAATCAAGGAAAATGATGTTGCCGAAACCCGGGATCGAACCAGGGACCTTTAGATCTTCAGTCTAACGCTCTCCCATCTGAGCTATTTCGGCCAAACACAAACAACTTTAGGAGTGCTAGACACTTGGCAAATGTCAAGCAAAACCCCTGAAAGTAGATATTTTTATTTTTGCTTTGACTGGTTTTTGCAGCATGATTTCTATTTGAAACTCCTGCTATTTTGTTGTACATATTTAATAACTTTCATTAACTCTTTGTGAATGAGTAGAAAAAAACAGCAATTTTGACAGAGATTTTTTTACATTTTCAATTTGACTCCATTCATCAGGTTCATTCAAACCCTGTGTTTGTGAGACAGGTGATGGTTGCACATAAAAGACAATGTGCATGCATAATGTTACATCAAGTTTTATTTGTTATTAAATGCAAATAATTGGAGCAAAAAAGGAGACAACAATTTAGAGAAAATATTTTCATGATTGTTAACTTTCAATGTGAAAACATTTGTCCCAAAATGTGCTGAAACTTAGATGTCAGTATCGCATGTGCATTTCAGACTTTAAAACTATGATTACCTGCTTTTTAAGCTTTTGTTTATTAAGTATTTTTATGGTTTATTGATGAATGAGGTAATCAAATATGATTACCTCATTATGAAAGCCTATTTTGAGCTAAATGGCCAAGCCCCATTTTAAAAAAATATGACTTTTATCACTGTATGCAGTAATAACTCTGGAATGCTTCTACATATCCCCGTAATTCTGAAAGTATTTTTTGTGACACATTGTACTTTACATTAACTGTAAATTTAGGTCAATATATTTTTAGTTTTTTTCTGTGAAAATATCTAAATTTTGTTTAAAATTTTGAAATATTAGTCATTTTTATTCTTTGACTGCTTATATCCTTAAACCAACTTGTTGCACCACACAAAAATGTAAATAAATAGCATTTTTCATATGTGTACTTTTTGTCAGCATTCACTTTCAAACCTCCTTTTATTTTGTTAGGATGTTAGAAATGTTAGATTTCTCACAAAATGCGGTGATGCACCATATTTCTTCAGAATCTACTGTTTGGCCACACAGCAGGGCTTTGAAAATAAGAGCGCTATTTGGATTTTGGAATGCAGATTTTGCAAGAATAGTTTGCAGGTAAAATTTGCAGAGTACCAAAAGTACCAAAACAGCAGAAACCCCCCCAAAGTGACCCCATTTTAGAAATTACTTCTCACAATGAATTCATATACACCACAGCATTTCATAGTCAAACATACATGGTTGAAATCATTCAGCTAGTGTCTGATACATGCTTTCTTTATCAGCTATCAGGTTCCCTTTAAATCCTCTTACAGCTAAGTGAAATGGAAATAAACAAAACAGAGGAAAAATTACAAAAAAATAATAATTTGCTCAAATGGAAAAGTTCCCATTTCTCATCTTTTTAACATTTTATTTTCTGTAGATAGTTAAGATTTTTAGGCCTTTTACATTTTCTTTAAATAATCAGTCCACGTGCTTTGTTTATTTTCTCCTTAAAATGTAAAGAATCAAGAAAAATGATGTTGCCGAAACCCGGGATCGAACCAGGGACCTTTAGATCTTCAGTCTAACGCTCTCCCATCTGAGCTATTTCGGCCAAACACAAACAACTTTAGGAGTGCTAGACACTTGGCAAATGTCAAGCAAAACCCCTGAAAGTAGATATTTTTATTTTTGCTTTGACTGGTTTTTGCAGCATGATTTCTATTTGAAACTCCTGCTATTTTGTTGTACATATTTAATAACTTTCATTAACTCTTTGTGAATGAGTAGAAAAAAACAGCAATTTTGACAGAGATTTTTTTACATTTTCAATTTGACTCCATTCATCAGGTTCATTCAAACCCTGTGTTTGTGAGACAGGTGATGGTTGCACATAAAAGACAATGTGCATGCATAATGTTACATCAAGTTTTATTTGTTATTAAATGCAAATAATTGGAGCAAAAAAGGAGACAACAATTTAGAGAAAATATTTTCATGATTGTTAACTTTCAATGTGAAAACATTTGTCCCAAAATGTGCTGAAACTTAGATGTCAGTATCGCATGTGCATTTCAGACTTTAAAACTATGATTACCTGCTTTTTAAGCTTTTGTTTATTAAGTATTTTTATGGTTTATTGATGAATGAGGTAATCAAATATGATTACCTCATTATGAAAGCCTATTTTGAGCTAAATGGCCAAGCCCCATTTTAAAAAAATATGACTTTTATCACTGTATGCAGTAATAACTCTGGAATGCTTCTACATATCCCCGTAATTCTGAAAGTATTTTTTGTGACACATTGTACTTTACATTAACTGTAAATTTAGGTCAATATATTTTTAGTTTTTTTCTGTGAAAATATCTAAATTTTGTTTAAAATTTTGAAATATTAGTCATTTTTATTCTTTGACTGCTTATATCCTTAAACCAACTTGTTGCACCACACAAAAATGTAAATAAATAGCATTTTTCATATGTGTACTTTTTGTCAGCATTCACTTTCAAACCTCCTTTTATTTTGTTAGGATGTTAGAAATGTTAGATTTCTCACAAAATGCGGTGATGCACCATATTTCTTCAGAATCTACTGTTTGGCCACACAGCAGGGCTTTGAAAATAAGAGCGCTATTTGGATTTTGGAATGCAGATTTTGCAAGAATAGTTTGCAGGTAAAATTTGCAGAGTACCAAAAGTACCAAAACAGCAGAAACCCCCCCAAAGTGACCCCATTTTAGAAATTACTTCTCACAATGAATTCATATACACCACAGCATTTCATAGTCAAACATACATGGTTGAAATCATTCAGCTAGTGTCTGATACATGCTTTCTTTATCAGCTATCAGGTTCCCTTTAAATCCTCTTACAGCTAAGTGAAATGGAAATAAACAAAACAGAGGAAAAATTACAAAAAAATAATAATTTGCTCAAATGGAAAAGTTCCCATTTCTCATCTTTTTAACATTTTATTTTCTGTAGATAGTTAAGATTTTTAGGCCTTTTACATTTTCTTTAAATAATCAGTCCACGTGCTTTGTTTATTTTCTCCTTAAAATGTAAAGAATCAAGAAAAATGATGTTGCCGAAACCCGGGATCGAACCAGGGACCTTTAGATCTTCAGTCTAACGCTCTCCCATCTGAGCTATTTCGGCCAAACACAAACAACTTTAGGAGTGCTAGACACTTGGCAAATGTCAAGCGAAACCCCTGAAAGTAGATATTTTTATTTTTGCTTTGACTGGTTTTTGCAGCATGATTTCTATTTGAAACTCCTGCTATTTTGTTGTACATATTTAATAACTTTCATTAACTCTTTGTGAATGAGTAGAAAAAAACAGCAATTTTGACAGAGATTTTTTTACATTTTCAATTTGACTCCATTCATCAGGTTCATTCAAACCCTGTGTTTGTGAGACAGGTGATGGTTGCACATAAAAGACAATGTGCATGCATAATGTTACATCAAGTTTTATTTGTTATTAAATGCAAATAATTGGAGCAAAAAAGGAGACAACAATTTAGAGAAAATATTTTCATGATTGTTAACTTTCAATGTGAAAACATTTGTCCCAAAATGTGCTGAAACTTAGATGTCAGTATCGCATGTGCATTTCAGACTTTAAAACTATGATTACCTGCTTTTTAAGCTTTTGTTTATTAAGTATTTTTATGGTTTATTGATGAATGAGGTAATCAAATATGATTACCTCATTATGAAAGCCTATTTTGAGCTAAATGGCCAAGCCCCATTTTAAAAAAATATGACTTTTATCACTGTATGCAGTAATAACTCTGGAATGCTTCTACATATCCCCGTAATTCTGAAAGTATTTTTTGTGACACATTGTACTTTACATTAACTGTAAATTTAGGTCAATATATTTTTAGTTTTTTTCTGTGAAAATATCTAAATTTTGTTTAAAATTTTGAAATATTAGTCATTTTTATTCTTTGACTGCTTATATCCTTAAACCAACTTGTTGCACCACACAAAAATGTAAATAAATAGCATTTTTCATATGTGTACTTTTTGTCAGCATTCACTTTCAAACCTCCTTTTATTTTGTTAGGATGTTAGAAATGTTAGATTTCTCACAAAATGCGGTGATGCACCATATTTCTTCAGAATCTACTGTTTGGCCACACAGCAGGGCTTTGAAAATAAGAGCGCTATTTGGATTTTGGAATGCAGATTTTGCAAGAATAGTTTGCAGGTAAAATTTGCAGAGTACCAAAAGTACCAAAACAGCAGAAACCCCCCCAAAGTGACCCCATTTTAGAAATTACTTCTCACAATGAATTCATATACACCACAGCATTTCATAGTCAAACATACATGGTTGAAATCATTCAGCTAGTGTCTGATACATGCTTTCTTTATCAGCTATCAGGTTCCCTTTAAATCCTCTTACAGCTAAGTGAAATGGAAATAAACAAAACAGAGGAAAAATTACAAAAAAATAATAATTTGCTCAAATGGAAAAGTTCCCATTTCTCATCTTTTTAACATTTTATTTTCTGTAGATAGTTAAGATTTTTAGGCCTTTTACATTTTCTTTAAATAATCAGTCCACGTGCTTTGTTTATTTTCTCCTTAAAATGTAAAGAATCAAGGAAAATGATGTTGCCGAAACCCGGGATCGAACCAGGGACCTTTAGATCTTCAGTCTAACGCTCTCCCATCTGAGCTATTTCGGCCAAACACAAACAACTTTAGGAGTGCTAGACACTTGGCAAATGTCAAGCAAAACCCCTGAAAGTAGATATTTTTATTTTTGCTTTGACTGGTTTTTGCAGCATGATTTCTATTTGAAACTCCTGCTATTTTGTTGTACATATTTAATAACTTTCATTAACTCTTTGTGAATGAGTAGAAAAAAACAGCAATTTTGACAGAGATTTTTTTACATTTTCAATTTGACTCCATTCATCAGGTTCATTCAAACCCTGTGTTTGTGAGACAGGTGATGGTTGCACATAAAAGACAATGTGCATGCATAATGTTACATCAAGTTTTATTTGTTATTAAATGCAAATAATTGGAGCAAAAAAGGAGACAACAATTTAGAGAAAATATTTTCATGATTGTTAACTTTCAATGTGAAAACATTTGTCCCAAAATGTGCTGAAACTTAGATGTCAGTATCGCATGTGCATTTCAGACTTTAAAACTATGATTACCTGCTTTTTAAGCTTTTGTTTATTAAGTATTTTTATGGTTTATTGATGAATGAGGTAATCAAATATGATTACCTCATTATGAAAGCCTATTTTGAGCTAAATGGCCAAGCCCCATTTTAAAAAAATATGACTTTTATCACTGTATGCAGTAATAACTCTGGAATGCTTCTACATATCCCCGTAATTCTGAAAGTATTTTTTGTGACACATTGTACTTTACATTAACTGTAAATTTAGGTCAATATATTTTTAGTTTTTTTCTGTGAAAATATCTAAATTTTGTTTAAAATTTTGAAATATTAGTCATTTTTATTCTTTGACTGCTTATATCCTTAAACCAACTTGTTGCACCACACAAAAATGTAAATAAATAGCATTTTTCATATGTGTACTTTTTGTCAGCATTCACTTTCAAACCTCCTTTTATTTTGTTAGGATGTTAGAAATGTTAGATTTCTCACAAAATGCGGTGATGCACCATATTTCTTCAGAATCTACTGTTTGGCCACACAGCAGGGCTTTGAAAATAAGAGCGCTATTTGGATTTTGGAATGCAGATTTTGCAAGAATAGTTTGCAGGTAAAATTTGCAGAGTACCAAAAGTACCAAAACAGCAGAAACCCCCCCAAAGTGACCCCATTTTAGAAATTACTTCTCACAATGAATTCATATACACCACAGCATTTCATAGTCAAACATACATGGTTGAAATCATTCAGCTAGTGTCTGATACATGCTTTCTTTATCAGCTATCAGGTTCCCTTTAAATCCTCTTACAGCTAAGTGAAATGGAAATAAACAAAACAGAGGAAAAATTACAAAAAAATAATAATTTGCTCAAATGGAAAAGTTCCCATTTCTCATCTTTTTAACATTTTATTTTCTGTAGATAGTTAAGATTTTTAGGCCTTTTACATTTTCTTTAAATAATCAGTCCACGTGCTTTGTTTATTTTCTCCTTAAAATGTAAAGAATCAAGAAAAATGATGTTGCCGAAACCCGGGATCGAACCAGGGACCTTTAGATCTTCAGTCTAACGCTCTCCCATCTGAGCTATTTCGGCCAAACACAAACAACTTTAGGAGTGCTAGACACTTGGCAAATGTCAAGCAAAACCCCTGAAAGTAGATATTTTTATTTTTGCTTTGACTGGTTTTTGCAGCATGATTTCTATTTGAAACTCCTGCTATTTTGTTGTACATATTTAATAACTTTCATTAACTCTTTGTGAATGAGTAGAAAAAAACAGCAATTTTGACAGAGATTTTTTTACATTTTCAATTTGACTCCATTCATCAGGTTCATTCAAACCCTGTGTTTGTGAGACAGGTGATGGTTGCACATAAAAGACAATGTGCATGCATAATGTTACATCAAGTTTTATTTGTTATTAAATGCAAATAATTGGAGCAAAAAAGGAGACAACAATTTAGAGAAAATATTTTCATGATTGTTAACTTTCAATGTGAAAACATTTGTCCCAAAATGTGCTGAAACTTAGATGTCAGTATCGCATGTGCATTTCAGACTTTAAAACTATGATTACCTGCTTTTTAAGCTTTTGTTTATTAAGTATTTTTATGGTTTATTGATGAATGAGGTAATCAAATATGATTACCTCATTATGAAAGCCTATTTTGAGCTAAATGGCCAAGCCCCATTTTAAAAAAATATGACTTTTATCACTGTATGCAGTAATAACTCTGGAATGCTTCTACATATCCCCGTAATTCTGAAAGTATTTTTTGTGACACATTGTACTTTACATTAACTGTAAATTTAGGTCAATATATTTTTAGTTTTTTTCTGTGAAAATATCTAAATTTTGTTTAAAATTTTGAAATATTAGTCATTTTTATTCTTTGACTGCTTATATCCTTAAACCAACTTGTTGCACCACACAAAAATGTAAATAAATAGCATTTTTCATATGTGTACTTTTTGTCAGCATTCACTTTCAAACCTCCTTTTATTTTGTTAGGATGTTAGAAATGTTAGATTTCTCACAAAATGCGGTGATGCACCATATTTCTTCAGAATCTACTGTTTGGCCACACAGCAGGGCTTTGAAAATAAGAGCGCTATTTGGATTTTGGAATGCAGATTTTGCAAGAATAGTTTGCAGGTAAAATTTGCAGAGTACCAAAAGTACCAAAACAGCAGAAACCCCCCCAAAGTGACCCCATTTTAGAAATTACTTCTCACAATGAATTCATATACACCACAGCATTTCATAGTCAAACATACATGGTTGAAATCATTCAGCTAGTGTCTGATACATGCTTTCTTTATCAGCTATCAGGTTCCCTTTAAATCCTCTTACAGCTAAGTGAAATGGAAATAAACAAAACAGAGGAAAAATTACAAAAAAATAATAATTTGCTCAAATGGAAAAGTTCCCATTTCTCATCTTTTTAACATTTTATTTTCTGTAGATAGTTAAGATTTTTAGGCCTTTTACATTTTCTTTAAATAATCAGTCCACGTGCTTTGTTTATTTTCTCCTTAAAATGTAAAGAATCAAGAAAAATGATGTTGCCGAAACCCGGGATCGAACCAGGGACCTTTAGATCTTCAGTCTAACGCTCTCCCATCTGAGCTATTTCGGCCAAACACAAACAACTTTAGGAGTGCTAGACACTTGGCAAATGTCAAGCAAAACCCCTGAAAGTAGATATTTTTATTTTTGCTTTGACTGGTTTTTGCAGCATGATTTCTATTTGAAACTCCTGCTATTTTGTTGTACATATTTAATAACTTTCATTAACTCTTTGTGAATGAGTAGAAAAAAACAGCAATTTTGACAGAGATTTTTTTACATTTTCAATTTGACTCCATTCATCAGGTTCATTCAAACCCTGTGTTTGTGAGACAGGTGATGGTTGCACATAAAAGACAATGTGCATGCATAATGTTACATCAAGTTTTATTTGTTATTAAATGCAAATAATTGGAGCAAAAAAGGAGACAACAATTTAGAGAAAATATTTTCATGATTGTTAACTTTCAATGTGAAAACATTTGTCCCAAAATGTGCTGAAACTTAGATGTCAGTATCGCATGTGCATTTCAGACTTTAAAACTATGATTACCTGCTTTTTAAGCTTTTGTTTATTAAGTATTTTTATGGTTTATTGATGAATGAGGTAATCAAATATGATTACCTCATTATGAAAGCCTGTTTTGAGCTAAATGGCCAAGCCCCATTTTAAAAAAATATGACTTTTATCACTGTATGCAGTAATAACTCTGGAATGCTTCTACATATCCCCGTAATTCTGAAAGTATTTTTTGTGACACATTGTACTTTACATTAACTGTAAATTTAGGTCAATATATTTTTAGTTTTTTTCTGTGAAAATATCTAAATTTTGTTTAAAATTTTGAAATATTAGTCATTTTTATTCTTTGACTGCTTATATCCTTAAACCAACTTGTTGCACCACACAAAAATGTAAATAAATAGCATTTTTCATATGTGTACTTTTTGTCAGCATTCACTTTCAAACCTCCTTTTATTTTGTTAGGATGTTAGAAATGTTAGATTTCTCACAAAATGCGGTGATGCACCATATTTCTTCAGAATCTACTGTTTGGCCACACAGCAGGGCTTTGAAAATAAGAGCGCTATTTGGATTTTGGAATGCAGATTTTGCAAGAATAGTTTGCAGGTAAAATTTGCAGAGTACCAAAAGTACCAAAACAGCAGAAACCCCCCCAAAGTGACCCCATTTTAGAAATTACTTCTCACAATGAATTCATATACACCACAGCATTTCATAGTCAAACATACATGGTTGAAATCATTCAGCTAGTGTCTGATACATGCTTTCTTTATCAGCTATCAGGTTCCCTTTAAATCCTCTTACAGCTAAGTGAAATGGAAATAAACAAAACAGAGGAAAAATTACAAAAAAATAATAATTTGCTCAAATGGAAAAGTTCCCATTTCTCATCTTTTTAACATTTTATTTTCTGTAGATAGTTAAGATTTTTAGGCCTTTTACATTTTCTTTAAATAATCAGTCCACGTGCTTTGTTTATTTTCTCCTTAAAATGTAAAGAATCAAGAAAAATGATGTTGCCGAAACCCGGGATCGAACCAGGGACCTTTAGATCTTCAGGCTAACGCTCTCCCATCTGAGCTATTTCGGCCAAACACAAACAACTTTAGGAGTGCTAGACACTTGGCAAATGTCAAGCGAAACCCCTGAAAGTAGATATTTTTATTTTTGCTTTGACTGGTTTTTGCAGCATGATTTCTATTTGAAACTCCTGCTATTTTGTTGTACATATTTAATAACTTTCATTAACTCTTTGTGAATGAGTAGAAAAAAACAGCAATTTTGACAGAGATTTTTTTACATTTTCAATTTGACTCCATTCATCAGGTTCATTCAAACCCTGTGTTTGTGAGACAGGTGATGGTTGCACATAAAAGACAATGTGCATGCATAATGTTACATCAAGTTTTATTTGTTATTAAATGCAAATAATTGGAGCAAAAAAGGAGACAACAATTTAGAGAAAATATTTTCATGATTGTTAACTTTCAATGTGAAAACATTTGTCCCAAAATGTGCTGAAACTTAGATGTCAGTATCGCATGTGCATTTCAGACTTTAAAACTATGATTACCTGCTTTTTAAGCTTTTGTTTATTAAGTATTTTTATGGTTTATTGATGAATGAGGTAATCAAATATGATTACCTCATTATGAAAGCCTATTTTGAGCTAAATGGCCAAGCCCCATTTTAAAAAAATATGACTTTTATCACTGTATGCAGTAATAACTCTGGAATGCTTCTACATATCCCCGTAATTCTGAAAGTATTTTTTGTGACACATTGTACTTTACATTAACTGTAAATTTAGGTCAATATATTTTTAGTTTTTTTCTGTGAAAATATCTAAATTTTGTTTAAAATTTTGAAATATTAGTCATTTTTATTCTTTGACTGCTTATATCCTTAAACCAACTTGTTGCACCACACAAAAATGTAAATAAATAGCATTTTTCATATGTGTACTTTTTGTCAGCATTCACTTTCAAACCTCCTTTTATTTTGTTAGGATGTTAGAAATGTTAGATTTCTCACAAAATGCGGTGATGCACCATATTTCTTCAGAATCTACTGTTTGGCCACACAGCAGGGCTTTGAAAATAAGAGCGCTATTTGGATTTTGGAATGCAGATTTTGCAAGAATAGTTTGCAGGTAAAATTTGCAGAGTACCAAAAGTACCAAAACAGCAGAAACCCCCCCAAATGTGACCCCATTTTAGAAATTACTTCTCACAATGAATTCATATACACCACAGCATTTCATAGTCAAACATACATGGTTGAAATCATTCAGCTAGTGTCTGATACATGCTTTCTTTATCAGCTATCAGGTTCCCTTTAAATCCTCTTACAGCTAAGTGAAATGGAAATAAACAAAACAGAGGAAAAATTACAAAAAAATAATAATTTGCTCAAATGGAAAAGTTCCCATTTCTCATCTTTTTAACATTTTATTTTCTGTAGATAGTTAAGATTTTTAGGCCTTTTACATTTTCTTTAAATAATCAGTCCACGTGCTTTGTTTATTTTCTCCTTAAAATGTAAAGAATCAAGAAAAATGATGTTGCCGAAACCCGGGATCGAACCAGGGACCTTTAGATCTTCAGTCTAACGCTCTCCCATCTGAGCTATTTCGGCCAAACACAAACAGCTTTAGGAGTGCTAGACACTTGGCAAATGTCAAGCGAAACCCCTGAAAGTAGATATTTTTATTTTTGCTTTGACTGGTTTTTGCAGCATGATTTCTATTTGAAACTCCTGCTATTTTGTTGTACATATTTAATAACTTTCATTAATTTTTTGTGAATGAGTAGAAAAAAACAGCAATTTTGACAGAGATTTTTTTACATTTTCAATTTGACTCCATTCATCAGGTTCATTCAAACCCTGTGTTTGTGAGACAGGTGATGGTTGCACATAAAAGACAATGTGCATGCATAATGTTACATCAAGTTTTATTTGTTATT
Organism: Ranitomeya variabilis; assembly: GCF_051348905.1. Lineage (NCBI taxonomy): Eukaryota > Metazoa > Chordata > Amphibia > Anura > Dendrobatidae > Ranitomeya > Ranitomeya variabilis. The sequence goes on from NC_135235.1 coordinate 316,049,007, forward strand.
AAATGCAAATAATTGGAGCAAAAAAGGAGACAACAATTTAGAGAAAATATTTTCATGATTGTTAACTTTCAATGTGAAAACATTTGTCCCAAAATGTGCTGAAACTTAGATGTCAGTATCGCATGTGCATTTCAGACTTTAAAACTATGATTACCTGCTTTTTAAGCTTTTGTTTATTAAGTATTTTTATGGTTTATTGATGAATGAGGTAATCAAATATGATTACCTCATTATGAAAGCCTATTTTCAGCTAAATGGCCAAGCCCCATTTTAAAAAAATATGACTTTTATCACTGTATGCAGTAATAACTCTGGAATGCTTCTACATATCCCCGTAATTCTGAAAGTATTTTTTGTGACACATTGTACTTTACATTAACTGTAAATTTAGGTCAATATATTTTTAGTTTTTTTCTGTGAAAATATCTAAATTTTGTTTAAAATTTTGAAATATTAGTCATTTTTATTCTTTGACTGCTTATATCCTTAAACCAACTTGTTGCACCACACAAAAATGTAAATAAATAGCATTTTTCATATGTGTACTTTTTGTCAGCATTCACTTTCAAACCTCCTTTTATTTTGTTAGGATGTTAGAAATGTTAGATTTCTCACAAAATGCGGTGATGCACCATATTTCTTCAGAATCTACTGTTTGGCCACACAGCAGGGCTTTGAAAATAAGAGCGCTATTTGGATTTTGGAATGCAGATTTTGCAAGAATAGTTTGCAGGTAAAATTTGCAGAGTACCAAAAGTACCAAAACAGCAGAAACCCCCCCAAAGTGACCCCATTTTAGAAATTACTTCTCACAATGAATTCATATACACCACAGCATTTCATAGTCAAACATACATGGTTGAAATCATTCAGCTAGTGTCTGATACATGCTTTCTTTATCAGCTATCAGGTTCCCTTTAAATCCTCTTACAGCTAAGTGAAATGGAAATAAACAAAACAGAGGAAAAATTACAAAAAAATAATAATTTGCTCAAATGGAAAAGTTCCCATTTCTCATCTTTTTAACATTTTATTTTCTGTAGATAGTTAAGATTTTTAGGCCTTTTACATTTTCTTTAAATAATCAGTCCACGTGCTTTGTTTATTTTCTCCTTAAAATGTAAAGAATCAAGAAAAATGATGTTGCCGAAACCCGGGATCGAACCAGGGACCTTTAGATCTTCAGTCTAACGCTCTCCCATCTGAGCTATTTCGGCCAAACACAAACAACTTTAGGAGTGCTAGACACTTGGCAAATGTCAAGCGAAACCCCTGAAAGTAGATATTTTTATTTTTGCTTTGACTGGTTTTTGCAGCATGATTTCTATTTGAAACTCCTGCTATTTTGTTGTACATATTTAATAACTTTCATTAACTCTTTGTGAATGAGTAGAAAAAAACAGCAATTTTGACAGAGATTTTTTTACATTTTCAATTTGACTCCATTCATCAGGTTCATTCAAACCCTGTGTTTGTGAGACAGGTGATGGTTGCACATAAAAGACAATGTGCATGCATAATGTTACATCAAGTTTTATTTGTTATTAAATGCAAATAATTGGAGCAAAAAAGGAGACAACAATTTAGAGAAAATATTTTCATGATTGTTAACTTTCAATGTGAAAACATTTGTCCCAAAATGTGCTGAAACTTAGATGTCAGTATCGCATGTGCATTTCAGACTTTAAAACTATGATTACCTGCTTTTTAAGCTTTTGTTTATTAAGTATTTTTATGGTTTATTGATGAATGAGGTAATCAAATATGATTACCTCATTATGAAAGCCTATTTTGAGCTAAATGGCCAAGCCCCATTTTAAAAAAATATGACTTTTATCACTGTATGCAGTAATAACTCTGGAATGCTTCTACATATCCCCGTAATTCTGAAAGTATTTTTTGTGACACATTGTACTTTACATTAACTGTAAATTTAGGTCAATATATTTTTAGTTTTTTTCTGTGAAAATATCTAAATTTTGTTTAAAATTTTGAAATATTAGTCATTTTTATTCTTTGACTGCTTATATTCTTAAACCAACTTGTTGCACCACACAAAAATGTAAATAAATAGCATTTTTCATATGTGTACTTTTTGTCAGCATTCACTTTCAAACCTCCTTTTATTTTGTTAGGATGTTAGAAATGTTAGATTTCTCACAAAATGCGGTGATGCACCATATTTCTTCAGAATCTACTGTTTGGCCACACAGCAGGGCTTTGAAAATAAGAGCGCTATTTGGATTTTGGAATGCAGATTTTGCAAGAATAGTTTGCAGGTAAAATTTGCAGAGTACCAAAAGTACCAAAACAGCAGAAACCCCCCCAAAGTGACCCCATTTTAGAAATTACTTCTCACAATGAATTCATATACACCACAGCATTTCATAGTCAAACATACATGGTTGAAATCATTCAGCTAGTGTCTGATACATGCTTTCTTTATCAGCTATCAGGTTCCCTTTAAATCCTCTTACAGCTAAGTGAAATGGAAATAAACAAAACAGAGGAAAAATTACAAAAAAATAATAATTTGCTCAAATGGAAAAGTTCCCATTTCTCATCTTTTTAACATTTTATTTTCTGTAGATAGTTAAGATTTTTAGGCCTTTTACATTTTCTTTAAATAATCAGTCCACGTGCTTTGTTTATTTTCTCCTTAAAATGTAAAGAATCAAGAAAAATGATGTTGCCGAAACCCGGGATCGAACCAGGGACCTTTAGATCTTCAGTCTAACGCTCTCCCATCTGAGCTATTTCGGCCAAACACAAACAACTTTAGGAGTGCTAGACACTTGGCAAATGTCAAGCGAAACCCCTGAAAGTAGATATTTTTATTTTTGCTTTGACTGGTTTTTGCAGCATGATTTCTATTTGAAACTCCTGCTATTTTGTTGTACATATTTAATAACTTTCATTAACTCTTTGTGAATGAGTAGAAAAAAACAGCAATTTTGACAGAGATTTTTTTACATTTTCAATTTGACTCCATTCATCAGGTTCATTCAAACCCTGTGTTTGTGAGACAGGTGATGGTTGCACATAAAAGACAATGTGCATGCATAATGTTACATCAAGTTTTATTTGTTATTAAATGCAAATAATTGGAGCAAAAAAGGAGACAACAATTTAGAGAAAATATTTTCATGATTGTTAACTTTCAATGTGAAAACATTTGTTCCAAAATGTGCTGAAACTTAGATGTCAGTATCGCATGTGCATTTCAGACTTTAAAACTATGATTACCTGCTTTTTAAGCTTTTGTTTATTAAGTATTTTTATGGTCTATTGATGAATGAGGTAATCAAATATGAAATTAGACTTACCGGCAATTCAGTTTATAGAAATCTCCCAGAACAGCCCCATAGGATGTGGAGTCTCCGCCCTAATAGGGAAAGAGAACACAAAGAGTTGAAATAGTCCCGCCCCATTGACCGCCCGCAGTATTTTTATAGTGCCAAGACAGCTAACATATGCACATAAAAACTATTTCACGGTCCTAGAGTTCCGTTTATAGACGACAATTTCAGATTCACCCCAAAGACTCCCAGGTAGTGGTAACTTTGGGATCGGATTTTTTAAGGCCCATTGCTAAGTTTGGTTTGATCCCCATCTAATCAATAATTGACTGAGAATCTGTATAGTTTCATGAAAAGGTGATGTCAGAAGTGGGATTTGAACCCACGCCTCCAAGAGAGACTGCGACCTGAACGCAGCGCCTTAGACCGCTCGGCCATCCTGACTTCTTGTGGATTCTGTGCCTTAACTCTTTCCAAGTTAGTCAGAAGAAATATGACCAGTAATTGTCATTGAAAATTATTTTAAAATATTTAATATTAGTTTTTATTTCAATACATTTGTTTAAACTATTAGTTATCAAGCCTATTTTGAGCTAAATGGCCAAGCCCCATTTTAAAAAAATATGACTTTTATCACTGTATGCAGTAATAACTCTGGAATGCTTCTACATATCCCCGTAATTCTGAAAGTGTTTTTTGTGACACATTGTACTTTACATTAACTGTAAATTTAGGTCAATATATTTTTAGTTTTTTTCTGTGAAAATATCTAAATTTTGTTTAAAATTTTGAAATATTAGTCATTTTTTATTCTTTGACTGCTTATATCCTTAAACCAACTTGTTGCACCACACAAAAATGTAAATAAATAGCATTTTTCATATGTGTACTTTTTGTCAGCATTCACTTTCAAACCTCCTTTTATTTTGTTAGGATGTTAGAAATGTTAGATTTCTCACAAAATGCGGTGATGCACCATATTTCTTCAGAATCTACTGTTTGGCCACACAGCAGGGCTTTGAAAATAAGAGCGCTATTTGGATTTTGGAATGCAGATTTTGCAAGAATAGTTTGCAGGTAAAATTTGCAGAGTACCAAAAGTACCAAAACAGCAGAACCCCCCCCAAAGTGACCCCATTTTAGAAATTACTTCTCACAATGAATTCATATACACCACAGCATTTCATAGTCAAACATACATGGTTGAAATCATTCAGCTAGTGTCTGATACATGCTTTCTTTATCAGCTATCAGGTTCCCTTTAAATCCTCTTACAGCTAAGTGAAATGGAAATAAACAAAACAGAGGAAAAATTACAAAAAAATAATAATTTGCTCAAATGGAAAAGTTCCCATTTCTCATCTTTTTAACATTTTATTTTCTGTAGATAGTTAAGATTTTTAGGCCTTTTACATTTTGTTTAAATAATCAGTCCACGTGCTTTGTTTATTTTCTCCTTAAAATGTAAAGAATCAAGAAAAATGATGTTGCCGAAACCCGGGATCGAACCAGGGACCTTTAGATCTTCAGTCTAACGCTCTCCCATCTGAGCTATTTCGGCCAAACACAAACAACTTTAGGAGTGCTAGACACTTGGCAAATGTCAAGCGAAACCCCTGAAAGTAGATATTTTTATTTTTGCTTTGACTGGTTTTTGCAGCATGATTTCTATTTGAAACTCCTGCTATTTTGTTGTACATATTTAATAACTTTCATTAACTCTTTGTGAATGAGTAGAAAAAAACAGCAATTTTGACAGAGATTTTTTTACATTTTCAATTTGACTCCATTCATCAGGTTCATTCAAACCCTGTGTTTGTGAGACAGGTGATGGTTGCACATAAAAGACAATGTGCATGCATAATGTTACATCAAGTTTTATTTGTTATTAAATGCAAATAATTGGAGCAAAAAAGGAGACAACAATTTAGAGAAAATATTTTAATGATTGTTAAATTTCAATGTGAAAACATTTGTCCCAAAATGTGCTGAAACTTAGATGTCAGTATCGCATGTGCATTTCAGACTTTAAAACTATGATTACCTGCTTTTTAAGCTTTTGTTTATTAAGTATTTTTATGGTCTATTGATGAATGAGGTAATCAAATATGAAATTAGACTTACCGGCAATTCAGTTTATAGAAATCTCCCAGAACAGCCCCATAGGATGTGGAGTCTCCGCCCTAATAGGGAAAGAGAACACAAAGAGTTGAAATAGTCCCGCCCCATTGACCGCCCGCAGTATTTTTATAGTGCCAAGACAGCTAACATATGCACATAAAAACTATTTCACGGTCCTAGAGTTCCGTTTATAGACGACAATTTCAGATTCACCCCAAAGACTCCCAGGTAGTGGTAACTTTGGGATCAGGTTTTTTAAGGCCCATTGCTAAGTTTGGTTTGATCCCCATCTAATCAATAATTGACTGAGAATCTGAATAGTTTCATGAAAAGGTGATGTCAAAAGTGGGATTTGAACCCACGCCTCCAAGAGAGACTGCGACCTGAACGCAGCGCTTGACTTCTTGTGGATTCTGTGCCTTAACTCTTTCCAAGTTAGTCAGCAGAAATATGACCAGTAATTGTCATTGAAAATTATTTTAAAATATTTAATATTACAGTTTTTATTTCAATACATTTGTTTAAACTATTAGTTATCAAGCCTATTTTGAGCTAAATGGCCAAGCCCCATTTTAAAAAAATATGACTTTTATCACTGTATGCAGTAATAACTCTGGAATGCTTCTACATATCCCCGTAATTCTGAAAGTGTTTTTTGTGACACATTGTACTTTACATTAACTGTAAATTTAGGTCAATATATTTTTAGTTTTTTTCTGTGAAAATATCTAAATTTTGTTTAAAATTTTGAAATATTAGTCATTTTTATTCTTTGACTGCTTATATCCTTAAACCAACTTGTTGCACCACACAAAAATGTAAATAAATAGCATTTTTCATATGTGTACTTTTTGTCAGCATTCACTTTCAAACCTCCTTTTATTTTGTTAGGATGTTAGAAATGTTAGATTTCTCACAAAATGCGGTGATGCACCATATTTCTTCAGAATCTACTGTTTGGCCACACAGCAGGGCTTTGAAAATAAGAGCGCTATTTGGATTTTGGAATGCAGATTTTGCAAGAATAGTTTGCAGGTAAAATTTGCAGAGTACCAAAAGTACCAAAACAGCAGAACCCCCCCCAAAGTGACCCCATTTTAGAAATTACTTCTCACAATGAATTCATATACACCACAGCATTTCATAGTCAAACATACATGGTTGAAATCATTCAGCTAGTGTCTGATACATGCTTTCTTTATCAGCTATCAGGTTCCCTTTAAATCCTCTTACAGCTAAGTGAAATGGAAATAAACAAAACAGAGGAAAAATTACAAAAAAATAATAATTTGCTCAAATGGAAAAGTTCCCATTTCTCATCTTTTTAACATTTTATTTTCTGTAGATAGTTAAGATTTTTAGGCCTTTTACATTTTCTTTAAATAATCAGTCCACGTGCTTTGTTTATTTTCTCCTTAAAATGTAAAGAATCAAGAAAAATGATGTTGCCGAAACCCGGGATCGAACCAGGGACCTTTAGATCTTCAGTCTAACGCTCTCCCATCTGAGCTATTTCGGCCAAACACAAACAACTTTAGGAGTGCTAGACACTTGGCAAATGTCAAGCGAAACCCCTGAAAGTAGATATTTTTATTTTTGCTTTGACTGGTTTTTGCAGCATGATTTCTATTTGAAACTCCTGCTATTTTGTTGTACATATTTAATAACTTTCATTAACTCTTTGTGAATGAGTAGAAAAAAACAGCAATTTTGACAGAGATTTTTTTACATTTTCAATTTGACTCCATTCATCAGGTTCATTCAAACCCTGTGTTTGTGAGACAGGTGATGGTTGCACATAAAAGACAATGTGCATGCATAATGTTACATCAAGTTTTATTTGTTATTAAATGCAAATAATTGGAGCAAAAAAGGAGACAACAATTTAGAGAAAATATTTTAATGATTGTTAAATTTCAATGTGAAAACATTTGTCCCAAAATGTGCTGAAACTTAGATGTCAGTATCGCATGTGCATTTCAGACTTTAAAACTATGATTACCTGCTTTTTAAGCTTTTGTTTATTAAGTATTTTTATGGTCTATTGATGAATGAGGTAATCAAATATGAAATTAGACTTACCGGCAATTCAGTTTATAGAAATCTCCCAGAACAGCCCCATAGGATGTGGAGTCTCCGCCCTAATAGGGAAAGAGAACACAAAGAGTTGAAATAGTCCCGCCCCATTGACCGCCCGCAGTATTTTTATAGTGCCAAGACAGCTAACATATGCACATAAAAACTATTTCACGGTCCTAGAGTTCCGTTTATAGACGACAATTTCAGATTCACCCCAAAGACTCCCAGGTAGTGGTAACTTTGGGATCAGGTTTTTTAAGGCCCATTGCTAAGTTTGGTTTGATCCCCATCTAATCAATAATTGACTGAGAATCTGAATAGTTTCATGAAAAGGTGATGTCAAAAGTGGGATTTGAACCCACGCCTCCAAGAGAGACTGCGACCTGAACGCAGCGCCTGACTTCTTGTGGATTCTGTGCCTTAACTCTTTCCAAGTTAGTCAGCAGAAATATGACCAGTAATTGTCATTGAAAATTATTTTAAAATATTTAATATTACAGTTTTTATTTCAATACATTTGTTTAAACTATTAGTTATCAAGCCTATTTTGAGCTAAATGGCCAAGCCCCATTTTAAAAAAATATGACTTTTATCACTGTATGCAGTAATAACTCTGGAATGCTTCTACATATCCCCGTAATTCTGAAAGTGTTTTTTGTGACACATTGTACTTTACATTAACTGTAAATTTAGGTCAATATATTTTTAGTTTTTTTCTGTGAAAATATCTAAATTTTGTTTAAAATTTTGAAATATTAGTCATTTTTATTCTTTGACTGCTTATATCCTTAAACCAACTTGTTGCACCACACAAAAATGTAAATAAATAGCATTTTTCATATGTGTACTTTTTGTCAGCATTCACTTTCAAACCTCCTTTTATTTTGTTAGGATGTTAGAAATGTTAGATTTCTCACAAAATGCGGTGATGCACCATATTTCTTCAGAATCTACTGTTTGGCCACACAGCAGGGCTTTGAAAATAAGAGCGCTATTTGGATTTTGGAATGCAGATTTTGCAAGAATAGTTTGCAGGTAAAATTTGCAGAGTACCAAAAGTACCAAAACAGCAGAACCCCCCCCAAAGTGACCCCATTTTAGAAATTACTTCTCACAATGAATTCATATACACCACAGCATTTCATAGTCAAACATACATGGTTGAAATCATTCAGCTAGTGTCTGATACATGCTTTCTTTATCAGCTATCAGGTTCCCTTTAAATCCTCTTACAGCTAAGTGAAATGGAAATAAACAAAACAGAGGAAAAATTACAAAAAAATAATAATTTGCTCAAATGGAAAAGTTCCCATTTCTCATCTTTTTAACATTTTATTTTCTGTAGATAGTTAAGATTTTTAGGCCTTTTACATTTTGTTTAAATAATCAGTCCACGTGCTTTGTTTATTTTCTCCTTAAAATGTAAAGAATCAAGAAAAATGATGTTGCCGAAACCCGGGATCGAACCAGGGACCTTTAGATCTTCAGTCTAACGCTCTCCCATCTGAGCTATTTTGGCCAAACACAAACAACTTTAGGAGTGCTAGACACTTGGCAAATGTCAAACGAAACCCCTGAAAGTAGATATTTTTATTTTTGCTTTGACTGGTTTTTGCAGCATGATTTCTATTTGAAACTCCTGCTATTTTGTTGTACATATTTAATAACTTTCATTAACTCTTTGTGAATGAGTAGAAAAAAACAGCAATTTTGACAGAGATTTTTTTACATTTTCAATTTGACTCCATTCATCAGGTTCATTCAAACCCTGTGTTTGTGAGACAGGTGATGGTTGCACATAAAAGACAATGTGCATGCATAATGTTACATCAAGTTTTATTTGTTATTAAATGCAAATAATTGGAGCAAAAAAGGAGACAACAATTTAGAGAAAATATTTTAATGATTGTTAACTTTCAATGTGAAAACATTTGTCCCAAAATGTGCTGAAACTTAGATGTCAGTATCGCATGTGCATTTCAGACTTTAAAACTATGATTACCTACCTTTTAAGCTTTTGTTTATTAAGTATTTTTATGGTCTATTGATGAATGAGGTAATCAAATATGAAATTAGACTTACCGGCAATTCAGTTTATAGAAATCTCCCAGAACAGCCCCATAGGATGTGGAGTCTCCGCCCTAATAGGGAAAGAGAACACAAAGAGTTGAAATAGTCCCGCCCCATTGACCGCCCGCAGTATTTTTATAGTGCCAAGACAGCTAACATATGCACATAAAAACTATTTCACGGTCCTAGAGTTCCGTTTATAGACGACAATTTCAGATTCACCCCAAAGACTCCCAGGTAGTGGTAACTTTGGGATCAGGTTTTTTAAGGCCCATTGCTAAGTTTGGTTTGATCCCCATCTAATCAATAATTGACTGAGAATCTGTATAGTTTCATGAAAAGGTGATGTCAAAAGTGGGATTTGAACCCACGCCTCCAAGAGAGACTGCGACCTGAACGCAGCGCCTGACTTCTTGTGGATTCTGTGCCTTAACTCTTTCCAAGTTAGTCAGCAGAAATATGACCAGTAATTGTCATTGAAAATTATTTTAAAATATTTAATATTACAGTTTTTATTTCAATACATTTGTTTAAACTATTAGTTATCAAGCCTATTTTGAGCTAAATGGCCAAGCCCCATTTTAAAAAAATATGACTTTTATCACTGTATGCAGTAATAACTCTGGAATGCTTCTACATATCCCCGTAATTCTGAAAGTGTTTTTTGTGACACATTGTACTTTACATTAACTGTAAATTTAGGTCAATATATTTTTAGTTTTTTTCTGTGAAAATATCTAAATTTTGTTTAAAATTTTGAAATATTAGTCATTTTTATTCTTTGACTGCTTATATCCTTAAACCAACTTGTTGCACCACACAAAAATGTAAATAAATAGCATTTTTCATATGTGTACTTTTTGTCAGCATTCACTTTCAAACCTCCTTTTATTTTGTTAGGATGTTAGAAATGTTAGATTTCTCACAAAATGCGGTGATGCACCATATTTCTTCAGAATCTACTGTTTGGCCACACAGCAGGGCTTTGAAAATAAGAGCGCTATTTGGATTTTGGAATGCAGATTTTGCAAGAATAGTTTGCAGGTAAAATTTGCAGAGTACCAAAAGTACCAAAACAGCAGAAACCCCCCCAAAGTGACCCCATTTTAGAAATTACTTCTCACAATGAATTCATATACACCACAGCATTTCATAGTCAAACATACATGGTTGAAATCATTCAGCTAGTGTCTGATACATGCTTTCTTTATCAGCTATCAGGTTCCCTTTAAATCCTCTTACAGCTAAGTGAAATGGAAATAAACAAAACAGAGGAAAAATTACAAAAAAATAATAATTTGCTCAAATGGAAAAGTTCCCATTTCTCATCTTTTTAACATTTTATTTTCTGTAGATAGTTAAGATTTTTAGGCCTTTTACATTTTCTTTAAATAATCAGTCCACGTGCTTTGTTTATTTTCTCCTTAAAATGTAAAGAATCAAGAAAAATGATGTTGCCGAAACCCGGGATCGAACCAGGGACCTTTAGATCTTCAGTCTAACGCTCTCCCATCTGAGCTATTTCGGCCAAACACAAAAAACTTTAGGAGTGCTAGACACTTGGCAAATGTCAAGCGAAACCCCTGAAAGTAGATATTTTTATTTTTGCTTTGACTGGTTTTTGCAGCATGAATTCTATTTGAAACTCCTGCTATTTTGTTGTACATATTTAATAACTTTCATTAACACTCTTTGTGAATGAGTAGAAAAAAACAGCAATTTTGACAGAGATTTTTTTACATTTTCAATTTGACTCCATTCATCAGGTTCATTCAAACCCTGTGTTTGTGAGACAGGTGATGGTTGCACATAAAAGACAATGTGCATGCATAATGTTACATCAAGTTTTATTTGTTATTAAATGCAAATAATTGGAGCAAAAAAGGAGACAACAATTTAGAGAAAATATTTTAATGATTGTTAACTTTCAATGTGAAAACATTTGTCCCAAAATGTGCTGAAACTTAGATGTCATCTCACCTACTGTATTCTCACCCATCCCTTGTAGATTGTGAGCCCTCGCGGGCAGGGTCCTCACTCCTCCTGTACCAGTTATGACTTGTATTGTTCAAGATTATTATACTTGTTTTTATTATGTATACCCCTCCTCACTTGTAAAGAGCCATGGAATAAATGGCGCTATAACAATAAATAATAATAATAATAATAATAATGTCAGTATCGCATGTGCATTTCAGACTTTAAAACTATGATTACCTACCTTTTAAGCTTTTGTTTATTAAGTATTTTTATAGTCTATTGATGAATGAGGTAATCAAATATGAAATTAGACTTACCGGCAATTCAGTTTATAGAAATCTCCCAGAACAGCCCCATAGGATGTGGAGTCTCCGCCCTAATAGGGAAAGAGAACACAAAGAGTTGAAATAGTCCCGCCCCATTGACCGCCCGCAGTATTTTTATAGTGCCAAGACAGCTAACATATGCACATAAAAACGATTTCACGGTCCTAGAGTTCCGTTTATAGACGACAATTTCAGATTCACCCCAAAGACTCCCAGGTAGTGGTAACTTTGGGATCAGGTTTTTTAAGGCCCATTGCTAAGTTTGGTTTGATCCCCATCTAATCAATAATTGACTGAGAATCTGTATAGTTTCATGAAAAGGTGATGTCAAAAGTGGGATTTGAACCCACGCCTCCAAGAGAGACTGCGACCTGAACGCAGCGCCTGACTTCTTGTGGATTCTGTGCCTTAACTCTTTCCAAGTTAGTCAGCAGAAATATGACCAGTAATTGTCATTGAAAATTATTTTAAAATATTTAATATTACAGTTTTTATTTCAATACATTTGTTTAAACTATTAGTTATCAAGCCTATTTTGAGCTAAATGGCCAAGCCCCATTTTAAAAAAATATGACTTTTATCACTGTATGCAGTAATAACTCTGGAATGCTTCTACATATCCCCGTAATTCTGAAAGTGTTTTTTGTGACACATTGTACTTTACATTAACTGTAAATTTAGGTCAATATATTTTTAGTTTTTTTCTGTGAAAATATCTAAATTTTGCTTAAAATTTTGAAATATTAGTCATTTTCATTCTTTGACTGCTTATATCCTTAAACCAACTTGTTGCACCACACAAAAATGTAAATAAATAGCATTTTTCATATGTGTACTTTTTGTCAGCATTCACTTTCAAACCTCCTTTTATTTTGTTAGGATGTTAGAAATGTTAGATTTCTCACAAAATGCGGTGATGCACCATATTTCTTCAGAATCTACTGTTTGGCCACACAGCAGGGCTTTGAAAATAAGAGCGCTATTTGGATTTTGGAATGCAGATTTTGCAAGAATAGTTTGCAGGTAAAATTTGCAGAGTACCAAAAGTACCAAAACAGCAGAAACCCCCCCAAAGTGACCCCATTTTAGAAATTACTTCTCACAATGAATTCATATACACCACAGCATTTCATAGTCAAACATACATGGTTGAAATCATTCAGCTAGTGTCTGATACATGCTTTCTTTATCAGCTATCAGGTTCCCTTTAAATCCTCTTACAGCTAAGTGAAATGGAAATAAACAAAACAGAGGAAAAATTACAAAAAAATAATAATTTGCTCAAATGGAAAAGTTCCCATTTCTCATCTTTTTAACATTTTATTTTCTGTAGATAGTTAAGATTTTTAGGCCTTTTACATTTTCTTTAAATAATCAGTCCACGTGCTTTGTTTATTTTCTCCTTAAAATGTAAAGAATCAAGAAAAATGATGTTGCCGAAACCCGGGATCGAACCAGGGACCTTTAGATCTTCAGTCTAACGCTCTCCCATCTGAGCTATTTCGGCCAAACACAAAAAACTTTAGGAGTGCTAGACACTTGGCAAATGTCAAGCAAAACCCCTGAAAGTAGATATTTTTATTTTTGCTTTGACTGGTTTTTGCAGCATGAATTCTATTTGAAACTCCTGCTATTTTGTTGTACATATTTAATAACTTTCATTAACACTCTTTGTGAATGAGTAGAAAAAAACAGCAATTTTGACAGAGATTTTTTTACATTTTCAATTTGACTCCATTCATCAGGTTCATTCAAACCCTGTGTTTGTGAGACAGGTGATGGTTGCACATAAAAGACAATGTGCATGCATAATGTTACATCAAGTTTTATTTGTTATTAAATGCAAATAATTGGAGCAAAAAAGGAGACAACAATTTAGAGAAAATATTTTAATGATTGTTAACTTTCAATGTGAAAACATTTGTCCCAAAATGTGCTGAAACTTAGATGTCATCTCACCTACTGTATTCTCACCCATCCCTTGTAGATTGTGAGCCCTCGCGGGCAGGGTCCTCACTCCTCCTGTACCAGTTATGACTTGTATTGTTCAAGATTATTATACTTGTTTTTATTATGTATACCCCTCCTCACTTGTAAAGAGCCATGGAATAAATGGCGCTATAACAATAAATAATAATAATAATAATAATAATGTCAGTATCGCATGTGCATTTCAGACTTTAAAACTATGATTACCTACCTTTTAAGCTTTTGTTTATTAAGTATTTTTATAGTCTATTGATGAATGAGGTAATCAAATATGAAATTAGACTTACCGGCAATTCAGTTTATAGAAATCTCCCAGAACAGCCCCATAGGATGTGGAGTCTCCGCCCTAATAGGGAAAGAGAACACAAAGAGTTGAAATAGTCCCGCCCCATTGACCGCCCGCAGTATTTTTATAGTGCCAAGACAGCTAACATATGCACATAAAAACGATTTCACGGTCCTAGAGTTCCGTTTATAGACGACAATTTCAGATTCACCCCAAAGACTCCCAGGTAGTGGTAACTTTGGGATCAGGTTTTTTAAGGCCCATTGCTAAGTTTGGTTTGATCCCCATCTAATCAATAATTGACTGAGAATCTGTATAGTTTCATGAAAAGGTGATGTCAAAAGTGGGATTTGAACCCACGCCTCCAAGAGAGACTGCGACCTGAACGCAGCGCCTGACTTCTTGTGGATTCTGTGCCTTAACTCTTTCCAAGTTAGTCAGCAGAAATATGACCAGTAATTGTCATTGAAAATTATTTTAAAATATTTAATATTACAGTTTTTATTTCAATACATTTGTTTAAACTATTAGTTATCAAGCCTATTTTGAGCTAAATGGCCAAGCCCCATTTTAAAAAAATATGACTTTTATCACTGTATGCAGTAATAACTCTGGAATGCTTCTACATATCCCCGTAATTCTGAAAGTGTTTTTTGTGACACATTGTACTTTACATTAACTGTAAATTTAGGTCAATATATTTTTAGTTTTTTTCTGTGAAAATATCTAAATTTTGCTTAAAATTTTGAAATATTAGTCATTTTCATTCTTTGACTGCTTATATCCTTAAACCAACTTGTTGCACCACACAAAAATGTAAATAAATAGCATTTTTCATATGTGTACTTTTTGTCAGCATTCACTTTCAAACCTCCTTTTATTTTGTTAGGATGTTAGAAATGTTAGATTTCTCACAAAATGCGGTGATGCACCATATTTCTTCAGAATCTACTGTTTGGCCACACAGCAGGGCTTTGAAAATAAGAGCGCTATTTGGATTTTGGAATGCAGATTTTGCAAGAATAGTTTGCAGGTAAAATTTGCAGAGTACCAAAAGTACCAAAACAGCAGAAACCCCCCCAAAGTGACCCCATTTTAGAAATTACTTCTCACAATGAATTCATATACACCACAGCATTTCATAGTCAAACATACATGGTTGAAATCATTCAGCTAGTGTCTGATACATGCTTTCTTTATCAGCTATCAGGTTCCCTTTAAATCCTCTTACAGCTAAGTGAAATGGAAATAAACAAAACAGAGGAAAAATTACAAAAAAATAATAATTTGCTCAAATGGAAAAGTTCCCATTTCTCATCTTTTTAACATTTTATTTTCTGTAGATAGTTAAGATTTTTAGGCCTTTTACATTTTCTTTAAATAATCAGTCCACGTGCTTTGTTTATTTTCTCCTTAAAATGTAAAGAATCAAGAAAAATGATGTTGCCGAAACCCGGGATCGAACCAGGGACCTTTAGATCTTCAGGCTAACGCTCTCCCATCTGAGCTATTTCGGCCAAACACAAACAACTTTAGGAGTGCTAGACACTTGGCAAATGTCAAGCGAAACCCCTGAAAGTAGATATTTTTATTTTTGCTTTGACTGGTTTTTGCAGCATGATTTCTATTTGAAACTCCTGCTATTTTGTTGTACATATTTAATAACTTTCATTAACTCTTTGTGAATGAGTAGAAAAAAACAGCAATTTTGACAGAGATTTTTTTACATTTTCAATTTGACTCCATTCATCAGGTTCATTCAAACCCTGTGTTTGTGAGACAGGTGATGGTTGAACATAAAAGACAATGTGCATGCATAATGTTACATCAAGTTTTATTTGTTATTAAATGCAAATAATTGGAGCAAAAAAGGAGACAACAATTTAGAGAAAATATTTTAATGATTGTTAACTTTCAATGTGAAAACATTTGTCCCAAAATGTGCTGAAACTTAGATGTCATCTCACCTACTGTATTCTCACCCATCCCTTGTAGATTGTGAGCCCTCGCGGGCAGGGTCCTCACTCCTCCTGTACCAGTTATGACTTGTATTGTTCAAGATTATTGTACTTGTTTTTATTATGTATACCCCTCCTCACTTGTAAAGAGCCATGGAATAAATGGCGCTATAACAATAAATAATAATAATAATAATAATAATAATGTCAGTATCGCATGTGCATTTCAGACTTTAAAACTATGATTACCTACCTTTTAAGCTTTTGTTTATTAAGTATTTTTATAGTCTATTGATGAATGAGGTAATCAAATATGAAATTAGACTTACCGGCAATTCAGTTTATAGAAATCTCCCAGAACAGCCCCATAGGATGTGGAGTCTCCGCCCTAATAGGGAAAGAGAACACAAAGAGTTGAAATAGTCCCGCCCCATTGACCGCCCGCAGTATTTTTATAGTGCCAAGACAGCTAACATATGCACATAAAAACGATTTCACGGTCCTAGAGTTCCGTTTATAGACGACAATTTCAGATTCACCCCAAAGACTCCCAGGTAGTGGTAACTTTGGGATCAGGTTTTTTAAGGCCCATTGCTAAGTTTGGTTTGATCCCCATCTAATCAATAATTGACTGAGAATCTGTATAGTTTCATGAAAAGGTGATGTCAAAAGTGGGATTTGAACCCACGCCTCCAAGAGAGACTGCGACCTGAACGCAGCGCCTGACTTCTTGTGGATTCTGTGCCTTAACTCTTTCCAAGTTAGTCAGCAGAAATATGACCAGTAATTGTCATTGAAAATTATTTTAAAATATTTAATATTACAGTTTTTATTTCAATACATTTGTTTAAACTATTAGTTATCAAGCCTATTTTGAGCTAAATGGCCAAGCCCCATTTTAAAAAAATATGACTTTTATCACTGTATGCAGTAATAACTCTGGAATGCTTCTACATATCCCCGTAATTCTGAAAGTGTTTTTTGTGACACATTGTACTTTACATTAACTGTAAATTTAGGTCAATATATTTTTAGTTTTTTTCTGTGAAAATATCTAAATTTTGCTTAAAATTTTGAAATATTAGTCATTTTCATTCTTTGACTGCTTATATCCTTAAACCAACTTGTTGCACCACACAAAAATGTAAATAAATAGCATTTTTCATATGTGTACTTTTTGTCAGCATTCACTTTCAAACCTCCTTTTATTTTGTTAGGATGTTAGAAATGTTAGATTTCTCACAAAATGCGGTGATGCACCATATTTCTTCAGAATCTACTGTTTGGCCACACAGCAGGGCTTTGAAAATAAGAGCGCTATTTGGATTTTGGAATGCAGATTTTGCAAGAATAGTTTGCAGGTAAAATTTGCAGAGTACCAAAAGTACCAAAACAGCAGAAACCCCCCCAAAGTGACCCCATTTTAGAAATTACTTCTCACAATGAATTCATATACACCACAGCATTTCATAGTCAAACATACATGGTTGAAATCATTCAGCTAGTGTCTGATACATGCTTTCTTTATCAGCTATCAGGTTCCCTTTAAATCCTCTTACAGCTAAGTGAAATGGAAATAAACAAAACAGAGGAAAAATTACAAAAAAATAATAATTTGCTCAAATGGAAAAGTTCCCATTTCTCATCTTTTTAACATTTTATTTTCTGTAGATAGTTAAGATTTTTAGGCCTTTTACATTTTCTTTAAATAATCAGTCCACGTGCTTTGTTTATTTTCTCCTTAAAATGTAAAGAATCAAGAAAAATGATGTTGCCGAAACCCGGGATCGAACCAGGGACCTTTAGATCTTCAGGCTAACGCTCTCCCATCTGAGCTATTTCGGCCAAACACAAACAACTTTAGGAGTGCTAGACACTTGGCAAATGTCAAGCGAAACCCCTGAAAGTAGATATTTTTATTTTTGCTTTGACTGGTTTTTGCAGCATGATTTCTATTTGAAACTCCTGCTATTTTGTTGTACATATTTAATAACTTTCATTAACTCTTTGTGAATGAGTAGAAAAAAACAGCAATTTTGACAGAGATTTTTTTACATTTTCAATTTGACTCCATTCATCAGGTTCATTCAAACCCTGTGTTTGTGAGACAGGTGATGGTTGAACATAAAAGACAATGTGCATGCATAATGTTACATCAAGTTTTATTTGTTATTAAATGCAAATAATTGGAGCAAAAAAGGAGACAACAATTTAGAGAAAATATTTTAATGATTGTTAACTTTCAATGTGAAAACATTTGTCCCAAAATGTGCTGAAACTTAGATGTCATCTCACCTACTGTATTCTCACCCATCCCTTGTAGATTGTGAGCCCTCGCGGGCAGGGTCCTCACTCCTCCTGTACCAGTTATGACTTGTATTGTTCAAGATTATTGTACTTGTTTTTATTATGTATACCCCTCCTCACTTGTAAAGAGCCATGGAATAAATGGCGCTATAACAATAAATAATAATAATAATAATAATAATAATGTCAGTATCGCATGTGCATTTCAGACTTTAAAACTATGATTACCTACCTTTTAAGCTTTTGTTTATTAAGTATTTTTATAGTCTATTGATGAATGAGGTAATCAAATATGAAATTAGACTTACCGGCAATTCAGTTTATAGAAATCTCCCAGAACAGCCCCATAGGATGTGGAGTCTCCGCCCTAATAGGGAAAGAGAACACAAAGAGTTGAAATAGTCCCGCCCCATTGACCGCCCGCAGTATTTTTATAGTGCCAAGACAGCTAACATATGCACATAAAAACGATTTCATGGTCCTAGAGTTCCGTTTATAGACGACAATTTCAGATTCACCCCAAAGACTCCCAGGTAGTGGTAACTTTGGGATCAGGTTTTTTAAGGCCCATTGCTAAGTTTGGTTTGATCCCCATCTAATCAATAATTGACTGAGAATCTGTATAGTTTCATGAAAAGGTGATGTCAAAAGTGGGATTTGAACCCACGCCTCCAAGAGAGACTGCGACCTGAACGCAGCGCCTGACTTCTTGTGGATTCTGTGCCTTAACTCTTTCCAAGTTAGTCAGCAGAAATATGACCAGTAATTGTCATTGAAAATTATTTTAAAATATTTAATATTACAGTTTTTATTTCAATACATTTGTTTAAACTATTAGTTATCAAGCCTATTTTGAGCTAAATGGCCAAGCCCCATTTTAAAAAAATATGACTTTTATCACTGTATGCAGTAATAACTCTGGAATGCTTCTACATATCCCCGTAATTCTGAAAGTGTTTTTTGTGACACATTGTACTTTACATTAACTGTAAATTTAGGTCAATATATTTTTAGTTTTTTTCTGTGAAAATATCTAAATTTTGTTTAACATTTTGAAATATTAGTCATTTTTATTCTTTGACTGCTTATATCCTTAAACCAACTTGTTGCACCACACAAAAATGTAAATAAATAGCATTTTTCATATGTGTACTTTTTGTCAGCATTCACTTTCAAACCTCCTTTTATTTTGTTAGGATGTTAGAAATGTTAGATTTCTCACAAAATGCGGTGATGCACCATATTTCTTCAGAATCTACTGTTTGGCCACACAGCAGGGCTTTGAAAATAAGAGCGCTATTTGGATTTTGGAATGCAGATTTTGCAAGAATAGTTTGCAGGTAAAATTTGCAGAGTACCAAAAGTACAAAAACAGCAGAAACCCCCCCAAAGTGACCCCATTTTAGAAATTACTTCTCACAATGAATACATATACACCACAGCATTTCATAGTCAAACATACATGGTTGAAATCATTCAGCTAGTGTCTGATACATGCTTTCTTTATCAGCTATCAGGTTCCCTTTAAATCCTCTTACAGCTAAGTGAAATGGAAATAAACAAAACAGAGGAAAAATTACAAAAAAATAATAATTTGCTCAAATGGAAAAGTTCCCATTTCTCATCTTTTTAACATTTTATTTTCTGTAGATAGTTAAGATTTTTAGGCCTTTTACATTTTGTTTAAATAATCAGTCCACGTGCTTTGTTTATTTTCTCCTTAAAATGTAAAGAATCAAGAAAAATGATGTTGCCGAAATCCGGGATCGAACCAGGGACCTTTAGATCTTCAGTCTAACGCTCTCCCATCTGAGCTATTTCGGCCAAACACAAAAAACTTTAGGAGTGCTAGACACTTGGCAAATGTCAAGCGAAACCCCTGAAAGTAGATATTTTTATTTTTGCTTTGACTGATTTTTGCAGCATGATTTCTATTTGAAACTCCTGCTATTTTGTTGTACTTTTTTAATAACTTTCATTAACACTCTTTGTGAATGAGTAGAAAAAAACAGCAATTTTGACAGAGATTTTTTTACATTTTCAATTTGACTCCATTCATCAGGTTCATTCAAACCCTGTGTTTGTGAGACAGGTGATGGTTGCACATAAAAGACAATGTGCATGCATAATGTTACATCAAGTTTTATTTGTTATTAAATGCAAATAATTGGAGCAAAAAAGGAGACAACAATTTAGAGAAAATATTTTAATGATTGTTAACTTTCAATGTGAAAACATTTGTCCCAAAATGTGCTGAAACTTAGATGTCAGTATCGCATGTGCATTTCAGACTTTAAAACTATGATTACCTACCTTTTAAGCTTTTGTTTATTAAGTATTTTTATGGTCTATTGATGAATGAGGTAATCAAATATGAAATTAGACTTACCGGCAATTCAGTTTATAGAAATCTCCCAGAACAGCCCCATAGGATGTGGAGTCTCCGCCCTAATAGGGAAAGAGAACACAAAGAGTTGAAATAGTCCCGCCCCATTGACCGCCCGCAGTATTTTTATAGTGCCAAGACAGCTAACATATGCACATAAAAACTATTTCACGGTCCTAGAGTTCCGTTTATAGACGACAACTTCAGATTCACCCCAAAGACTTCCAGGTAGTGGTAACTTTGGGATCGGATTTTTTAAGGCCCATTGCTAAGTTTGGTTTGATCCCCATCTAATTAATAATTGACTGAGAATCTGTATAGTTTCATGAAAAGGTGATGTCAAAAGTGGGATTTGAACCCACGCCTCCAAGAGAGACTGCGACCTGAACGCAGCGCCTGACTTCTTGTGGATTCTGTGCCTTAACTCTTTCCAAGTTAGTCAGCAGAAATATGACCAGTAATTGTCATTGAAAATTATTTTAAAATATTTAATATTACAGTTTTTATTTCAATACATTTGTTTAAACTATTAGTTATCAAGCCTATTTTGAGCTAAATGGCCAAGCCCCATTTTAAAAAAATATGACTTTTATCACTGTATGCAGTAATAACTCTGGAATGCTTCTACATATCCCCGTAATTCTGAAAGTGTTTTTTGTGACACATTGTACTTTACATTAACTGTAAATTTAGGTCAATATATTTTTAGTTTTTTTCTGTGAAAATATCTACATTTTGTTTAAAATTTTGAAATATTAGTCATTTTTATTCTTTTACTGCTTATATCCTTAAACCAACTTGTTGCACCACACAAAAATGTAAATAAATAGCATTTTTCATATGTGTACTTTTTGTCAGCATTCACTTTCAAACCTCCTTTTATTTTGTTAGGATGTTAGAAATGTTAGATTTCTCACAAAATGCGGAGATGCACCATATTTCTTCAGAATCTACTGTTTGGCCACACAGCAGGGCTTTGAAAATAAGAGTGCTATTTGGATTTTGGAATGCAGATTTTGCAAGAATAGTTTGCAGGTAAAATTTGCAGAGTACCAAAAGTACCAAAACAGCAGAACCCCCCCCAAAGTGACCCCATTTTAGAAATTACTTCTCACAATGAATTCATATACACCACAGCATTTCATAGTCAAACATACATGGTTGAAATCATTCAGCTAGTGTCTGATACATGCTTTCTTTATCAGCTATCAGGTTCCCTTTAAATCCTCTTACAGCTAAGTGAAATGGAAATAAACAAAACAGAGGAAAAATTACAAAAAAATAATAATTTGCTCAAATGGAAAAGTTCCCATTTCTCATCTTTTTAACATTTTATTTTCTGTAGATAGTTAAGATTTTTAGGCCTTTTACATTTTGTTTAAATAATCAGTCCACGTGCTTTGTTTATTTTCTCCTTAAAATGTAAAGAATCAAGAAAAATGATGTTGCCGAAACCCGGGATCGAACCAGGGACCTTTAGATTTTCAGTCTAACGCTCTCCCATCTGAGCTATTTCGGCCAAACACAAAAAACTTTAGGAGTGCTAGACACTTGGCAAATGTCAAGCGAAACCCCTGAAAGTAGATATTTTTATTTTTGCTTTGACTGGTTTTTGCAGCATGATTTCTATTTGAAACTCCTGCTATTTTGTTGTACATATTTAATAACTTTCATTAACACTCTTTGTGAATGAGTAGAAAAAAACAGCAATTTTGACAGAGATTTTTTTACATTTTCAATTTGACTCCATTCATCAGGTTCATTCAAACCCTGTGTTTGTGAGACAGGTGATGGTTGCACATAAAAGACAATGTGCATGCATAATGTTACATCAAGTTTTATTTGTTATTAAATGCAAATAATTGGAGCAAAAAAGGAGACAACAATTTAGAGAAAATATTTTAATGATTGTTAACTTTCAATGTGAAAACATTTGTCCCAAAATGTGCTGAAACTTAGATGTCAGTATCGCATGTGCATTTCAGACTTTAAAACTATGATTACCTACTTTTTAAGCTTTTGTTTATTAAGTATTTTCATGGTCTATTGATGAATGAGGTAATCAAATATGAAATTAGACTTACCGGCAATTCAGTTTATAGAGATCTCCCAGAACAGCCCCATAGGATGTGGAGTCTCCGCCCTAATAGGGAAAGAGAACACAAAGAGTTGAAATAGTCCCGCCCCATTGACCGCCCGCAGTATTTTTATAGTGCCAAGACAGCTAACATATGCACATAAAAACTATCTCACGGTCCTAGAGTTCCGTTTAGGCTAGGTTCACATTTCGTTTTTGGGTGATCGCTAACGGACAGCGTTGCACGGCGAAAATGTCGCAATTAACGCCGTGCAACGGGTCCGTTAGCGCACCCATTGACAGCAATGTTCTTTTTGCCTGAAGCGCATCGCTAGCGCGTGCCTTTTTCGGCTCGCGCTAGCGTTGTGCCGTTCTTTTGTAGCGCGCCTCGGACGCTGCTTGCAGCATCCGCGGCGCGCCCGAGGTCCGTTCCCCGCTCTCGCAGATCGGGGATCTGAGCGGGGACGTTAACGCGAACCCCAAACGCGACCCCTAAAAATACATTGCGTTAGCGCAATCCGCTAGCGCTATCGCTAAACGGATTGCCCTAACGCAATGTGAACCTAGCCTTATAGACGACAATTTCAGATTCACCCCAAAGACTCCCAGGTACCACTACCTGGGAGTCTTTGGGGTGAATCTGAAATTGTCGTTACTAACTTTGGGATCAGGTTTTTTAAGGCCCATTGCTAAGTTTGGTTTGATCCCCATCTAATCAATAATTGACTAAGAATCTGTATAGTTTCATGAAAAGGTGATGTCAGAAGTGGGATTTGAACCCACGCCTCCAAGAGAGACTGCGACCTGAACGCAGCGCCTTAGACCGCTCGGCCATCCTGACTTCTTGTGGATTCTGTGCCTTAACTCTTTCCAAGTTAGTCAGCAGAAATATGACCAGTAATTGTCATTGAAAATTATTTTAAAATATTTAATATTACAGTTTTTATTTCAATACATTTGTTTAAACTATTAGTTATCAAGCCTATTTTGAGCTAAATGGCCAAGCCCCATTTTAAAAAAATATGACTTTTATCACTGTATGCAGTAATAACTCTGGAATGCTTCTACATATCCCCGTAATTCTGAAAGTGTTTTTTGTGACACATTGTACTTTACATTAACTGTAAATTTAGGTCAATATATTTTTAGTTTTTTTCTGTGAAAATATCTAAATTTTGTTTAAAATTTTGAAATATTAGTCATTTTTATTCTTTGACTGCTTATATCCTTAAACCAACTTGTTGCACCACACAAAAATGTAAATAAATAGCATTTTTCATATGTGTACTTTTTGTCAGCATTCACTTTCAAACCTCCTTTTATTTTGTTAGGATGTTAGAAATGTTAGATTTCTCACAAAATGCGGTGATGCACCATATTTCTTCAGAATCTACTGTTTGGCCACACAGCAGGGCTTTGAAAATAAGAGCGCTATTTGGATTTTGGAATGCAGATTTTGCAAGAATAGTTTGCAGGTAGAATTTGCAGAGTACCAAAAGTACCAAAACAGCAGAAACCCCCCCCAAAGTGACCCCATTTTAGAAATTACTTCTCACAATGAATTCATATACACCACAGCATTTCATAGTCAAACATACATGGTTGAAATCATTCAGCTAGTGTCTGATACATGCTTTCTTTATCAGCTATCAGGTTCCCTTTAAATCCTCTTACAGCTAAGTGAAATGGAAATAAACAAAACAGAGGAAAAATTACAAAAAAATAATAATTTGCTCAAATGGAAAAGTTCCCATTTCTCATCTTTTTAACATTTTATTTTCTGTAGATAGTTAAGATTTTTAGGCCTTTTACATTTTCTTTAAATAATCAGTCCACGTGCTTTGTTTATTTTCTCCTTAAAATGTAAAGAATCAAGAAAAATGATGTTGCCGAAACCCGGGATCGAACCAGGGACCTTTAGATCTTCAGGCTAACGCTCTCCCATCTGAGCTATTTCGGCCAAACACAAACAACTTTAGGAGTGCTAGACACTTGGCAAATGTCAAGCGAAACCCCTGAAAGTAGATATTTTTATTTTTGCTTTGACTGGTTTTTGCAGCATGATTTCTATTTGAAACTCCTGCTATTTTGTTGTACATATTTAATAACTTTCATTAACTCTTTGTGAATGAGTAGAAAAAAACAGCAATTTTGACAGAGATTTTTTTACATTTTCAATTTGACTCCATTCATCAGGTTCATTCAAACCCTGTGTTTGTGAGACAGGTGATGGTTGAACATAAAAGACAATGTGCATGCATAATGTTACATCAAGTTTTATTTGTTATTAAATGCAAATAATTGGAGCAAAAAAGGAGACAACAATTTAGAGAAAATATTTTAATGATTGTTAACTTTCAATGTGAAAACATTTGTCCCAAAATGTGCTGAAACTTAGATGTCATCTCACCTACTGTATTCTCACCCATCCCTTGTAGATTGTGAGCCCTCGCGGGCAGGGTCCTCACTCCTCCTGTACCAGTTATGACTTGTATTGTTCAAGATTATTGTACTTGTTTTTATTATGTATACCCCTCCTCACTTGTAAAGAGCCATGGAATAAATGGCGCTATAACAATAAATAATAATAATAATAATAATAATGTCAGTATCGCATGTGCATTTCAGACTTTAAAACTATGATTACCTACCTTTTAAGCTTTTGTTTATTAAGTATTTTTATAGTCTATTGATGAATGAGGTAATCAAATATGAAATTAGACTTACCGGCAATTCAGTTTATAGAAATCTCCCAGAACAGCCCCATAGGATGTGGAGTCTCCGCCCTAATAGGGAAAGAGAACACAAAGAGTTGAAATAGTCCCGCCCCATTGACCGCCCGCAGTATTTTTATAGTGCCAAGACAGCTAACATATGCACATAAAAACGATTTCATGGTCCTAGAGTTCCGTTTATAGACGACAATTTCAGATTCACCCCAAAGACTCCCAGGTAGTGGTAACTTTGGGATCAGGTTTTTTAAGGCCCATTGCTAAGTTTGGTTTGATCCCCATCTAATCAATAATTGACTGAGAATCTGTATAGTTTCATGAAAAGGTGATGTCAAAAGTGGGATTTGAACCCACGCCTCCAAGAGAGACTGCGACCTGAACGCAGCGCCTGACTTCTTGTGGATTCTGTGCCTTAACTCTTTGCAAGTTAGTCAGCAGAAATATGACCAGTAATTGTCATTGAAAATTATTTTAAAATATTTAATATTACAGTTTTTATTTCAATACATTTGTTTAAACTATTAGTTATCAAGCCTATTTTGAGCTAAATGGCCAAGCCCCATTTTAAAAAAATATGACTTTTATCACTGTATGCAGTAATAACTCTGGAATGCTTCTACATATCCCCGTAATTCTGAAAGTGTTTTTTGTGACACATTGTACTTTACATTAACTGTAAATTTAGGTCAATATATTTTTAGTTTTTTTCTGTGAAAATATCTAAATTTTGTTTAAAATTTTGAAATATTAGTCATTTTTATTCTTTGACTGCTTATATCCTTAAACCAACTTGTTGCACCACACAAAAATGTAAATAAATAGCATTTTTCATATGTGTACTTTTTGTCAGCATTCACTTTCAAACCTCCTTTTATTTTGTTAGGATGTTAGAAATGTTAGATTTCTCACAAAATGCGGTGATGCACCATATTTCTTCAGAATCTACTGTTTGGCCACACAGCAGGGCTTTGAAAATAAGAGCGCTATTTGGATTTTGGAATGCAGATTTTGCAAGAATAGTTTGCAGGTAAAATTTGCAGAGTACCAAAAGTACCAAAACAGCAGAAACCCCCCCAAAGTGACCCCATTTTAGAAATTACTTCTCACAATGAATTCATATACACCACAGCATTTCATAGTCAAACATACATGGTTGAAATCATTCAGCTAGTGTCTGATACATGCTTTCTTTATCAGCTATCAGGTTCCCTTTAAATCCTCTTACAGCTAAGTGAAATGGAAATAAACAAACCAGAGGAAAAATTACAAAAAAATAATAATTTGCTCAAATGGAAAAGTTCCCATTTCTCATCTTTTTAACATTTTATTTTCTGTAGATAGTTAAGATTTTTAGGCCTTTTACATTTTCTTTAAATAATCAGTCCACGTGCTTTGTTTATTTTCTCCTTAAAATGTAAAGAATCAAGAAAAATGATGTTGCCGAAACCCGGGATCGAACCAGGGACCTTTAGATCTTCAGGCTAACGCTCTCCCATCTGAGCTATTTCGGCCAAACACAAACAACTTTAGGAGTGCTAGACACTTGGCAAATGTCAAGCGAAACCCCTGAAAGTAGATATTTTTATTTTTGCTTTGACTGGTTTTTGCAGCATGATTTCTATTTGAAACTCCTGCTATTTTGTTGTACATATTTAATAACTTTCATTAACTCTTTGTGAATGAGTAGAAAAAAACAGCAATTTTGACAGAGATTTTTTTACATTTTCAATTTGACTCCATTCATCAGGTTCATTCAAACCCTGTGTTTGTGAGACAGGTGATGGTTGAACATAAAAGACAATGTGCATGCATAATGTTACATCAAGTTTTATTTGTTATTAAATGCAAATAATTGGAGCAAAAAAGGAGACAACAATTTAGAGAAAATATTTTAATGATTGTTAACTTTCAATGTGAAAACATTTGTCCCAAAATGTGCTGAAACTTAGATGTCATCTCACCTACTGTATTCTCACCCATCCCTTGTAGATTGTGAGCCCTCGTGGGCAGGGTCCTCACTCCTCCTGTACCAGTTATGACTTGTATTGTTCAAGATTATTGTACTTGTTTTTATTATGTATACCCCTCCTCACTTGTAAAGAGCCATGGAATAAATGGCGCTATAACAATAAATAATAATAATAATAATAATAATGTCAGTATCGCATGTGCATTTCAGACTTTAAAACTATGATTACCTACCTTTTAAGCTTTTGTTTATTAAGTATTTTTATAGTCTATTGATGAATGAGGTAATCAAATATGAAATTAGACTTACCGGCAATTCAGTTTATAGAAATCTCCCAGAACAGCCCCATAGGATGTGGAGTCTCCGCCCTAATAGGGAAAGAGAACACAAAGAGTTGAAATAGTCCCGCCCCATTGACCGCCCGCAGTATTTTTATAGTGCCAAGACAGCTAACATATGCACATAAAAACGATTTCATGGTCCTAGAGTTCCGTTTATAGACGACAATTTCAGATTCACCCCAAAGACTCCCAGGTAGTGGTAACTTTGGGATCAGGTTTTTTAAGGCCCATTGCTAAGTTTGGTTTGATCCCCATCTAATCAATAATTGACTGAGAATCTGTATAATTTCATGAAAAGGTGATGTCAAAAGTGGGATTTGAACCCACGCCTCCAAGAGAGACTGCGACCTGAACGCAGCGCCTGACTTCTTGTGGATTCTGTGCCTTAACTCTTTCCAAGTTAGTCAGCAGAAATATGACCAGTAATTGTCATTGAAAATTATTTTAAAATATTTAATATTACAGTTTTTATTTCAATACATTTGTTTAAACTATTAGTTATCAAGCCTATTTTGAGCTAAATGGCCAAGCCCCATTTTAAAAAAATATGACTTTTATCACTGTATGCAGTAATAACTCTGGAATGCTTCTACATATCCCCGTAATTCTGAAAGTGTTTTTTGTGACACATTGTACTTTACATTAACTGTAAATTTAGGTCAATATATTTTTAGTTTTTTTCGGTGAAAATATCTAAATTTTGTTTAAAATTTTGAAATATTAGTCATTTTTATTCTTTGACTGCTTATATCCTTAAACCAACTTGTTGCACCACACAAAAATGTAAATAAATAGCATTTTTCATATGTGTACTTTTTGTCAGCATTCACTTTCAAACCTCCTTTTATTTTGTTAGGATGTTAGAAATGTTAGATTTCTCACAAAATGCGGTGATGCACCATATTTCTTCAGAATCTACTGTTTGGCCACACAGCAGGGCTTTGAAAATAAGAGCGCTATTTGGATTTTGGAATGCAGATTTTGCAAGAATAGTTTGCAGGTAAAATTTGCAGAGTACCAAAAGTACCAAAACAGCAGAAACCCCCCCAAAGTGACCCCATTTTAGAAATTACTTCTCACAATGAATTCATATACACCACAGCATTTCATAGTCAAACATACATGGTTGAAATCATTCAGCTAGTGTCTGATACATGCTTTCTTTATCAGCTATCAGGTTCCCTTTAAATCCTCTTACAGCTAAGTGAAATGGAAATAAACAAACCAGAGGAAAAATTACAAAAAAATAATAATTTGCTCAAATGGAAAAGTTCCCATTTCTCATCTTTTTAACATTTTATTTTCTGTAGATAGTTAAGATTTTTAGGCCTTTTACATTTTCTTTAAATAATCAGTCCACGTGCTTTGTTTATTTTCTCCTTAAAATGTAAAGAATCAAGAAAAATGATGTTGCCGAAACCCGGGATCGAACCAGGGACCTTTAGATCTTCAGGCTAACGCTCTCCCATCTGAGCTATTTCGGCCAAACACAAACAACTTTAGGAGTGCTAGACACTTGGCAAATGTCAAGCGAAACCCCTGAAAGTAGATATTTTTATTTTTGCTTTGACTGGTTTTTGCAGCATGATTTCTATTTGAAACTCCTGCTATTTTGTTGTACATATTTAATAACTTTCATTAACTCTTTGTGAATGAGTAGAAAAAAACAGCAATTTTGACAGAGATTTTTTTACATTTTCAATTTGACTCCATTCATCAGGTTCATTCAAACCCTGTGTTTGTGAGACAGGTGATGGTTGAACATAAAAGACAATGTGCATGCATAATGTTACATCAAGTTTTATTTGTTATTAAATGCAAATAATTGGAGCAAAAAAGGAGACAACAATTTAGAGAAAATATTTTAATGATTGTTAACTTTCAATGTGAAAACATTTGTCCCAAAATGTGCTGAAACTTAGATGTCATCTCACCTACTGTATTCTCACCCATCCCTTGTAGATTGTGAGCCCTCGTGGGCAGGGTCCTCACTCCTCCTGTACCAGTTATGACTTGTATTGTTCAAGATTATTGTACTTGTTTTTATTATGTATACCCCTCCTCACTTGTAAAGAGCCATGGAATAAATGGCGCTATAACAATAAATAATAATAATAATAATAATAATGTCAGTATCGCATGTGCATTTCAGACTTTAAAACTATGATTACCTACCTTTTAAGCTTTTGTTTATTAAGTATTTTTATAGTCTATTGATGAATGAGGTAATCAAATATGAAATTAGACTTACCGGCAATTCAGTTTATAGAAATCTCCCAGAACAGCCCCATAGGATGTGGAGTCTCCGCCCTAATAGGGAAAGAGAACACAAAGAGTTGAAATAGTCCCGCCCCATTGACCGCCCGCAGTATTTTTATAGTGCCAAGACAGCTAACATATGCACATAAAAACGATTTCATGGTCCTAGAGTTCCGTTTATAGACGACAATTTCAGATTCACCCCAAAGACTCCCAGGTAGTGGTAACTTTGGGATCAGGTTTTTTAAGGCCCATTGCTAAGTTTGGTTTGATCCCCATCTAATCAATAATTGACTGAGAATCTGTATAGTTTCATGAAAAGGTGATGTCAAAAGTGGGATTTGAACCCACGCCTCCAAGAGAGACTGCGACCTGAACGCAGCGCCTGACTTCTTGTGGATTCTGTGCCTTAACTCTTTCCAAGTTAGTCAGCAGAAATATGACCAGTAATTGTCATTGAAAATTATTTTAAAATATTTAATATTACAGTTTTTATTTCAATACATTTGTTTAAACTATTAGTTATCAAGCCTATTTTGAGCTAAATGGCCAAGCCCCATTTTAAAAAAATATGACTTTTATCACTGTATGCAGTAATAACTCTGGAATGCTTCTACATATCCCCGTAATTCTGAAAGTGTTTTTTGTGACACATTGTACTTTACATTAACTGTAAATTTAGGTCAATATATTTTTAGTTTTTTTCTGTGAAAATATCTAAATTTTGTTTAAAATTTTGAAATATTAGTCATTTTTATTCTTTGACTGCTTATATCCTTAAACCAACTTGTTGCACCACACAAAAATGTAAATAAATAGCATTTTTCATATGTGTACTTTTTGTCAGCATTCACTTTCAAACCTCCTTTTATTTTGTTAGGATGTTAGAAATGTTAGATTTCTCACAAAATGCGGTGATGCACCATATTTCTTCAGAATCTACTGTTTGGCCACACAGCAGGGCTTTGAAAATAAGAGCGCTATTTGGATTTTGGAATGCAGATTTTGCAAGAATAGTTTGCAGGTAAAATTTGCAGAGTACCAAAAGTACCAAAACAGCAGAAACCCCCCCAAAGTGACCCCATTTTAGAAATTACTTCTCACAATGAATTCATATACACCACAGCATTTCATAGTCAAACATACATGGTTGAAATCATTCAGCTAGTGTCTGATACATGCTTTCTTTATCAGCTATCAGGTTCCCTTTAAATCCTCTTACAGCTAAGTGAAATGGAAATAAACAAAACAGAGGAAAAATTACAAAAAAATAATAATTTGCTCAAATGGAAAAGTTCCCATTTCTCATCTTTTTAACATTTTATTTTCTGTAGATAGTTAAGATTTTTAGGCCTTTTACATTTTCTTTAAATAATCAGTCCACGTGCTTTGTTTATTTTCTCCTTAAAATGTAAAGAATCAAGAAAAATGATGTTGCCGAAACCCGGGATCGAACCAGGGACCTTTAGATCTTCAGGCTAACGCTCTCCCATCTGAGCTATTTCGGCCAAACACAAACAACTTTAGGAGTGCTAGACACTTGGCAAATGTCAAGCGAAACCCCTGAAAGTAGATATTTTTATTTTTGCTTTGACTGGTTTTTGCAGCATGATTTCTATTTGAAACTCCTGCTATTTTGTTGTACATATTTAATAACTTTCATTAACTCTTTGTGAATGAGTAGAAAAAAACAGCAATTTTGACAGAGATTTTTTTACATTTTCAATTTGACTCCATTCATCAGGTTCATTCAAACCCTGTGTTTGTGAGACAGGTGATGGTTGAACATAAAAGACAATGTGCATGCATAATGTTACATCAAGTTTTATTTGTTATTAAATGCAAATAATTGGAGCAAAAAAGGAGACAACAATTTAGAGAAAATATTTTAATGATTGTTAACTTTCAATGTGAAAACATTTGTCCCAAAATGTGCTGAAACTTAGATGTCATCTCACCTACTGTATTCTCACCCATCCCTTGTAGATTGTGAGCCCTCGTGGGCAGGGTCCTCACTCCTCCTGTACCAGTTATGACTTGTATTGTTCAAGATTATTGTACTTGTTTTTATTATGTATACCCCTCCTCACTTGTAAAGAGCCATGGAATAAATGGCGCTATAACAATAAATAATAATAATAATAATAATAATGTCAGTATCGCATGTGCATTTCAGACTTTAAAACTATGATTACCTACCTTTTAAGCTTTTGTTTATTAAGTATTTTTATAGTCTATTGATGAATGAGGTAATCAAATATGAAATTAGACTTACCGGCAATTCAGTTTATAGAAATCTCCCAGAACAGCCCCATAGGATGTGGAGTCTCCGCCCTAATAGGGAAAGAGAACACAAAGAGTTGAAATAGTCCCGCCCCATTGACCGCCCGCAGTATTTTTATAGTGCCAAGACAGCTAACATATGCACATAAAAACGATTTCATGGTCCTAGAGTTCCGTTTATAGACGACAATTTCAGATTCACCCCAAAGACTCCCAGGTAGTGGTAACTTTGGGATCAGGTTTTTTAAGGCCCATTGCTAAGTTTGGTTTGATCCCCATCTAATCAATAATTGACTGAGAATCTGTATAGTTTCATGAAAAGGTGATGTCAAAAGTGGGATTTGAACCCACGCCTCCAAGAGAGACTGCGACCTGAACGCAGCGCCTGACTTCTTGTGGATTCTGTGCCTTAACTCTTTCCAAGTTAGTCAGCAGAAATATGACCAGTAATTGTCATTGAAAATTATTTTAAAATATTTAATATTACAGTTTTTATTTCAATACATTTGTTTAAACTATTAGTTATCAAGCCTATTTTGAGCTAAATGGCCAAGCCCCATTTTAAAAAAATATGACTTTTATCACTGTATGCAGTAATAACTCTGGAATGCTTCTACATATCCCCGTAATTCTGAAAGTGTTTTTTGTGACACATTGTACTTTACATTAACTGTAAATTTAGGTCAATATATTTTTAGTTTTTTTCTGTGAAAATATCTAAATTTTGTTTAAAATTTTGAAATATTAGTCATTTTTATTCTTTGACTGCTTATATCCTTAAACCAACTTGTTGCACCACACAAAAATGTAAATAAATAGCATTTTTCATATGTGTACTTTTTGTCAGCATTCACTTTCAAACCTCCTTTTATTTTGTTAGGATGTTAGAAATGTTAGATTTCTCACAAAATGCGGTGATGCACCATATTTCTTCAGAATCTACTGTTTGGCCACACAGCAGGGCTTTGAAAATAAGAGCGCTATTTGGATTTTGGAATGCAGATTTTGCAAGAATAGTTTGCAGGTAAAATTTGCAGAGTACCAAAAGTACCAAAACAGCAGAAACCCCCCCAAAGTGACCCCATTTTAGAAATTACTTCTCACAATGAATTCATATACACCACAGCATTTCATAGTCAAACATACATGGTTGAAATCATTCAGCTAGTGTCTGATACATGCTTTCTTTATCAGCTATCAGGTTCCCTTTAAATCCTCTTACAGCTAAGTGAAATGGAAATAAACAAAACAGAGGAAAAATTACAAAAAAATAATAATTTGCTCAAATGGAAAAGTTCCCATTTCTCATCTTTTTAACATTTTATTTTCTGTAGATAGTTAAGATTTTTAGGCCTTTTACATTTTCTTTAAATAATCAGTCCACGTGCTTTGTTTATTTTCTCCTTAAAATGTAAAGAATCAAGAAAAATGATGTTGCCGAAACCCGGGATCGAACCAGGGACCTTTAGATCTTCAGGCTAACGCTCTCCCATCTGAGCTATTTCGGCCAAACACAAACAACTTTAGGAGTGCTAGACACTTGGCAAATGTCAAGCGAAACCCCTGAAAGTAGATATTTTTATTTTTGCTTTGACTGGTTTTTGCAGCATGATTTCTATTTGAAACTCCTGCTATTTTGTTGTACATATTTAATAACTTTCATTAACTCTTTGTGAATGAGTAGAAAAAAACAGCAATTTTGACAGAGATTTTTTTACATTTTCAATTTGACTCCATTCATCAGGTTCATTCAAACCCTGTGTTTGTGAGACAGGTGATGGTTGAACATAAAAGACAATGTGCATGCATAATGTTACATCAAGTTTTATTTGTTATTAAATGCAAATAATTGGAGCAAAAAAGGAGACAACAATTTAGAGAAAATATTTTAATGATTGTTAACTTTCAATGTGAAAACATTTGTCCCAAAATGTGCTGAAACTTAGATGTCAGTATCGCATGTGCATTTCAGACTTTAAAACTATGATTACCTGCTTTTTAAGCTTTTGTTTATTAAGTATTTTTATGGTCTATTGATGAATGAGGTAATCAAATATGAAATTAGACTTACCGGCAATTCAGTTTATAGAAATCTCCCAGAACAGCCCCATAGGATGTGGAGTCTCCGCCCTAATAGGGAAAGAGAACACAAAGAGTTGAAATAGTCCCGCCCCATTGACCGCCGGCAGTATTTTTATAGTGCCAAGACAGCTAACATATGCACATAAAAACTATTTCACGGTCCTAGAGTTCCGTTTATAGACGACAATTTCAGATTCACCCCAAAGACTCCCAGGTAGTGGTAACTTTGGGATCGGATTTTTTAAGGCCCATTGCTAAGTTTGGTTTGATCCCCATCTAATCAATAATTGACTGAGAATCTGTATAGTTTCATGAAAGGGTGATGTCAGAAGTGGGATTTGAACCCACGCCTCCAAGAGAGACTGCGACCTGAACGCAGCGCCTTAGACCACTCGGCCATCCTGACTTCTTGTGGATTCTGTGCCTTAACTCTTTCCAAGTTAGTCAGAAGAAATATGACCAGTAATTGTCATTGAAAATTATTTTAAAATATTTAATATTACAGTTTTTATTTCAATACATTTGTTTAAACTATTAGTTATCAAGCCTATTTTGAGCTAAATGGCCAAGCCCCATTTTAAAAAAATATGACATTTATCTCTGTATGCAGTAATAACTCTGGAATGCTTCTACATATCCCCGTAATTCTGAAAGTGTTTTTTGTGACACATTGTACTTTACATTAACTGTAAATTTAGGTCAATATATTTTTAGTTTTTTTCTGTGAAAATATCTAAAGTTTGTTTAAAATTTTGAAATATTAGTCATTTTTATTCTTTGACTGCTTATATCCTTAAACCAACTTGTCGCACCACACAAAAATGTAAATAAATAGCATTTTTCATATGTGTACTTTTTGTCAGCATTCACTTTCAAACCTCCTTTTATTTTGTTAGGATGTTAGAAATGTTAGATTTCTCACAAAATGCGGTGATGCACCATATTTCTTCAGAATCTACTGTTTGGCCACACAGCAGGGCTTTGAAAATAAGAGCGCTATTTGGATTTTGGAATGCAGATTTTGCAAGAATAGTTTGCAGGTAAAATTTGCAGAGTACCAAAAGTACCAAAACAGCAGAAACCCCCCCCAAAGTGACCCCATTTTAGAAATTACTTCTCACAATGAATTCATATACACCACGGCATTTCATAGTCAAACATACATGGTTGAAATCATTCAGCTAGTGTCTGATACATGCTTTCTTTATCAGCTATCAGGTTCCCTTTAAATCCTCTTACAGCTAAGTGAAATGGAAATAAACAAAACAGAGGAAAAATTACAAAAAAATAATAATTTGCTCAAATGGAAAAGTTCCCATTTCTCATCTTTTTAACATTTTATTTTCTGTAGATAGTTAAGATTTTTAGGCCTTTTACATTTTCTTTAAATAATCAGTCCACGTGCTTTGTTTATTTTCTCCTTAAAATGTAAAGAATCAAGAAAAATGATGTTGCCGAAACCCAGGATCGAACCAGGTACCTTTAGATCTTCAGTCTAACGCTCTCCCATCTGAGCTATTTCGGCCAAACACAAACAGCTTTAGGAGTGCTAGACACTTGGCAAATGTCAAGCGAAACCACTGAAAGTAGATATTTTTATTTTTGCTTTGACTGGTTTTTGCAGCATGATTTCTATTTGAAACTCCTGCTATTTTGTTGTACATATTTAATAACTTTCATTAACTCTTTGTGAATGAGTAGAAAAAAACAGCAATTTTGACAGAGATTTTTTTACATTTTCAATTTGACTCCATTCATCAGGTTCATTCAAACCCTGTGTTTGTGATGGTTGCACATAAAAGACAATGTGCATGCATAATGTTACATCAAGTTTTATTTGTTATTAAATGCAAATAATTGGAGCAAAAAAGGAGACAGCAATTTAGAGAAAATATTTTAATGATTGTTAACTTTCAATGTGAAAACATTTGTCCCAAAATGTGCTGAAACTTAGATGTCAGTATTGCATGTGCATTTCAGACTTTAAAACTATGATTACCTGCTTTTTAAGCTTTTGTTTATTAAGTATTTTTATGGTCTATTGATGAATGAGGTAATCAAATATGAAATTAGACTTACCGGCAATTCAGTTTATAGAAATCTCCCAGAACAGCCCCATAGGATGTGGAGTCTCCGCCCTAATAGGGAAAGAGAACACAAAGAGTTGAAATAGTCCCGCCCCATTGACCGCCGGCAGTATTTTTATAGTGCCAAGACAGCTAACATATGCACATAAAAACTATTTCACGGTCCTAGAGTTCCGTTTATAGACGACAATTTCAGATTCACCCCAAAGACTCCCAGGTAGTGGTAACTTTGGGATCGGATTTTTTAAGGCCCATTGCTAAGTTTGGTTTGATCCCCATCTAATCAATAATTGACTGAGAATCTGTATAGTTTCATGAAAAGGTGATGTCAGAAGTGGGATTTGAACCCACGCCTCCAAGAGAGACTGCAACCTGAACGCAGCGCCTTAGACCACTCGGCCATCCTGACTTCTTGTGGATTCTGTGCCTTAACTCTTTCCAAGTTAGTCAGAAAGAAAAATATGACCAGTAATTGTCATTGAAATTTATTTTAAAATATTTAATATTATAGTTTTTATTTCAATACATTTGTTTAAACTATTAGTTATCAAGCCTATTTTGAGCTAAATGGCCAAGCCCCATTTTAAAAAAATATGACATTTATCACTGTATGCAGTAATAACTCTGGAATGCTTCTACATATCCCCGTAATTCTGAAAGTGTTTTTTGTGACACATTGTACTTTACATTAACTGTAAATTTAGGTCAATATATTTTTAGTTTTTTTCTGTGAAAATATCTAAAGTTTGTTTAAAATTTTGAAATATTAGTCATTTTTATTCTTTGACTGCTTATATCCTTAAACCAACTTGTCGCACCACACAAAAATGTAAATAAATAGCATTTTTCATATGTGTACTTTTTGTCAGCATTCACTTTCAAACCTCCTTTTATTTTGTTAGGATGTTAGAAATGTTAGATTTCTCACAAAATGCGGTGATGCACCATATTTCTTCAGAATCTACTGTTTGGCCACACAGCAGGGCTTTGAAAATAAGAGCGCTATTTGGATTTTGGAATGCAGATTTTGCAAGAATAGTTTGCAGGTAAAATTTGCAGAGTACCAAAAGTACCAAAACAGCAGAAACCCCCCCCAAAGTGACCCCATTTTAGAAATTACTTCTCACAATGAATTCATATACACCACAGCATTTCATAGTCAAACATACATGGTTGAAATCATTCAGCTAGTGTCTGATACATGATTTCTTTATCAGCTATCAGGTTCCCTTTAAATCCTCTTACAGCTAAGTGAAATGGAAATAAACAAAACAGAGGAAAAATTACAAAAAAAATAATAATTTGCTCAAATGGAAAAGTTCCCATTTCTCATCTTTTTAACATTTTATTTTCTGTAGATAGTTAAGATTTTTAGGCCTTTTACATTTTCTTTAAATAATCAGTCCACGTGCTTTGTTTATTTTCTCCTTAAAATGTAAAGAATCAAGAAAAATGATGTTGCCGAAACCCGGGATCGAACCAGGGACCTTTAGATCTTCAGTCTAACGCTCTCCCATCTGAGCTATTTCGGCCAAACACAAACAGCTTTAGGAGTGCTAGACACTTGGCAAATGTCAAGCGAAACCCCTGAAAGTAGATATTTTTATTTTTGCTTTGACTGGTTTTTGCAGCATGATTTCTATTTGAAACTCCTGCTATTTTGTTGTACATATTTAATAACTTTCATTAACTCTTTGTGAATGAGTAGAAAAAAACAGCAATTTTGACAGAGATTTTTTTACATTTTCAATTTGACTCCATTCATCAGGTTCATTCAAACCCTGTGTTTGTGATGGTTGCACATAAAAGACAATGTGCATGCATAATGTTACATCAAGTTTTATTTGTTATTAAATGCAAATAATTGGAGCAAAAAAGGAGACAACAATTTAGAGAAAATATTTTAATGATTGTTAACTTTCAATGTGAAAACATTTGTCCCAAAATGTGCTGAAACTTAGATGTCAGTATTGCATGTGCATTTCAGACTTTAAAACTATGATTACCTGCTTTTTAAGCTTTTGTTTATTAAGTATTTTTATGGTCTATTGATGAATGAGGTAATCAAATATGAAATTAGACTTACCGGCAATTCAGTTTATAGAAATCTCCCAGAACAGCCCCATAGGATGTGGAGTCTCCGCCCTAATAGGGAAAGAGAACACAAAGAGTTGAAATAGTCCCGCCCCATTGACCGCCGGCAGTATTTTTATAGTGCCAAGACAGCTAACATATGCACATAAAAACTATTTCACGGTCCTAGAGTTCCGTTTATAGACGACAATTTCAGATTCACCCCAAAGACTCCCAGGTAGTGTTAACTTTGGGATCGGATTTTTTAAGGCCCATTGCTAAGTTTGGTTTGATCCCCATCTAATCAATAATTGACTGAGAATCTGTATAGTTTCATGAAAAGGTGATGTCAGAAGTGGGATTTGAACCCACGCCTCCAAGAGAGACTGCAACCTGAACGCAGCGCCTTAGACCACTCGGCCATCCTGACTTCTTGTGGATTCTGTGCCTTAACTCTTTCCAAGTTAGTCAGAAAAAAAAAATATGACCAGTAATTGTCATTGAAAATTATTTTAAAATATTTAATATTATAGTTTTTATTTCAATACATTTGTTTAAACTATTAGTTATCAAGCCTATTTTGAGCTAAATGGCCAAGCCCCATTTTAAAAAAATATGACATTTATCTCTGTATGCAGTAATAACTCTGGAATGCTTCTACATATCCCCGTAATTCTGAAAGTGTTTTTTGTGACACATTGTACTTTACATTAACTGTAAATTTAGGTCAATATATTTTTAGTTTTTTTCTGTGAAAATATCTAAAGTTTGTTTAAAATTTTGAAATATTAGTCATTTTTATTCTTTGACTGCTTATATCCTTAAACCAACTTGTCGCACCACACAAAAATGTAAATAAATAGCATTTTTCATATGTGTACTTTTTGTCAGCATTCACTTTCAAACCTCCTTTTATTTTGTTAGGATGTTAGAAATGTTAGATTTCTCACAAAATGCGGTGATGCACCATATTTCTTCAGAATCTACTGTTTGGCCACACAGCAGGGCTTTGAAAATAAGAGCGCTATTTGGATTTTGGAATGCAGATTTTGCAAGAATAGTTTGCAGGTAAAATTTGCAGAGTACAAAAAGTACCAAAACAGCAGAAACCCCCCCAAAGTGACCCCATTTTAGAAATTACTTCTCACAATGAATTCATATACACCACAGCATTTCATAGTCAAACATACATGGTTGAAATCATTCAGCTAGTGTCTGATACATGCTTTCTTTATCAGCTATCAGGTTCCCTTTAAATCCTCTTACAGCTAAGTGAAATGGAAATAAACAAAACAGAGGAAAAATTACAAAAAAATAATAATTTGCTCAAATGGAAAAGTTCCTATTTCTCATCTTTTTAACATTTTATTTTCTGTAGATAGTTAAGATTTTTAGGCCTTTTACATTTTCTTTAAATAATCAGTCCACGTGCTTTGTTTATTTTCTCCTTAAAATGTAAAGAATCAAGAAAAATGATGTTGCCGAAACCCCGGGATCGAACCAGGGACCTTTAGATCTTCAGTCTAATGCTCTCCCATCTGAGCTATTTCGGCCAAACACAATCAACTTTAGGAGTGCTAGACACTTGGCAAATGTCAAGCGAAACCCCTGAAAGTAGATATTTTTATTTTTGCTTTGACTGGTTTTTGCAGCATGATTTCTATTTGAAACTCCTGCTAATTTGTTGTACATATTTAATAACTTTCATTAACTCTTTGTGAATGAGTAGAAAAAAACAGCAATTTTGACAGAGATTTTTTTACATTTTCAATTTGACTCCATTCATCAGGTTCATTCAAACCCTGTGTTTGTGAGACAGGTGATGGTTGCACATAAAAGACAATGTGCATGCATAATGTTACATCAAGTTTTATTTGTTATTAAATGCAAATAATTGGAGCAAAAAAGGAGACAACAATTTAGAGAAAATATTTTAATGATTGTTAACTTTCAATGTGAAAACATTTGTCCCAAAATGTGCTGAAACTTAAATGTCAGTATCGCATGTGCATTTCAGACTTTAAAACTATGATTACCTGCTTTTTAAGCTTTTGTTTATTAAGTATTTTTATGGTCTATTGATGAATGAGGTAATCAAATATGAAATTAGACTTACCGGCAATTCAGTTTATAGAAATCTCCCAGAACAGCCCCATAGGATGTGGAGTCTCCGCCCT
The DNA here is from genome assembly GCF_051348905.1 of Ranitomeya variabilis. Lineage (NCBI taxonomy): Eukaryota > Metazoa > Chordata > Amphibia > Anura > Dendrobatidae > Ranitomeya > Ranitomeya variabilis. Next base: position 316,089,888 of record NC_135235.1, read on the forward strand.
AATAGGGAAAGAGAACACAAAGAGTTGAAATAGTCACGCCACATTGACCGCCCGCAGTATTTTTATAGTGCCAAGACAGCTAACATATGCACATAAAAACTATTTCACAGTCCTAGAGTTCCGTTTATAGACGACAATTTCAGATTCACCCCAAAGACTCCCAGGTAGTGGTAACTTTGGGATCGGATTTTTTAAGGCCCATTGCTAAGTTTGGTTTGATCCCCATCTAATCAATAATTGACTGAGAATCTGTATAGTTTCATGAAAAGGTGATGTTAGAAGTGGGATTTGAACCCACGCCTCCAAGAGAGACTGCGACCTGAACGCAACGCCTGAGACCACTCGGCCATCCTGACTTCTTGTGGATTCTGTGCCTTAACTCTTTCCAAGTTAGTCAGAAGAAATATGACCAGTAATTGTCATTGAAAATTATTTGAAAATATTTAATATTACAGTTTTTATTTCAATACATTTGTTTAAACTATTAGTTATCAAGCCTATTTTGAGCTAAATGGCCAAGCCCCATTTTAAAAAAATATGACTTTTATCACTGTATGCAGTAATAACTCTGGAATGCTTCTACATATCCCCGTAATTCTGAAAGTGTTTTTTGTGACACATTGTACTTTACATTAACTGTAAATTTAGGTCAATATATTTTTAGTTTTTTTCTGTGAAAATATCTAAATTTTGTTTAAAATTTTGAAATATTAGTCATTTTTATTCTTTGACTGCTTATATCCTTAAACCAACTTGTCGCACCACACAAAAATGTAAATAAATAGCATTTTTCATATGTGTACTTTTTGTCAGCATTCACTTTCAAACCTCCTTTTATTTTGTTAGGATGTTAGAAATGTTAGATTTCTCACAAAATGCGGTGATGCACCATATTTCTTCAGAATCTACTGTTTGGCCACACAGCAGGGCTTTGAAAATAAGAGCGCTATTTGGATTTTGGAATGCAGATTTTGCAAGAATAGTTTGCAGGTAAAATTTGCAGAGTACCAAAAGTACCAAAACAGCAGAAACCCCCCCCAAAGTGACCCCATTTTAGAAATTACTTCTCACAATGAATTCATATACACCACAGCATTTCATAGTCAAACATACATGGTTGAAATCATTCAGCTAGTGTCTGATACATGCTTTCTTTATCAGCTATCAGGTTCCCTTTAAATCCTCTTACAGCTAAGTGAAATGGAAATAAACAAAACAGAGGAAAAATTACAAAAAAATAATAATTTGCTCAAATGGAAAAGTTCCCATTTCTCATCTTTTTAACATTTTATTTTCTGTAGATAGTTAAGATTTTTAGGCCTTTTACATTTTCTTTAAATAATCAGTCCACGTGCTTTGTTTATTTTCTCCTTAAAATGTAAAGAATCAAGAAAAATGATGTTGCCGAAACCCGGGATCGAACCAGGGACCTTTAGATCTTCAGTCTAACGCTCTCCCATCTGAGCTATTTCGGCCAAACACAAACAGCTTTAGGAGTGCTAGACACTTGGCAAATGTCAAGCGAAACCCCTGAAAGTAAATATTTTTATTTTTGCTTTGACTGGTTTTTGCAGCATGATTTCTATTTGAAACTCCTGCTATTTTGTTGTACATATTTAATAACTTTCATTAACTCTTTGTGAATGAGTAGAAAAAAACATGCAAATTGCCTCTTCTGAGAAAAAGAGGACTTAAACTCTACAGCGCCACCTATTGGAAGTAGCGATCCTACAAGTCACAATCAACCCTTTAACGAGTCGTGCAATATGACTTAGGATAAAAGCCAAATCAGTATCTCAATTCGCAGACACGGTGTTTCGGGCTGTTGGCCCTCGTCAGTGCGAAGCATGAGAACTGATTTGGCTAGGTGAGAGGCTCTGGACATGGGGTCTAAGGGGTATCGTTTCTCCTTATGGAGAGTGACATACCATCTCTGGCTTGTCAAGGTAAGGAGGCTTATTTGCCGTACAATGCTCCTCTAGGAATTTAAATATGCAAATTGCCTCTTCTGAGAAAAAGAGGACTTAAACTCTACAGCGCCACCTATTGGAAGTAGCGATCCTACAAGTCACAATCAACCCTTTAACGAGTCGTGCAATATGACTTAGGATAAAAGCTAAATCAGTATCTCAATTCGCAGACACGGTGTTTCGGGCTGTTGGCCCTCGTCAGTGCGAAGCATGAGAACTGATTTGGCTAGGTGAGAGGCTCTGGACATGGGGTCTAAGGGGTATCGTTTCTCCTTATGGAGAGTGACATACCATCTCTGGCTTGTCAAGGTAAGGAGGCTTATTTGCCGTACAATGCTCCTCTAGGAATTTAAATATACAAATTGCCTCTTCTGAGAAAAAGAGGACTTAAACTCTACAGCGCCACCTATTGGAAGTAGCGATCCTACAAGTCACAATCAACCCTTTAACGAGTCGTGCAATATGACTTAGGATAAAAGCCAAATCAGTATCTCAATTCGCAGACACGGTGTTTCGGGCTGTTGGCCCTCGTCAGTGCGAAGCATGAGAACTGATTTGGCTAGGTGAGAGGCTCTGGACATGGGGTCTAAGGGGTATCGTTTCTCCTTATGGAGAGTGACATACCATCTCTGGCTTGTCAAGGTAAGGAGGCTTATTTGCCGTACAATGCTCCTCTAGGAATTTAAATATGCAAATTGCCTCTTCTGAGAAAAAGAGGACTTAAACTCTACAGCGCCACCTATTGGAAGTAGCGATCCTACAAGTCACAATCAACCCTTTAACGAGTCGTGCAATATGACTTAGGATAAAAGCCAAATCAGTATCTCAATTCGCAGACACGGTGTTTCGGGCTGTTGGCCCTCGTCAGTGCGAAGCATGAGAACTGATTTGGCTAGGTGAGAGGCTCTGGACATGGGGTCTAAGGGGTATCGTTTCTCCTTATGGAGAGTGACATACCATCTCTGGCTTGTCAAGGTAAGGAGGCTTATTTGCCGTACAATGCTCCTCTAGGAATTTAAATATGCAAATTGCCTCTTCTGAGAAAAAGAGGACTTAAACTCTACAGCGCCACCTATTGGAAGTAGCGATCCTACAAGTCACAATCAACCCTTTAACGAGTCGTGCAATATGACTTAGGATAAAAGCCAAATCAGTATCTCAATTCGCAGACACGGTGTTTCGGGCTGTTGGCCCTCGTCAGTGCGAAGCATGAGAACTGATTTGGCTAGGTGAGAGGCTCTGGACATGGGGTCTAAGGGGTATCGTTTCTCCTTATGGAGAGTGACATACCATCTCTGGCTTGTCAAGGTAAGGAGGCTTATTTGCCGTACAATGCTCCTCTAGGAATTTAAATATGCAAATTGCCTCTTCTGAGAAAAAGAGGACTTAAACTCTACAGCGCCACCTATTGGAAGTAGCGATCCTACAAGTCACAATCAACCCTTTAACGAGTCGTGCAATATGACTTAGGATAAAAGCCAAATCAGTATCTCAATTCGCAGACACGGTGTTTCGGGCTGTTGGCCCTCGTCAGTGCGAAGCATGAGAACTGATTTGGCTAGGTGAGAGGCTCTGGACATGGGGTCTAAGGGGTATCGTTTCTCCTTATGGAGAGTGACATACCATCTCTGGCTTGTCAAGGTAAGGAGGCTTATTTGCCGTACAATGCTCCTCTAGGAATTTAAATATGCAAATTGCCTCTTCTGAGAAAAAGAGGACTTAAACTCTACAGCGCCACCTATTGGAAGTAGCGATCCTACAAGTCACAATCAACCCTTTAACGAGTCGTGCAATATGACTTAGGATAAAAGCCAAATCAGTATCTCAATTCGCAGACACGGTGTTTCGGGCTGTTGGCCCTCGTCAGTGCGAAGCATGAGAACTGATTTGGCTAGGTGAGAGGCTCTGGACATGGGGTCTAAGGGGTATCGTTTCTCCTTATGGAGAGTGACATACCATCTCTGGCTTGTCAAGGTAAGGAGGCTTATTTGCCGTACAATGCTCCTCTAGGAATTTAAATATGCAAATTGCCTCTTCTGAGAAAAAGAGGACTTAAACTCTACAGCGCCACCTATTGGAAGTAGCGATCCTACAAGTCACAATCAACCCTTTAACGAGTCGTGCAATATGACTTAGGATAAAAGCCAAATCAGTATCTCAATTCGCTGACACGGTGTTTCGGGCTGTTGGCCCTCGTCAGTGCGAAGCATGAGAACTGATTTGGCTAGGTGAGAGGCTCTGGACATGGGGTCTAAGGGGTATCGTTTCTCCTTATGGAGAGTGACATACCATCTCTGGCTTGTCAAGGTAAGGAGGCTTATTTGCCGTACAATGCTCCTCTAGGAATTTAAATATGCAAATTGCCTCTTCTGAGAAAAAGAGGACTTAAACTCTACAGCGCCACCTATTGGAAGTAGCGATCCTACAAGTCACAATCAACCCTTTAACGAGTCGTGCAATGTGACTTAGGATAAAAGCCAAATCAGTATCTCAATTCGCAGACACGGTGTTTCGGGCTGTTGGCCCTCGTCAGTGCGAAGCATGAGAACTGATTTGGCTAGGTGAGAGGCTCTGGACATGGGGTCTAAGGGGTATCGTTTCTCCTTATGGAGAGTGACATACCATCTCTTTTTCTCAGAAGAGGCAATTTGCATATTTAAATTCCTAGAGGAGCATTGTACGGCAAATAAGCCTCCTTACCTTGACAAGCCAGAGATGGTATGTCACTCTCCATAAGGAGAAACGATACCCCTTAGACCCTAGAAAAAAACAGCAATTTTGACAGAGATTTTTTTACATTTTCAATTTGACTCCATTCATCAGGTTCATTCAAACCCTGTGTTTGTGATGGTTGCACATAAAAGACAATGTGCATGCATAATGTTACATCAAGTTTTATTTGTTATTAAATGCAAATAATTGGAGCAAAAAAGGAGACAACAATTTAGAGAAAATATTTTAATGATTGTTAACTTTCAATGTGAAAACATTTGTCCCAAAATGTGCTGAAACTTAGATGTCAGTATCGCATGTGCATTTCAGACTTTAAAACTATGATTACCTGCTTTTTAAGCTTTTGTTTATTAAGTATTTTTATGGTCTATTGATGAATGAGGTAATCAAATATGAAATTAGACTTACCGGCAATTCAGTTTATAGAAATCTCCCAGAACAGCCCCATAGGATGTGGAGTCTCCGCCCTAATAGGGAAAGAGAACACAAAGAGTTGAAATAGTCCCGCCCCATTGACCGCCCGCAGTATTTTTATAGTGCCAAGACAGCTAACATATGCACATAAAAACTATTTCACGGTCCTAGAGTTCCGTTTATAGACGACAATTTCAGACTCACCCCAAAGACTCCCAGGTAGTGGTAACTTTGGGATCGGATTTTTTAAGGCCCATTGCTAAGTTTGGTTTGATACCCATCTAATCAATAATTGACTGAGAATCTGTATAGTTTCATGAAAAGGTGATGTCAGAAGTGGGATTTGAACCCACGCCTCCAAGAGAGACTGCGACCTGAACGCAGCGCCTTAGACCACTCGGCCATCCTGACTTCTTGTGGATTCTGTGCCTTAACTCTTTCCAAGTTAGTCAGAAGAAATATGACCAGTAATTGTCATTGAAAATTATTTTAAAATATTTAATATTATAGTTTTTATTTCAATACATTTGTTTAAACTATTAGTTATCAAGCCTATTTTGAGCTAAATGGCCAAGCCCCATTTTAAAAAAATATGACTTTTATCACTGTATGCAGTAATAACTCTGGAATGCTTCTACATATCCCCGTAATTCTGAAAGTGTTTTTTGTGACACATTGTACTTTACATTAACTGTAAATTTAGGTCAATATATTTTTAGTTTTTTTCTGTGAAAATATCTAAAGTTTGTTTAAAATTTTGAAATATTAGTCATTTTTATTCTTTGACTGCTTATATCCTTAAACCAACTTGTCGCACCACACAAAAATGTAAATAAATAGCATTTTTCATATGTGTACTTTTTGTCAGCATTCACTTTCAAACCTCCTTTTATTTTGTTAGGATGTTAGAAATGTTAGATTTCTCACAAAATGCAGTGATGCACCATATTTCTTCAGAATCTACTGTTTGGCCACACAGCAGGGCTTTGAAAATAAGAGCGCTATTTGGATTTTGGAATGCAGATTTTGCAAGAATAGTTTGCAGGTAAAATTTGCAGAGTACCAAAAGTACCAAAACAGCAGAAACCCCCCCCAAAGTGACCCCATTTTAGAAATTACTTCTCACAATGAATTCATATACACCACAGCATTTCATAGTCAAACATACATGGTTGAAATCATTCAGCTAGTGTCTGATACATGCTTTCTTTATCAGCTATCAGGTTCCCTTTAAATCCTCTTACAGCTAAGTGAAATGGAAATAAACAAAACAGAGAAAAATTACAAAAAAATAATAATTTGCTCAAATGGAAAAGTTCCCATTTCTCATCTTTTTAACATTTTATTTTCTGTAGATAGTTAAGATTTTTAGGCCTTTTACATTTTCTTTAAATAATCAGTCCACGTGCTTTGTTTATTTTCTCCTTAAAATGTAAAGAATCAAGAAAAATGATGTTGCCGAAACCCGGGATCGAACCAGGGACCTTTAGATCTTCAGTCTAACGCTCTCCCATCTGAGCTATTTCGGCCAAACACAAACAGCTTTAGGAGTGCTAGACACTTGGCAAATGTCAAGCGAAACCCCTGAAAGTAGATATTTTTATTTTTGCTTTGACTGGTTTTTGCAGCATGATTTCTATTTGAAACTCCTGCTATTTTGTTGTACATATTTAATAACTTTCATTAACTCTTTGTGAATGAGTAGAAAAAAACAGCAATTTTGACAGAGATTTTTTTACATTTTCAATTTGACTCCATTCATCAGGTTCATTCAAATCCTGTGTTTGTGAGACAGGTGATGGTTGCACATAAAAGACAATGTGCATGCATAATGTTACATCAAGTTTTATTTGTTATTAAATGCAAATAATTGGAGCAAAAAAGGAGACAACAATTTAGAGAAAATATTTTAATGATTGTTAACTTTCAATGTGAAAACATTTGTTCCAAAATGTGCTGAAACTTAGATGTCAGTATCGCATGTGCATTTCAGACTTTAAAACTATGATTACCTGCTTTTTAAGCTTTTGTTTATTAAGTATTTTTATGGTCTATTGATGAATGAGGTAATCAAATATGAAATTAGACTTACCGGCAATTCAGTTTATAGAAATCTCCCAGAACAGCCCCATAGGATGTGGAGTCTCCGCCCTAATAGGGAAAGAGAACACAAAGAGTTGAAATAGTCACGCCCCATTGACCGCCCGCAGTATTTTTATAGTGCCAAGACAGCTAACATATGCACATAAAAACTATTTCACGGTCCTAGAGTTCCGTTTATAGACGACAATTTCAGATTCACCCCAAAGACTCCCAGGTAGTGGTAACTTTGGGATCGGATTTTTTAAGGCCCATTGCTAAGTTTGGTTTGATCCCCATCTAATCAATAATTGACTGAGAATCTGTATAGTTTCATGAAAAGGTGATGTCAGAAGTGGGATTTGAACCCACGCCTCCAAGAGAGACTGCAACCTGAACGCAGCGCCTTAGACCACTCGGCCATCCTGACTTGTTGTGGATTTTGTGCCTTAACTCTTTCCAAGTTAGTCAGAAGAAATATGACCAGTAACCAGTGAATATGACCAGTAAAATGGGGTCACTTTTGGGGGGTTTCTGCTGTTTAGGCACATCAGGGGCTCTCCAAACGCGACATGGCGTCCGATCTCAATTCCAGTCAATTTTGCATTGAAAAATCAAATGGCGCTCCTTTGCTTCCGAGCTCAGCCATGCGCCCAAACAGTGGTTTACCCCCACATATAGGGTGTCGGCGTACTCAAGACAAATTGTACAACAGCTTCTGGGGTCCATTTTCTCCTGTTACCCTTGGTAAAATAAAAATTTGGAGGCAAAAAGATCATTTTTGTAGAAAAAATGCGATTTTTTTTTTTCACGGCTCTACGTTATAAACTTCTGTGAAGCACCTGGGGGTTTAAAGTGCTCACCACACATCTAGATAAGTTCCTTAAGGGGTCTAGTTTCCAAAATGGTGTCATATGTGGGGGGTCTCTACTGTTTAGGCACATCAGCGGCTCTCCAAACGTGACATGGCGTCCGATCTCAATTCCAGCCAATTCTACATTGAAAAAGTAAAACGACACTCCTTCTCTTCCAAGCTCTGCGGTGCGCCCAAACAGTGGTTTACCCCCATATATGGGGTATCGACGTACTCAGGAGAAATTGCACAACAACTTTTGTGGTCTAATTTCTCCTGTTACCCTTGTGAAAATAAAAATTTGGGGGCAAAAAGATCATTTTTGTAGAAAAAATGAGATTTTTTATTTTCACGGCTCTACGTTATAAACCCTAACTCTAACCCTAACTCTAACCCTAACCCTAACCCTAATTTTAGCCCCAACTTGTCTTCTCCTTCCGGCCGGCAGATGGCAGCAGATGGCGGGCGCACTGCGCATGCGCCCGCCATGATGAAAAAGCCGGCTGGCAGGAGAAGACAGAAGAGGACCCAGGGACCCCGGGTGAGTATGATAGGGTCCCCGAATCCCCCTATTTCTCTGTCCTCTGATGTGCGATCACATCAGAGGACAGAGAAATAACTGATCGCTTTTTTTTTTTTTTTTTTTGCGGTCGCCAGTAAACTGTTAATTACCGGCGATCGCAAAGCAGGGGTCGGTGCAAACCGACCCCGATCATGTTCTTTGGGGTCTCGGCTACCCCCGACAGCCGAGACCCCAAAGAACATCCGGGTGCCGGGCGGCGGCCGCCATTTTTTCCCGGAAAAAAGATGGCGGCGCCCATGGGGAGACACGAGGAGCACCGGGGGAGGTAGGTAAGTATTGGGGGGCTATTGGGGGCCATCGGGGACCACATTTCTCTGTCCTCCGATGTGCGATCACATCGGAGGACAGAGAAATTAAATGGCAAATCGCGTTTTTTTTTTTGTTGCGACCGCCGGTAAACGGTTAATTACCGGCGATCGCAACTCGGGGGTCGGTAAAAACCCCCCGAATCATGTTCTCTGGGGTCTCGGCTACCCTCGGCAACCGAGACCCCAGAGAAAATCCGACTCTGGGGGGCGCTATTCACTTTTTCCATGGCTGTGGATTAAGTACCCTTAGCGGCCGCCGTTAAAAGGCGTATCGGCGGTCGTTAAGGGGTTAAATAATCAGACCACGTGCTTTGTTTATTTTCTCCTTAAAATGTAAAGAATCAAGAAAAATGATGTTGCCGAAACCCGGGATCGAACCAGGGACCTTTAGATCTTCAGTCTAATGCTCTCCCATCTGAGCTATTTCGGCCAAACACAAACAACTTTGGGAGTGCTAGACACTTGGCAAATGTCAAGCGAAACCCCTGAAAGTAGATATTTTTATTTTTGCTTTGACTGGTTTTTGCAGCATGATTTCTATTTGAAACTCCTGCTATTTTGTTGTACATATTTAATAACTTTCATTAACTCTTTGTGAATGAGTAGAAAAAAACAGCAATTTTGACAGAGATTTTTTTACATTTTCAATTTGACTCCATTCATCAGGTTCATTCAAACCCTGTGTTTGTGAGACAGGTGATGGTTGCACATAAAAGACAATGTGCATGCATAATGTTACATCAAGTTTTATTTGTTATTAAATGCAAATAATTGGAGCAAAAAAGGAGACAACAATTTAGAGAAAATATTTTAATGATTGTTAACTTTCAATGTGAAAACATTTGTCCCAAAATGTGCTGAAACTTAGATGTCAGTATCGCATGTGCATTTCAGACTTTAAAACTATGATTACCTGCTTTTTAAGCTTTTGTTTATTAAGTATTTTTATGGTCTATTGATGAATGAGGTAATCAAATATGAAATTAGACTTACCGGCAATTCAGTTTATAGAAATCTCCCAGAACAGCCCCATAGGATGTGGAGTCTCCGCCCTAATAGGGAAAGAGAACACAAAGAGTTGAAATAGTCCCGCCCCATTGACCGCCCGCAGTATTTTTATAGTGCCAAGACAGCTAACATATGCACATAAAAACTATTTCACGGTCCTAGAGTTCCGTTTATAGACGACAATTTCAGACTCACCCTAAAGACTCCCAGGTAGTGGTAACTTTGGGATCGGATTTTTTAAGGCCCATTGCTAAGTTTGGTTTGATCCCCATCTAATCAATAATTGACTGAGAATCTGTATAGTTTTATGAAAGGGTGATGTCAGAAGTGGGATTTGAACCCACGCCTCCAAGAAAGACTGCGACCTGAACGCAGCGCCTTAGACCACTCAGCCATCCTGACTTCTTGTGGATTCTGTGCCTTAACTCTTTCCAAGTTAGTCAGAAGAAATATGACCAGTAATTGTCATTGAAAATTATTTTAAAATATTTAATATTACAGTTTTTATTTCAATACATTTGTTTAAACTATTAGTTATCAAGCCTATTTTGAGCTAAATGGCAAAGCCCCATTTTAAAAAAATATGACCTTTATCACTGTATGCAGTAATAACTCTGGAATGCTTCTACATATCCCCGTAATTCTGAAAGTGTTTTTTGTGACACATTGTACTTTACATTAACTGTAAATTTAGGTCAATATATTTTTAGTTTTTTTCTGTGAAAATATCTAAAGTTTGTTTAAAATTTTGAAATATTAGTCATTTTTATTCTTTGACTGCTTATATCCTTAAACCAACTTGTCGCACCACACAAAAATGTAAATAAATAGCATTTTTCATATGTGTACTTTTTGTCAGCATTCACTTTCAAACCTCCTTTTATTTTGTTAGGATGTTAGAAATGTTAGATTTCTCACAAAATGCGGTGATGCACCATATTTCTTCAGAATCTACTGTTTAGCCACACAGCAGGGCTTTGAAAATAAGAGCGCTATTTGGATTTTGGAATGCAGATTTTGCAAGAATAGTTTGCAGGTAAAATTTGCAGAGTACCAAAAGTACCAAACCAGCAGAACCCCCCCCCCAAAGTGACCCCATTTTAGAAATTACTTCTCACAATGAATTCATATACACCACGGCATTTCATAGTCAAACATACATGGTTGAAATCATTCAGCTAGTGTCTGATACATGCTTTCTTTATCAGCTATCAGGTTCCCTTTAAATCCTCTTACAGCTAAGTGAAATGGAAATTAACAAAACAGAGGAAAAATTACAAAAAAATAATAATTTGCTCAAATGGAAAAGTTCCCATTTCTCATCTTTTTAACATTTTATTTTCTGTAGATAGTTAAGATTTTTAGGCCTTTTACATTTTCTTTAAATAATCAGTCCACGTGCTTTGTTTATTTTCTCCTTAAAATGTAAAGAATCAAGAAAAATGATGTTGCCGAAACCCGGGATCAAACCAGGGACCTTTAGATCTTCAGTCTAACGCTCTCCCATCTGAGCTATTTCGGCCAAACACAAACAGCTTTAGGAGTGCTAGACACTTGGCAAATGTCAAGCGAAACCCCTGAAAGTAGATATTTTTATTTTTGCTTTGACTGGTTTTTGCAGCATGATTTCTATTTGAAACTCCTGCTAATTTGTTGTACATATTTAATAACTTTCATTAACTCTTTGTGAATGAGTAGAAAAAAACAGCAATTTTGACAGAGATTTTTTTACATTTTCAATTTGACTCCATTCATCAGGTTCATTCAAACCCTGTGTTTGTGAGACAGGTGATGGTTGCACATAAAAGACAATGTGCATGCATAATGTTACATCAAGTTTTATTTGTTATTAAATGCAAATAATTGGAGCAAAAAAGGAGACAACAATTTAGAGAAAATATTTTAATGATTGTTAACTTTCAATGTGAAAACATTTGTTCCAAAATGTGCTGAAACTTAGATGTCAGTATCGCATGTGCATTTCAGACTTTAAAACTATGATTACCTGCTTTTTAAGCTTTTGTTTATTAAGTATTTTTATGGTCTATTGATGAATGAGGTAATCAAATATGAAATTAGACTTACCGGCAATTCAGTTTATAGAAATCTCCCAGAACAGCCCCATAGGATGTGGAGTCTCCGCCCTAATAGGGAAAGAGAACACAAAGAGTTGAAATAGTCCCGCCCCATTGACCGCCGGCAGTATTTTTATAGTGCCAAGACAGCTAACATATGCACATAAAAACTATTTCACGGTCCTAGAGTTCCGTTTATAGACGACAATTTCAGATTCACCCCAAAGACTCCCAGGTAGTGGTAACTTTGGGATCGGATTTTTTAAGGCCCATTGCTAAGTTTGGTTTGATCCCCATCTAATCAATAATTGACTGAGAATCTGTATAGTTTCATGAAAAGGTGATGTCAGAAGTGGGATTTGAACCCACGCCTCCAAGAGAGACTGCGACCTGAACGCAGCGCCTTAGACCACTCGGCCATCCTGACTTCTTGTGGATTCTGTGCCTTAACTCTTTCCAAGTTAGTCAGAAGAAATATGACCAGTAATTGTCATTGAAAATTATTTTAAAATATTTAATATTATAGTTTTTATTTCAATACATTTGTTTAAACTATTAGTTATCAAGCCTATTTTGAGCTAAATGGCCAAGCCCCATTTTAAAAAAATATGACCTTTATCACTGTATGCAGTAATAACTCTGGAATGCTTCTACATATCCCCGTAATTCTGAAAGTGTTTTTTGTGACACATTGTACTTTACATTAACTGTAAATTTAGGTCAATATATTTTTAGTTTTTTTCTGTGAAAATATCTAAAGTTTGTTTAAAATTTTGAAATATTAGTCATTTTTATTCTTTGACTGCTTATATCCTTAAACCAACTTGTCGCACCACACAAAAATGTAAATAAATAGCATTTTTCATATGTGTACTTTTTGTCAGCATTCACTTTCAAACCTCCTTTTATTTTGTTAGGATGTTAGAAATGTTATATTTCTCACAAAATGCAGTGATGCACCATATTTCTTCAGAATCTACTGTTTGGCCACACAGCAGGGCTTTGAAAATAAGAGCGCTATTTGGATTTTGGAATGCAGATTTTGCAAGAATAGTTTGCAGGTAAAATTTGCAGAGTACCAAAAGTACCAAAACAGCAGAAACCCCCCCCCAAAGTGACCCCATTTTAGAAATTACTTAGTGAAGTGAAACTTAGATGTCAGTATCGCATGTGCATTTCAGACTTTAAAACTATGATTACCTGCTTTTTAAGCTTTTGTTTATTAAGTATTTTTATGGTCTATTGATGAATGAGGTAATCAAATATGAAATTAGACTTACCGGCAATTCAGTTTATAGAAATCTCCCAGAACAGCCCCATAGGATGTGGAGTCTCCGCCCTAATAGGGAAAGAGAACACAAAGAGTTGAAATAGTCCCGCCCCATTGACCGCCGGCAGTATTTTTATAGTGCCAAGACAGCTAACATATGCACATAAAAACTATTTCACGGTCCTAGAGTTCCGTTTATAGACGACAATTTCAGATTCACCCCAAAGACTCCCAGGTAGTGGTAACTTTGGGATCGGATTTTTTAAGGCCCATTGCTAAGTTTGGTTTGATCCCCATCTAATCAATAATTGACTGAGAATCTGTATAGTTTCATGAAAAGGTGACGTCAGAAGTGGGATTTGAACCCACGCCTCCAAGAGAGACTGCGACCTGAACGCAGCGCCTTAGACCACTCGGCCATCCTGACTTCTCGTGGATTCTGTGCCTTAACTCTTTCCAAGTTAGTCAGAAGAAATATGACCAGTAATTGTCATTGAAAATTATTTTAAAATATTTAATATTATAGTTTTTATTTCAATACATTTGTTTAAACTATTAGTTATCAAGCCTATTTTGAGCTAAATGGCCAAGCCCCATTTTAAAAAAATATGACCTTTATCACTGTATGCAGTAATAACTCTGGAATGCTTCTACATATCCCCGTAATTCTGAAAGTGTTTTTTGTGACACATTGTACTTTACATTAACTGTAAATTTAGGTCAATATATTTTTAGTTTTTTTCTGTGAAAATATCTAAAGTTTGTTTAAAATTTTGAAATATTAGTCATTTTTATTCTTTGACTGCTTATATCCTTAAACCAACTTGTCGCACCACACAAAAATGTAAATAAATAGCATTTTTCATATGTGTACTTTTTGTCAGCATTCACTTTCAAACCTCCTTTTATTTTGTTAGGATGTTAGAAATGTTAGATTTCTCACAAAATGCGGTGATGCACCATATTTCTTCAGAATCTACTGTTTGGCCACACAGCAGGGCTTTGAAAATAAGAGCGCTATTTGGATTTTGGAATGCAGATTTTGCAAGAATAGTTTGCAGGTAAAATTTGCAGAGTACCAAAAGTACCAAAACAGCAGAAACCCCCCCCAAAGTGACCCCATTTTAGAAATTACTTCTCACAATGAATTCATATACACCACAGCATTTCATAGTCAAACATACATGGTTGAAATCATTCAGCTAGTGTCTGATACATGCTTTCTTTATCAGCTATCAGGTTCCCTTTAAATCCTCTTACAGCTAAGTGAAATGGAAATAAACAAAACAGAGGAAAAATTACAAAAAAATAATAATTTGCTCAAATGGAAAAGTTCCCATTTCTCATCTTTTTAACATTTTATTTTCTGTAGATAGTTAAGATTTTTAGGCCTTTTACATTTTCTTTAAATAATCAGTCCACGTGCTTTGTTTATTTTCTCCTTAAAATGTAAAGAATCAAGAAAAATGATGTTGCCGAAACCCGGGATCGAACCAGGGACCTTTAGATCTTCAGTCTAACGCTCTCCCATCTGAGCTATTTCGGCCAAACACAAACAGCTTTAGGAGTGCTAGACACTTGGCAAATGTCAAGCGAAACCCCTGAAAGTAAATATTTTTATTTTTGCTTTGACTGGTTTTTGCAGCATGATTTCTATTTGAAACTCCTGCTATTTTGTTGTACATATTTAATAACTTTCATTAACTCTTTGTGAATGAGTAGAAAAAAACATGCAAATTGCCTCTTCTGAGAAAAAGAGGACTTAAACTCTACAGCGCCACCTATTGGAAGTAGCGATCCTACAAGTCACAATCAACCCTTTAACGAGTCGTGCAATATGACTTAGGATAAAAGCCAAATCAGTATCTCAATTCGCAGACACGGTGTTTCGGGCTGTTGGCCCTCGTCAGTGCGAAGCATGAGAACTGATTTGGCTAGGTGAGAGGCTCTGGACATGGGGTCTAAGGGGTATCGTTTCTCCTTATGGAGAGTGACATACCATCTCTGGCTTGTCAAGGTAAGGAGGCTTATTTGCCGTACAATGCTCCTCTAGGAATTTAAATATGCAAATTGCCTCTTCTGAGAAAAAGAGGACTTAAACTCTACAGCGCCACCTATTGGAAGTAGCGATCCTACAAGTCACAATCAACCCTTTAACGAGTCGTGCAATATGACTTAGGATAAAAGCTAAATCAGTATCTCAATTCGCAGACACGGTGTTTCGGGCTGTTGGCCCTCGTCAGTGCGAAGCATGAGAACTGATTTGGCTAGGTGAGAGGCTCTGGACATGGGGTCTAAGGGGTATCGTTTCTCCTTATGGAGAGTGACATACCATCTCTGGCTTGTCAAGGTAAGGAGGCTTATTTGCCGTACAATGCTCCTCTAGGAATTTAAATATACAAATTGCCTCTTCTGAGAAAAAGAGGACTTAAACTCTACAGCGCCACCTATTGGAAGTAGCGATCCTACAAGTCACAATCAACCCTTTAACGAGTCGTGCAATATGACTTAGGATAAAAGCCAAATCAGTATCTCAATTCGCAGACACGGTGTTTCGGGCTGTTGGCCCTCGTCAGTGCGAAGCATGAGAACTGATTTGGCTAGGTGAGAGGCTCTGGACATGGGGTCTAAGGGGTATCGTTTCTCCTTATGGAGAGTGACATACCATCTCTGGCTTGTCAAGGTAAGGAGGCTTATTTGCCGTACAATGCTCCTCTAGGAATTTAAATATGCAAATTGCCTCTTCTGAGAAAAAGAGGACTTAAACTCTACAGCGCCACCTATTGGAAGTAGCGATCCTACAAGTCACAATCAACCCTTTAACGAGTCGTGCAATATGACTTAGGATAAAAGCCAAATCAGTATCTCAATTCGCAGACACGGTGTTTCGGGCTGTTGGCCCTCGTCAGTGCGAAGCATGAGAACTGATTTGGCTAGGTGAGAGGCTCTGGACATGGGGTCTAAGGGGTATCGTTTCTCCTTATGGAGAGTGACATACCATCTCTGGCTTGTCAAGGTAAGGAGGCTTATTTGCCGTACAATGCTCCTCTAGGAATTTAAATATGCAAATTGCCTCTTCTGAGAAAAAGAGGACTTAAACTCTACAGCGCCACCTATTGGAAGTAGCGATCCTACAAGTCACAATCAACCCTTTAACGAGTCGTGCAATATGACTTAGGATAAAAGCCAAATCAGTATCTCAATTCGCAGACACGGTGTTTCGGGCTGTTGGCCCTCGTCAGTGCGAAGCATGAGAACTGATTTGGCTAGGTGAGAGGCTCTGGACATGGGGTCTAAGGGGTATCGTTTCTCCTTATGGAGAGTGACATACCATCTCTGGCTTGTCAAGGTAAGGAGGCTTATTTGCCGTACAATGCTCCTCTAGGAATTTAAATATGCAAATTGCCTCTTCTGAGAAAAAGAGGACTTAAACTCTACAGCGCCACCTATTGGAAGTAGCGATCCTACAAGTCACAATCAACCCTTTAACGAGTCGTGCAATATGACTTAGGATAAAAGCCAAATCAGTATCTCAATTCGCAGACACGGTGTTTCGGGCTGTTGGCCCTCGTCAGTGCGAAGCATGAGAACTGATTTGGCTAGGTGAGAGGCTCTGGACATGGGGTCTAAGGGGTATCGTTTCTCCTTATGGAGAGTGACATACCATCTCTGGCTTGTCAAGGTAAGGAGGCTTATTTGCCGTACAATGCTCCTCTAGGAATTTAAATATGCAAATTGCCTCTTCTGAGAAAAAGAGGACTTAAACTCTACAGCGCCACCTATTGGAAGTAGCGATCCTACAAGTCACAATCAACCCTTTAACGAGTCGTGCAATATGACTTAGGATAAAAGCCAAATCAGTATCTCAATTCGCAGACACGGTGTTTCGGGCTGTTGGCCCTCGTCAGTGCGAAGCATGAGAACTGATTTGGCTAGGTGAGAGGCTCTGGACATGGGGTCTAAGGGGTATCGTTTCTCCTTATGGAGAGTGACATACCATCTCTGGCTTGTCAAGGTAAGGAGGCTTATTTGCCGTACAATGCTCCTCTAGGAATTTAAATATGCAAATTGCCTCTTCTGAGAAAAAGAGGACTTAAACTCTACAGCGCCACCTATTGGAAGTAGCGATCCTACAAGTCACAATCAACCCTTTAACGAGTCGTGCAATATGACTTAGGATAAAAGCCAAATCAGTATCTCAATTCGCTGACACGGTGTTTCGGGCTGTTGGCCCTCGTCAGTGCGAAGCATGAGAACTGATTTGGCTAGGTGAGAGGCTCTGGACATGGGGTCTAAGGGGTATCGTTTCTCCTTATGGAGAGTGACATACCATCTCTGGCTTGTCAAGGTAAGGAGGCTTATTTGCCGTACAATGCTCCTCTAGGAATTTAAATATGCAACTTGCCTCTTCTGAGAAAAAGAGGACTTAAACTCTACAGCGCCACCTATTGGAAGTAGCGATCCTACAAGTCACAATCAACCCTTTAACGAGTCGTGCAATGTGACTTAGGATAAAAGCCAAATCAGTATCTCAATTCGCAGACACGGTGTTTCGGGCTGTTGGCCCTCGTCAGTGCGAAGCATGAGAACTGATTTGGCTAGGTGAGAGGCTCTGGACATGGGGTCTAAGGGGTATCGTTTCTCCTTATGGAGAGTGACATACCATCTCTTTTTCTCAGAAGAGGCAATTTGCATATTTAAATTCCTAGAGGAGCATTGTACGGCAAATAAGCCTCCTTACCTTGACAAGCCAGAGATGGTATGTCACTCTCCATAAGGAGAAACGATACCCCTTAGACCCTAGAAAAAAACAGCAATTTTGACAGAGATTTTTTTACATTTTCAATTTGACTCCATTCATCAGGTTCATTCAAACCCTGTGTTTGTGATGGTTGCACATAAAAGACAATGTGCATGCATAATGTTACATCAAGTTTTATTTGTTATTAAATGCAAATAATTGGAGCAAAAAAGGAGACAACAATTTAGAGAAAATATTTTAATGATTGTTAACTTTCAATGTGAAAACATTTGTCCCAAAATGTGCTGAAACTTAGATGTCAGTATCGCATGTGCATTTCAGACTTTAAAACTATGATTACCTGCTTTTTAAGCTTTTGTTTATTAAGTATTTTTATGGTCTATTGATGAATGAGGTAATCAAATATGAAATTAGACTTACCGGCAATTCAGTTTATAGAAATCTCCCAGAACAGCCCCATAGGATGTGGAGTCTCCGCCCTAATAGGGAAAGAGAACACAAAGAGTTGAAATAGTCCCGCCCCATTGACCGCCCGCAGTATTTTTATAGTGCCAAGACAGCTAACATATGCACATAAAAACTATTTCACGGTCCTAGAGTTCCGTTTATAGACGACAATTTCAGACTCACCCCAAAGACTCCCAGGTAGTGGTAACTTTGGGATCGGATTTTTTAAGGCCCATTGCTAAGTTTGGTTTGATACCCATCTAATCAATAATTGACTGAGAATCTGTATAGTTTCATGAAAAGGTGATGTCAGAAGTGGGATTTGAACCCACGCCTCCAAGAGAGACTGCGACCTGAACGCAGCGCCTTAGACCACTCGGCCATCCTGACTTCTTGTGGATTCTGTGCCTTAACTCTTTCCAAGTTAGTCAGAAGAAATATGACCAGTAATTGTCATTGAAAATTATTTTAAAATATTTAATATTATAGTTTTTATTTCAATACATTTGTTTAAACTATTAGTTATCAAGCCTATTTTGAGCTAAATGGCCAAGCCCCATTTTAAAAAAATATGACTTTTATCACTGTATGCAGTAATAACTCTGGAATGCTTCTACATATCCCCGTAATTCTGAAAGTGTTTTTTGTGACACATTGTACTTTACATTAACTGTAAATTTAGGTCAATATATTTTTAGTTTTTTTCTGTGAAAATATCTAAAGTTTGTTTAAAATTTTGAAATATTAGTCATTTTTATTCTTTGACTGCTTATATCCTTAAACCAACTTGTCGCACCACACAAAAATGTAAATAAATAGCATTTTTCATATGTGTACTTTTTGTCAGCATTCACTTTCAAACCTCCTTTTATTTTGTTAGGATGTTAGAAATGTTAGATTTCTCACAAAATGCAGTGATGCACCATATTTCTTCAGAATCTACTGTTTGGCCACACAGCAGGGCTTTGAAAATAAGAGCGCTATTTGGATTTTGGAATGCAGATTTTGCAAGAATAGTTTGCAGGTAAAATTTGCAGAGTACCAAAAGTACCAAAACAGCAGAAACCCCCCCCAAAGTGACCCCATTTTAGAAATTACTTCTCACAATGAATTCATATACACCACAGCATTTCATAGTCAAACATACATGGTTGAAATCATTCAGCTAGTGTCTGATACATGCTTTCTTTATCAGCTATCAGGTTCCCTTTAAATCCTCTTACAGCTAAGTGAAATGGAAATAAACAAAACAGAGAAAAATTACAAAAAAATAATAATTTGCTCAAATGGAAAAGTTCCCATTTCTCATCTTTTTAACATTTTATTTTCTGTAGATAGTTAAGATTTTTAGGCCTTTTACATTTTCTTTAAATAATCAGTCCACGTGCTTTGTTTATTTTCTCCTTAAAATGTAAAGAATCAAGAAAAATGATGTTGCCGAAACCCGGGATCGAACCAGGGACCTTTAGATCTTCAGTCTAACGCTCTCCCATCTGAGCTATTTCGGCCAAACACAAACAGCTTTAGGAGTGCTAGACACTTGGCAAATGTCAAGCGAAACCCCTGAAAGTAGATATTTTTATTTTTGCTTTGACTGGTTTTTGCAGCATGATTTCTATTTGAAACTCCTGCTATTTTGTTGTACATATTTAATAACTTTCATTAACTCTTTGTGAATGAGTAGAAAAAAACAGCAATTTTGACAGAGATTTTTTTACATTTTCAATTTGACTCCATTCATCAGGTTCATTCAAATCCTGTGTTTGTGAGACAGGTGATGGTTGCACATAAAAGACAATGTGCATGCATAATGTTACATCAAGTTTTATTTGTTATTAAATGCAAATAATTGGAGCAAAAAAGGAGACAACAATTTAGAGAAAATATTTTAATGATTGTTAACTTTCAATGTGAAAACATTTGTTCCAAAATGTGCTGAAACTTAGATGTCAGTATCGCATGTGCATTTCAGACTTTAAAACTATGATTACCTGCTTTTTAAGCTTTTGTTTATTAAGTATTTTTATGGTCTATTGATGAATGAGGTAATCAAATATGAAATTAGACTTACCGGCAATTCAGTTTATAGAAATCTCCCAGAACAGCCCCATAGGATGTGGAGTCTCCGCCCTAATAGGGAAAGAGAACACAAAGAGTTGAAATAGTCACGCCCCATTGACCGCCCGCAGTATTTTTATAGTGCCAAGACAGCTAACATATGCACATAAAAACTATTTCACGGTCCTAGAGTTCCGTTTATAGACGACAATTTCAGATTCACCCCAAAGACTCCCAGGTAGTGGTAACTTTGGGATCGGATTTTTTAAGGCCCATTGCTAAGTTTGGTTTGATCCCCATCTAATCAATAATTGACTGAGAATCTGTATAGTTTCATGAAAAGGTGATGTCAGAAGTGGGATTTGAACCCACGCCTCCAAGAGAGACTGCAACCTGAACGCAGCGCCTTAGACCACTCGGCCATCCTGACTTGTTGTGGATTTTGTGCCTTAACTCTTTCCAAGTTAGTCAGAAGAAATATGACCAGTAACCAGTGAATATGACCAGTAAAATGGGGTCACTTTTGGGGGGTTTCTGCTGTTTAGGCACATCAGGGGCTCTCCAAACGCGACATGGCGTCCGATCTCAATTCCAGTCAATTTTGCATTGAAAAATCAAATGGCGCTCCTTTGCTTCCGAGCTCAGCCATGCGCCCAAACAGTGGTTTACCCCCACATATAGGGTGTCGGCGTACTCAAGACAAATTGTACAACAGCTTCTGGGGTCCATTTTCTCCTGTTACCCTTGGTAAAATAAAAATTTGGAGGCAAAAAGATCATTTTTGTAGAAAAAATGCGATTTTTTTTTTTCACGGCTCTACGTTATAAACTTCTGTGAAGCACCTGGGGGTTTAAAGTGCTCACCACACATCTAGATAAGTTCCTTAAGGGGTCTAGTTTCCAAAATGGTGTCATATGTGGGGGGTCTCTACTGTTTAGGCACATCAGCGGCTCTCCAAACGTGACATGGCGTCCGATCTCAATTCCAGCCAATTCTACATTGAAAAAGTAAAACGACACTCCTTCTCTTCCAAGCTCTGCGGTGCGCCCAAACAGTGGTTTACCCCCATATATGGGGTATCGACGTACTCAGGAGAAATTGCACAACAACTTTTGTGGTCTAATTTCTCCTGTTACCCTTGTGAAAATAAAAATTTGGGGGCAAAAAGATCATTTTTGTAGAAAAAATGAGATTTTTTATTTTCACGGCTCTACGTTATAAACCCTAACTCTAACCCTAACTCTAACCCTAACCCTAACCCTAATTTTAGCCCCAACTTGTCTTCTCCTTCCGGCCGGCAGATGGCAGCAGATGGCGGGCGCACTGCGCATGCGCCCGCCATGATGAAAAAGCCGGCTGGCAGGAGAAGACAGAAGAGGACCCAGGGACCCCGGGTGAGTATGATAGGGTCCCCGAATCCCCCTATTTCTCTGTCCTCTAATGTGCGATCACATCAGAGGACAGAGAAATAACTGATCGCTTTTTTTTTTTTTTTTTTTGCGGTCGCCAGTAAACTGTTAATTACCGGCGATCGCAAAGCAGGGGTCGGTGCAAACCGACCCCGATCATGTTCTTTGGGGTCTCGGCTACCCCCGACAGCCGAGACCCCAAAGAACATCCGGGTGCCGGGCGGCGGCCGCCATTTTTTCCCGGAAAAAAGATGGCGGCGCCCATGGGGAGACACGAGGAGCACCGGGGGAGGTAGGTAAGTATTGGGGGGCTATTGGGGGCCATCGGGGACCACATTTCTCTGTCCTCCGATGTGCGATCACATCGGAGGACAGAGAAATTAAATGGCAAATCGCGTTTTTTTTTTTGTTGCGACCGCCGGTAAACGGTTAATTACCGGCGATCGCAACTCGGGGGTCGGTAAAAACCCCCCGAATCATGTTCTCTGGGGTCTCGGCTACCCTCGGCAACCGAGACCCCAGAGAAAATCCGACTCTGGGGGGCGCTATTCACTTTTTCCATGGCTGTGGATTAAGTACCCTTAGCGGCCGCCGTTAAAAGGCGTATCGGCGGTCGTTAAGGGGTTAAATAATCAGACCACGTGCTTTGTTTATTTTCTCCTTAAAATGTAAAGAATCAAGAAAAATGATGTTGCCGAAACCCGGGATCGAACCAGGGACCTTTAGATCTTCAGTCTAATGCTCTCCCATCTGAGCTATTTCGGCCAAACACAAACAACTTTGGGAGTGCTAGACACTTGGCAAATGTCAAGCGAAACCCCTGAAAGTAGATATTTTTATTTTTGCTTTGACTGGTTTTTGCAGCATGATTTCTATTTGAAACTCCTGCTATTTTGTTGTACATATTTAATAACTTTCATTAACTCTTTGTGAATGAGTAGAAAAAAACAGCAATTTTGACAGAGATTTTTTTACATTTTCAATTTGACTCCATTCATCAGGTTCATTCAAACCCTGTGTTTGTGAGACAGGTGATGGTTGCACATAAAAGACAATGTGCATGCATAATGTTACATCAAGTTTTATTTGTTATTAAATGCAAATAATTGGAGCAAAAAAGGAGACAACAATTTAGAGAAAATATTTTAATGATTGTTAACTTTCAATGTGAAAACATTTGTCCCAAAATGTGCTGAAACTTAGATGTCAGTATCGCATGTGCATTTCAGACTTTAAAACTATGATTACCTGCTTTTTAAGCTTTTGTTTATTAAGTATTTTTATGGTCTATTGATGAATGAGGTAATCAAATATGAAATTAGACTTACCGGCAATTCAGTTTATAGAAATCTCCCAGAACAGCCCCATAGGATGTGGAGTCTCCGCCCTAATAGGGAAAGAGAACACAAAGAGTTGAAATAGTCCCGCCCCATTGACCGCCCGCAGTATTTTTATAGTGCCAAGACAGCTAACATATGCACATAAAAACTATTTCACGGTCCTAGAGTTCCGTTTATAGACGACAATTTCAGACTCACCCTAAAGACTCCCAGGTAGTGGTAACTTTGGGATCGGATTTTTTAAGGCCCATTGCTAAGTTTGGTTTGATCCCCATCTAATCAATAATTGACTGAGAATCTGTATAGTTTTATGAAAGGGTGATGTCAGAAGTGGGATTTGAACCCACGCCTCCAAGAAAGACTGCGACCTGAACGCAGCGCCTTAGACCACTCAGCCATCCTGACTTCTTGTGGATTCTGTGCCTTAACTCTTTCCAAGTTAGTCAGAAGAAATATGACCAGTAATTGTCATTGAAAATTATTTTAAAATATTTAATATTACAGTTTTTATTTCAATACATTTGTTTAAACTATTAGTTATCAAGCCTATTTTGAGCTAAATGGCAAAGCCCCATTTTAAAAAAATATGACCTTTATCACTGTATGCAGTAATAACTCTGGAATGCTTCTACATATCCCCGTAATTCTGAAAGTGTTTTTTGTGACACATTGTACTTTACATTAACTGTAAATTTAGGTCAATATATTTTTAGTTTTTTTCTGTGAAAATATCTAAAGTTTGTTTAAAATTTTGAAATATTAGTCATTTTTATTCTTTGACTGCTTATATCCTTAAACCAACTTGTCGCACCACACAAAAATGTAAATAAATAGCATTTTTCATATGTGTACTTTTTGTCAGCATTCACTTTCAAACCTCCTTTTATTTTGTTAGGATGTTAGAAATGTTAGATTTCTCACAAAATGCGGTGATGCACCATATTTCTTCAGAATCTACTGTTTAGCCACACAGCAGGGCTTTGAAAATAAGAGCGCTATTTGGATTTTGGAATGCAGATTTTGCAAGAATAGTTTGCAGGTAAAATTTGCAGAGTACCAAAAGTACCAAACCAGCAGAACCCCCCCCCCAAAGTGACCCCATTTTAGAAATTACTTCTCACAATGAATTCATATACACCACGGCATTTCATAGTCAAACATACATGGTTGAAATCATTCAGCTAGTGTCTGATACATGCTTTCTTTATCAGCTATCAGGTTCCCTTTAAATCCTCTTACAGCTAAGTGAAATGGAAATTAACAAAACAGAGGAAAAATTACAAAAAAATAATAATTTGCTCAAATGGAAAAGTTCCCATTTCTCATCTTTTTAACATTTTATTTTCTGTAGATAGTTAAGATTTTTAGGCCTTTTACATTTTCTTTAAATAATCAGTCCACGTGCTTTGTTTATTTTCTCCTTAAAATGTAAAGAATCAAGAAAAATGATGTTGCCGAAACCCGGGATCGAACCAGGGACCTTTAGATCTTCAGTCTAACGCTCTCCCATCTGAGCTATTTCGGCCAAACACAAACAGCTTTAGGAGTGCTAGACACTTGGCAAATGTCAAGCGAAACCCCTGAAAGTAGATATTTTTATTTTTGCTTTGACTGGTTTTTGCAGCATGATTTCTATTTGAAACTCCTGCTATTTTGTTGTACATATTTAATAACTTTCATTAACTCTTTGTGAATGAGTAGAAAAAAACAGCAATTTTGACAGAGATTTTTTTACATTTTCAATTTGACTCCATTCATCAGGTTCATTCAAATCCTGTGTTTGTGAGACAGGTGATGGTTGCACATAAAAGACAATGTGCATGCATAATGTTACATCAAGTTTTATTTGTTATTAAATGCAAATAATTGGAGCAAAAAAGGAGACAACAATTTAGAGAAAATATTTTAATGATTGTTAACTTTCAATGTGAAAACATTTGTTCCAAAATGTGCTGAAACTTAGATGTCAGTATCGCATGTGCATTTCAGACTTTAAAACTATGATTACCTGCTTTTTAAGCTTTTGTTTATTAAGTATTTTTATGGTCTATTGATGAATGAGGTAATCAAATATGAAATTAGACTTACCGGCAATTCAGTTTATAGAAATCTCCCAGAACAGCCCCATAGGATGTGGAGTCTCCGCCCTAATAGGGAAAGAGAACACAAAGAGTTGAAATAGTCACGCCCCATTGACCGCCCGCAGTATTTTTATAGTGCCAAGACAGCTAACATATGCACATAAAAACTATTTCACGGTCCTAGAGTTCCGTTTATAGACGACAATTTCAGATTCACCCCAAAGACTCCCAGGTAGTGGTAACTTTGGGATCGGATTTTTTAAGGCCCATTGCTAAGTTTGGTTTGATCCCCATCTAATCAATAATTGACTGAGAATCTGTATAGTTTCATGAAAAGGTGATGTCAGAAGTGGGATTTGAACCCACGCCTCCAAGAGAGACTGCAACCTGAACGCAGCGCCTTAGACCACTCGGCCATCCTGACTTGTTGTGGATTTTGTGCCTTAACTCTTTCCAAGTTAGTCAGAAGAAATATGACCAGTAACCAGTGAATATGACCAGTAAAATGGGGTCACTTTTGGGGGGTTTCTGCTGTTTAGGCACATCAGGGGCTCTCCAAACGCGACATGGCGTCCGATCTCAATTCCAGTCAATTTTGCATTGAAAAATCAAATGGCGCTCCTTTGCTTCCGAGCTCAGCCATGCGCCCAAACAGTGGTTTACCCCCACATATAGGGTGTCGGCGTACTCAAGACAAATTGTACAACAGCTTCTGGGGTCCATTTTCTCCTGTTACCCTTGGTAAAATAAAAATTTGGAGGCAAAAAGATCATTTTTGTAGAAAAAATGCGATTTTTTTTTTTCACGGCTCTACGTTATAAACTTCTGTGAAGCACCTGGGGGTTTAAAGTGCTCACCACACATCTAGATAAGTTCCTTAAGGGGTCTAGTTTCCAAAATGGTGTCATATGTGGGGGGTCTCTACTGTTTAGGCACATCAGCGGCTCTCCAAACGTGACATGGCGTCCGATCTCAATTCCAGCCAATTCTACATTGAAAAAGTAAAACGACACTCCTTCTCTTCCAAGCTCTGCGGTGCGCCCAAACAGTGGTTTACCCCCATATATGGGGTATCGACGTACTCAGGAGAAATTGCACAACAACTTTTGTGGTCTAATTTCTCCTGTTACCCTTGTGAAAATAAAAATTTGGGGGCAAAAAGATCATTTTTGTAGAAAAAATGAGATTTTTTATTTTCACGGCTCTACGTTATAAACCCTAACTCTAACCCTAACTCTAACCCTAACCCTAACCCTAATTTTAGCCCCAACTTGTCTTCTCCTTCCGGCCGGCAGATGGCAGCAGATGGCGGGCGCACTGCGCATGCGCCCGCCATGATGAAAAAGCCGGCTGGCAGGAGAAGACAGAAGAGGACCCAGGGACCCCGGGTGAGTATGATAGGGTCCCCGAATCCCCCTATTTCTCTGTCCTCTGATGTGCGATCACATCAGAGGACAGAGAAATAACTGATCGCTTTTTTTTTTTTTTTTTTTTGCGGTCGCCAGTAAACTGTTAATTACCGGCGATCGCAAAGCAGGGGTCGGTGCAAACCGACCCCGATCATGTTCTTTGGGGTCTCGGCTACCCCCGACAGCCGAGACCCCAAAGAACATCCGGGTGCCGGGCGGCGGCCGCCATTTTTTCCCGGAAAAAAGATGGCGGCGCCCATGGGGAGACACGAGGAGCACCGGGGGAGGTAGGTAAGTATTGGGGGGCTATTGGGGGCCATCGGGGACCACATTTCTCTGTCCTCCGATGTGCGATCACATCGGAGGACAGAGAAATTAAATGGCAAATCGCGTTTTTTTTTTTGTTGCGACCGCCGGTAAACGGTTAATTACCGGCGATCGCAACTCGGGGGTCGGTAAAAACCCCCCGAATCATGTTCTCTGGGGTCTCGGCTACCCTCGGCAACCGAGACCCCAGAGAAAATCCGACTCTGGGGGGCGCTATTCACTTTTTCCATGGCTGTGGATTAAGTACCCTTAGCGGCCGCCGTTAAAAGGCGTATCGGCGGTCGTTAAGGGGTTAAATAATCAGACCACGTGCTTTGTTTATTTTCTCCTTAAAATGTAAAGAATCAAGAAAAATGATGTTGCCGAAACCCGGGATCGAACCAGGGACCTTTAGATCTTCAGTCTAATGCTCTCCCATCTGAGCTATTTCGGCCAAACACAAACAACTTTGGGAGTGCTAGACACTTGGCAAATGTCAAGCGAAACCCCTGAAAGTAGATATTTTTATTTTTGCTTTGACTGGTTTTTGCAGCATGATTTCTATTTGAAACTCCTGCTATTTTGTTGTACATATTTAATAACTTTCATTAACTCTTTGTGAATGAGTAGAAAAAAACAGCAATTTTGACAGAGATTTTTTTACATTTTCAATTTGACTCCATTCATCAGGTTCATTCAAACCCTGTGTTTGTGAGACAGGTGATGGTTGCACATAAAAGACAATGTGCATGCATAATGTTACATCAAGTTTTATTTGTTATTAAATGCAAATAATTGGAGCAAAAAAGGAGACAACAATTTAGAGAAAATATTTTAATGATTGTTAACTTTCAATGTGAAAACATTTGTCCCAAAATGTGCTGAAACTTAGATGTCAGTATCGCATGTGCATTTCAGACTTTAAAACTATGATTACCTGCTTTTTAAGCTTTTGTTTATTAAGTATTTTTATGGTCTATTGATGAATGAGGTAATCAAATATGAAATTAGACTTACCGGCAATTCAGTTTATAGAAATCTCCCAGAACAGCCCCATAGGATGTGGAGTCTCCGCCCTAATAGGGAAAGAGAACACAAAGAGTTGAAATAGTCCCGCCCCATTGACCGCCGGCAGTATTTTTATAGTGCCAAGACAGCTAACATATGCACATAAAAACTATTTCACGGTCCTAGAGTTCCGTTTATAGACGACAATTTCAGATTCACCCCAAAGACTCCCAGGTAGTGGTAACTTTGGGATCGGATTTTTTAAGGCCCATTGCTAAGTTTGGTTTGATCCCCATCTAATCAATAATTGACTGAGAATCTGTATAGTTTCATGAAAAGGTGATGTCAGAAGTGGGATTTGAACCCACGCCTCCAAGAGAGACTGCGACCTGAACGCAGCGCCTTAGACCACTCGGCCATCCTGACTTCTTGTGGATTCTGTGCCTTAACTCTTTCCAAGTTAGTCAGAAGAAATATGACCAGTAATTGTCATTGAAAATTATTTTAAAATATTTAATATTATAGTTTTTATTTCAATACATTTGTTTAAACTATTAGTTATCAAGCCTATTTTGAGCTAAATGGCAAAGCCCCATTTTAAAAAAATATGACCTTTATCACTGTATGCAGTAATAACTCTGGAATGCTTCTACATATCCCCGTAATTCTGAAAGTGTTTTTTGTGACACATTGTACTTTACATTAACTGTAAATTTAGGTCAATATATTTTTAGTTTTTTTCTGTGAAAATATCTAAAGTTTGTTTAAAATTTTGAAATATTAGTCATTTTTATTCTTTGACTGCTTATATCCTTAAACCAACTTGTCGCACCACACAAAAATGTAAATAAATAGCATTTTTCATATGTGTACTTTTTGTCAGCATTCACTTTCAAACCTCCTTTTATTTTGTTAGGATGTTAGAAATGTTAGATTTCTCACAAAATGCAGTGATGCACCATATTTCTTCAGAATCTACTGTTTGGCCACACAGCAGGGCTTTGAAAATAAGAGCGCTATTTGGATTTTGGAATGCAGATTTTGCAAGAATAGTTTGCAGGTAAAATTTGCAGAGTACCAAAAGTACCAAAACAGCAGAAACCCCCCCCAAAGTGACCCCATTTTAGAAATTACTTAGTGAAGTGAAACTTAGATGTCAGTATCGCATGTGCATTTCAGACTTTAAAACTATGATTACCTGCTTTTTAAGCTTTTGTTTATTAAGTATTTTTATGGTCTATTGATGAATGAGGTAATCAAATATGAAATTAGACTTACCGGCAATTCAGTTTATAGAAATCTCCCAGAACAGCCCCATAGGATGTGGAGTCTCCGCCCTAATAGGGAAAGAGAACACAAAGAGTTGAAATAGTCCCGCCCCATTGACCGCCGGCAGTATTTTTATAGTGCCAAGACAGCTAACATATGCACATAAAAACTATTTCACGGTCCTAGAGTTCCGTTTATAGACGACAATTTCAGATTCACCCCAAAGACTCCCAGGTAGTGGTAACTTTGGGATCGGATTTTTTAAGGCCCATTGCTAAGTTTGGTTTGATCCCCATCTAATCAATAATTGACTGAGAATCTGTATAGTTTCATGAAAAGTTGATGTCAGAAGTGGGATTTGAACCCACGCCTCCAAGAGAGACTGCGACCTGAACGCAGCGCCTTAGACCACTCAGCCATCCTGACTTCTTGTGGATTCTGTGCCTTAACTCTTTCCAAGTTAGTCAGAAGAAATATGACCAGTAATTGTCATTGAAAATTATTTTAAAATATTTAATATTATAGTTTTTATTTCAATACATTTGTTTAAACTATTAGTTATCAAGCCTATTTTGAGCTAAATGGCCAAGCCCCATTTTAAAAAAATATGACCTTTATCACTGTATGCAGTAATAACTCTGGAATGCTTCTACATATCCCCGTAATTCTGAAAGTGTTTTTTGTGACACATTGTACTTTACATTAACTGTAAATTTAGGTCAATATATTTTTAGTTTTTTTCTGTGAAAATATCTAAAGTTTGTTTAAAATTTTGAAATATTAGTCATTTTTATTCTTTGACTGCTTATATCCTTAAACCAACTTGTCGCACCACACAAAAATGTAAATAAATAGCATTTTTCATATGTGTACTTTTTGTCAGCATTCACTTTCAAACCTCCTTTTATTTTGTTAGGATGTTAGAAATGTTAGATTTCTCACAAAATGCAGTGATGCACCATATTTCTTCAGAATCTACTGTTTGGCCACACAGCAGGGCTTTGAAAATAAGAGCGCTATTTGGATTTTGGAATGCAGATTTTGCAAGAATAGTTTGCAGGTAAAATTTGCAGAGTACCAAAAGTACCAAAACAGCAGAAACCCCCCCCAAAGTGACCCCATTTTAGAAATTACTTAGTGAAGTGAAACTTAGATGTCAGTATCGCATGTGCATTTCAGACTTTAAAACTATGATTACCTGCTTTTTAAGCTTTTGTTTATTAAGTATTTTTATGGTCTATTGATGAATGAGGTAATCAAATATGAAATTAGACTTACCGGCAATTCAGTTTATAGAAATCTCCCAGAACAGCCCCATAGGATGTGGAGTCTCCGCCCTAATAGGGAAAGAGAACACAAAGAGTTGAAATAGTCCCGCCCCATTGACCGCCGGCAGTATTTTTATAGTGCCAAGACAGCTAACATATGCACATAAAAACTATTTCACGGTCCTAGAGTTCCGTTTATAGACGACAATTTCAGATTCACCCCAAAGACTCCCAGGTAGTGGTAACTTTGGGATCGGATTTTTTAAGGCCCATTGCTAAGTTTAGTTTGATCCCCATCTAATCAATAATTGACTGAGAATCTGTATAGTTTCATGAAAAGGTGATGTCAGAAGTGGGATTTGAACCCACGCCTCCAAGAGAGACTGCGACCTGAACGCAGCGCCTTAGACCACTCGGCCATCCTGACTTCTCGTGGATTCTGTGCCTTAACTCTTTCCAAGTTAGTCAGAAGAAATATGACCAGTAATTGTCATTGAAAATTATTTTAAAATATTTAATATTATAGTTTTTATTTCAATACATTTGTTTAAACTATTAGTTATCAAGCCTATTTTGAGCTAAATGGCCAAGCCCCATTTTAAAAAAATATGACCTTTATCACTGTATGCAGTAATAACTCTGGAATGCTTCTACATATCCCCGTAATTCTGAAAGTGTTTTTTGTGACACATTGTACTTTACATTAACTGTAAATTTAGGTCAATATATTTTTAGTTTTTTTCTGTGAAAATATCTAAAGTTTGTTTAAAATTTTGAAATATTAGTCATTTTTATTCTTTGACTGCTTATATCCTTAAACCAACTTGTCGCACCACACAAAAATGTAAATAAATAGCATTTTTCATATGTGTACTTTTTGTCAGCATTCACTTTCAAACCTCCTTTTATTTTGTTAGGATGTTAGAAATGTTAGATTTCTCACAAAATGCAGTGATGCACCATATTTCTTCAGAATCTACTGTTTGGCCACACAGCAGGGCTTTGAAAATAAGAGCGCTATTTGGATTTTGGAATGCAGATTTTGCAAGAATAGTTTGCAGGTAAAATTTGCAGAGTACCAAAAGTACCAAAACAGCAGAAACCCCCCCCAAAGTGACCCCATTTTAGAAATTACTTAGTGAAGTGAAACTTAGATGTCAGTATCGCATGTGCATTTCAGACTTTAAAACTATGATTACCTGCTTTTTAAGCTTTTGTTTATTAAGTATTTTTATGGTCTATTGATGAATGAGGTAATCAAATATGAAATTAGACTTACCGGCAATTCAGT
Organism: Ranitomeya variabilis; assembly: GCF_051348905.1. Lineage (NCBI taxonomy): Eukaryota > Metazoa > Chordata > Amphibia > Anura > Dendrobatidae > Ranitomeya > Ranitomeya variabilis. The sequence goes on from NC_135235.1 coordinate 316,121,829, forward strand.
TTATAGAAATCTCCCAGAACAGCCCCATAGGATGTGGAGTCTCCGCCCTAATAGGGAAAGAGAACACAAAGAGTTGAAATAGTCCCGCCCCATTGACCGCCGGCAGTATTTTTATAGTGCCAAGACAGCTAACATATGCACATAAAAACTATTTCACGGTCCTAGAGTTCCGTTTATAGACGACAATTTCAGATTCACCCCAAAGACTCCCAGGTAGTGGTAACTTTGGGATCGGATTTTTTAAGGCCCATTGCTAAGTTTAGTTTGATCCCCATCTAATCAATAATTGACTGAGAATCTGTATAGTTTCATGAAAAGGTGATGTCAGAAGTGGGATTTGAACCCACGCCTCCAAGAGAGACTGCGACCTGAACGCAGCGCCTTAGACCACTCGGCCATCCTGACTTCTCGTGGATTCTGTGCCTTAACTCTTTCCAAGTTAGTCAGAAGAAATATGACCAGTAATTGTCATTGAAAATTATTTTAAAATATTTAATATTATAGTTTTTATTTCAATACATTTGTTTAAACTATTAGTTATCAAGCCTATTTTGAGCTAAATGGCCAAGCCCCATTTTAAAAAAATATGACCTTTATCACTGTATGCAGTAATAACTCTGGAATGCTTCTACATATCCCCGTAATTCTGAAAGTGTTTTTTGTGACACATTGTACTTTACATTAACTGTAAATTTAGGTCAATATATTTTTAGTTTTTTTCTGTGAAAATATCTAAAGTTTGTTTAAAATTTTGAAATATTAGTCATTTTTATTCTTTGACTGCTTATATCCTTAAACCAACTTGTCGCACCACACAAAAATGTAAATAAATAGCATTTTTCATATGTGTACTTTTTGTCAGCATTCACTTTCAAACCTCCTTTTATTTTGTTAGGATGTTAGAAATGTTAGATTTCTCACAAAATGCAGTGATGCACCATATTTCTTCAGAATCTACTGTTTGGCCACACAGCAGGGCTTTGAAAATAAGAGCGCTATTTGGATTTTGGAATGCAGATTTTGCAAGAATAGTTTGCAGGTAAAATTTGCAGAGTACCAAAAGTACCAAAACAGCAGAAACCCCCCCCAAAGTGACCCCATTTTAGAAATTACTTCTCACAATGAATTCATATACACCACAGCATTTCATAGTCAAACATACATGGTTGAAATCATTCAGCTAGTGTCTGATACATGCTTTCTTTATCAGCTATCAGGTTCCCTTTAAATCCTCTTACAGCTAAGTGAAATGGAAATAAACAAAACAGAGGAAAAATTACAAAAAAATAATAATTTGCTCAAATGGAAAAGTTCCCATTTCTCATCTTTTTAACATTTTATTTTCTGTAGATAGTTAAGATTTTTAGGCCTTTTACATTTTCTTTAAATAATCAGTCCACGTGCTTTGTTTATTTTCTCCTTAAAATGTAAAGAATCAAGAAAAATGATGTTGCCGAAACCCGGGATCGAACCAGGGACCTTTAGATCTTCAGTCTAACGCTCTCCCATCTGAGCTATTTCGGCCAAACACAAACAGCTTTAGGAGTGCTAGACACTTGGCAAATGTCAAGCGAAACCCCTGAAAGTAGATATTTTTATTTTTGCTTTGACTGGTTTTTGCAGCATGATTTCTATTTGAAACTCCTGCTATTTTGTTGTACATATTTAATAACTTTCATTAACTCTTTGTGAATGAGTAGAAAAAAACAGCAATTTTGACAGAGATTTTTTTACATTTTCAATTTGACTCCATTCATCAGGTTCATTCAAATCCTGTGTTTGTGAGACAGGTGATGGTTGCACATAAAAGACAATGTGCATGCATAATGTTACATCAAGTTTTATTTGTTATTAAATGCAAATAATTGGAGCAAAAAAGGAGACAACAATTTAGAGAAAATATTTTAATGATTGTTAACTTTCAATGTGAAAACATTTGTTCCAAAATGTGCTGAAACTTAGATGTCAGTATCGCATGTGCATTTCAGACTTTAAAACTATGATTACCTGCTTTTTAAGCTTTTGTTTATTAAGTATTTTTATGGTCTATTGATGAATGAGGTAATCAAATATGAAATTAGACTTACCGGCAATTCAGTTTATAGAAATCTACCAGAACAGCCCCATAGGATGTGGAGTCTCCGCCCTAATAGGGAAAGAGAACACAAAGAGTTGAAATAGTCCCGCCCCATTGACCGCCGGCAGTATTTTTATAGTGCCAAGACAGCTAACATATGCACATAAAAACTATTTCACGGTCCTAGAGTTCCGTTTATAGACGACAATTTCAGATTCACCCCAAAGACTCCCAGGTAGTGGTAACTTTGGGATCGGATTTTTTAAGGCCCATTGCTAAGTTTAGTTTGATCCCCATCTAATCAATAATTGACTGAGAATCTGTATAGTTTCATGAAAAGGTGATGTCAGAAGTGGGATTTGAACCCACGCCTCCAAGAGAGACTGCGACCTGAACGCAGCGCCTTAGACCACTCGGCCATCCTGACTTCTCGTGGATTCTGTGCCTTAACTCTTTCCAAGTTAGTCAGAAGAAATATGACCAGTAATTGTCATTGAAAATTATTTTAAAATATTTAATATTATAGTTTTTATTTCAATACATTTGTTTAAACTATTAGTTATCAAGCCTATTTTGAGCTAAATGGCCAAGCCCCATTTTAAAAAAATATGACCTTTATCACTGTATGCAGTAATAACTCTGGAATGCTTCTACATATCCCCGTAATTCTGAAAGTGTTTTTTGTGACACATTGTACTTTACATTAACTGTAAATTTAGGTCAATATATTTTTAGTTTTTTTCTGTGAAAATATCTAAAGTTTGTTTAAAATTTTGAAATATTAGTCATTTTTATTCTTTGACTGCTTATATCCTTAAACCAACTTGTCGCACCACACAAAAATGTAAATAAATAGCATTTTTCATATGTGTACTTTTTGTCAGCATTCACTTTCAAACCTCCTTTTATTTTGTTAGGATGTTAGAAATGTTAGATTTCTCACAAAATGCAGTGATGCACCATATTTCTTCAGAATCTACTGTTTGGCCACACAGCAGGGCTTTGAAAATAAGAGCGCTATTTGGATTTTGGAATGCAGATTTTGCAAGAATAGTTTGCAGGTAAAATTTGCAGAGTACCAAAAGTACCAAAACAGCAGAAACCCCCCCCAAAGTGACCCCATTTTAGAAATTACTTAGTGAAGTGAAACTTAGATGTCAGTATCGCATGTGCATTTCAGACTTTAAAACTATGATTACCTGCTTTTTAAGCTTTTGTTTATTAAGTATTTTTATGGTCTATTGATGAATGAGGTAATCAAATATGAAATTAGACTTACCGGCAATTCAGTTTATAGAAATCTCCCAGAACAGCCCCATAGGATGTGGAGTCTCCGCCCTAATAGGGAAAGAGAACACAAAGAGTTGAAATAGTCCCGCCCCATTGACCGCCGGCAGTATTTTTATAGTGCCAAGACAGCTAACATATGCACATAAAAACTATTTCACGGTCCTAGAGTTCCGTTTATAGACGACAATTTCAGATTCACCCCAAAGACTCCCAGGTAGTGGTAACTTTGGGATCGGATTTTTTAAGGCCCATTGCTAAGTTTAGTTTGATCCCCATCTAATCAATAATTGACTGAGAATCTGTATAGTTTCATGAAAAGTTGATGTCAGAAGTGGGATTTGAACCCACGCCTCCAAGAGAGACTGCGACCTGAACGCAGCGCCTTAGACCACTCGGCCATCCTGACTTCTCGTGGATTCTGTGCCTTAACTCTTTCCAAGTTAGTCAGAAGAAATATGACCAGTAATTGTCATTGAAAATTATTTTAAAATATTTAATATTATAGTTTTTATTTCAATACATTTGTTTAAACTATTAGTTATCAAGCCTATTTTGAGCTAAATGGCCAAGCCCCATTTTAAAAAAATATGACCTTTATCACTGTATGCAGTAATAACTCTGGAATGCTTCTACATATCCCCGTAATTCTGAAAGTGTTTTTTGTGACACATTGTACTTTACATTAACTGTAAATTTAGGTCAATATATTTTTAGTTTTTTTCTGTGAAAATATCTAAAGTTTGTTTAAAATTTTGAAATATTAGTCATTTTTATTCTTTGACTGCTTATATCCTTAAACCAACTTGTCGCACCACACAAAAATGTAAATAAATAGCATTTTTCATATGTGTACTTTTTGTCAGCATTCACTTTCAAACCTCCTTTTATTTTGTTAGGATGTTAGAAATGTTAGATTTCTCACAAAATGCAGTGATGCACCATATTTCTTCAGAATCTACTGTTTGGCCACACAGCAGGGCTTTGAAAATAAGAGCGCTATTTGGATTTTGGAATGCAGATTTTGCAAGAATAGTTTGCAGGTAAAATTTGCAGAGTACCAAAAGTACCAAAACAGCAGAAACCCCCCCCAAAGTGACCCCATTTTAGAAATTACTTCTCACAATGAATTCATATACACCACAGCATTTCATAGTCAAACATACATGGTTGAAATCATTCAGCTAGTGTCTGATACATGCTTTCTTTATCAGCTATCAGGTTCCCTTTAAATCCTCTTACAGCTAAGTGAAATGGAAATAAACAAAACAGAGGAAAAATTACAAAAAAATAATAATTTGCTCAAATGGAAAAGTTCCCATTTCTCATCTTTTTAACATTTTATTTTCTGTAGATAGTTAAGATTTTTAGGCCTTTTACATTTTCTTTAAATAATCAGTCCACGTGCTTTGTTTATTTTCTCCTTAAAATGTAAAGAATCAAGAAAAATGATGTTGCCGAAACCCGGGATCGAACCAGGGACCTTTAGATCTTCAGTCTAACGCTCTCCCATCTGAGCTATTTCGGCCAAACACAAACAGCTTTAGGAGTGCTAGACACTTGGCAAATGTCAAGCGAAACCCCTGAAAGTAGATATTTTTATTTTTGCTTTGACTGGTTTTTGCAGCATGATTTCTATTTGAAACTCCTGCTATTTTGTTGTACATATTTAATAACTTTCATTAACTCTTTGTGAATGAGTAGAAAAAAACAGCAATTTTGACAGAGATTTTTTTACATTTTCAATTTGACTCCATTCATCAGGTTCATTCAAATCCTGTGTTTGTGAGACAGGTGATGGTTGCACATAAAAGACAATGTGCATGCATAATGTTACATCAAGTTTTATTTGTTATTAAATGCAAATAATTGGAGCAAAAAAGGAGACAACAATTTAGAGAAAATATTTTAATGATTGTTAACTTTCAATGTGAAAACATTTGTTCCAAAATGTGCTGAAACTTAGATGTCAGTATCGCATGTGCATTTCAGACTTTAAAACTATGATTACCTGCTTTTTAAGCTTTTGTTTATTAAGTATTTTTATGGTCTATTGATGAATGAGGTAATCAAATATGAAATTAGACTTACCGGCAATTCAGTTTATAGAAATCTACCAGAACAGCCCCATAGGATGTGGAGTCTCCGCCCTAATAGGGAAAGAGAACACAAAGAGTTGAAATAGTCCCGCCCCATTGACCGCCGGCAGTATTTTTATAGTGCCAAGACAGCTAACATATGCACATAAAAACTATTTCACGGTCCTAGAGTTCCGTTTATAGACGACAATTTCAGATTCACCCCAAAGACTCCCAGGTAGTGGTAACTTTGGGATCGGATTTTTTAAGGCCCATTGCTAAGTTTGGTTTGATCCCCATCTAATCAATAATTGACTGAGAATCTGTATAGTTTCATGAAAAGTTGATGTCAGAAGTGGGATTTGAACCCACGCCTCCAAGAGAGACGGCGACCTGAACGCAGCGCCTTAGACCACTCGGCCATCCTGACTTCTCGTGGATTCTGTGCCTTAACTCTTTCCAAGTTAGTCAGAAGAAATATGACCAGTAATTGTCATTGAAAATTATTTTAAAATATTTAATATTATAGTTTTTATTTCAATACATTTGTTTAAACTATTAGTTATCAAGCCTATTTTGAGCTAAATGGCCAAGCCCCATTTTAAAAAAATATGACCTTTATCACTGTATGCAGTAATAACTCTGGAATGCTTCTACATATCCCCGTAATTCTGAAAGTGTTTTTTGTGACACATTGTACTTTACATTAACTGTAAATTTAGGTCAATATATTTTTAGTTTTTTTCTGTGAAAATATCTAAAGTTTGTTTAAAATTTTGAAATATTAGTCATTTTTATTCTTTGACTGCTTATATCCTTAAACCAACTTGTCGCACCACACAAAAATGTAAATAAATAGCATTTTTCATATGTGTACTTTTTGTCAGCATTCACTTTCAAACCTCCTTTTATTTTGTTAGGATGTTAGAAATGTTAGATTTCTCACAAAATGCAGTGATGCACCATATTTCTTCAGAATCTACTGTTTGGCCACACAGCAGGGCTTTGAAAATAAGAGCGCTATTTGGATTTTGGAATGCAGATTTTGCAAGAATAGTTTGCAGGTAAAATTTGCAGAGTACCAAAAGTACCAAAACAGCAGAAACCCCCCCCAAAGTGACCCCATTTTAGAAATTACTTAGTGAAGTGAAACTTAGATGTCAGTATCGCATGTGCATTTCAGACTTTAAAACTATGATTACCTGCTTTTTAAGCTTTTGTTTATTAAGTATTTTTATGGTCTATTGATGAATGAGGTAATCAAATATGAAATTAGACTTACCGGCAATTCAGTTTATAGAAATCTCCCAGAACAGCCCCATAGGATGTGGAGTCTCCGCCCTAATAGGGAAAGAGAACACAAAGAGTTGAAATAGTCCCGCCCCATTGACCGCCGGCAGTATTTTTATAGTGCCAAGACAGCTAACATATGCACATAAAAACTATTTCACGGTCCTAGAGTTCCGTTTATAGACGACAATTTCAGATTCACCCCAAAGACTCCCAGGTAGTGGTAACTTTGGGATCGGATTTTTTAAGGCCCATTGCTAAGTTTAGTTTGATCCCCATCTAATCAATAATTGACTGAGAATCTGTATAGTTTCATGAAAAGTTGATGTCAGAAGTGGGATTTGAACCCACGCCTCCAAGAGAGACTGCGACCTGAACGCAGCGCCTTAGACCACTCGGCCATCCTGACTTCTCGTGGATTCTGTGCCTTAACTCTTTCCAAGTTAGTCAGAAGAAATATGACCAGTAATTGTCATTGAAAATTATTTTAAAATATTTAATATTATAGTTTTTATTTCAATACATTTGTTTAAACTATTAGTTATCAAGCCTATTTTGAGCTAAATGGCCAAGCCCCATTTTAAAAAAATATGACCTTTATCACTGTATGCAGTAATAACTCTGGAATGCTTCTACATATCCCCGTAATTCTGAAAGTGTTTTTTGTGACACATTGTACTTTACATTAACTGTAAATTTAGGTCAATATATTTTTAGTTTTTTTCTGTGAAAATATCTAAAGTTTGTTTAAAATTTTGAAATATTAGTCATTTTTATTCTTTGACTGCTTATATCCTTAAACCAACTTGTCGCACCACACAAAAATGTAAATAAATAGCATTTTTCATATGTGTACTTTTTGTCAGCATTCACTTTCAAACCTCCTTTTATTTTGTTAGGATGTTAGAAATGTTAGATTTCTCACAAAATGCAGTGATGCACCATATTTCTTCAGAATCTACTGTTTGGCCACACAGCAGGGCTTTGAAAATAAGAGCGCTATTTGGATTTTGGAATGCAGATTTTGCAAGAATAGTTTGCAGGTAAAATTTGCAGAGTACCAAAAGTACCAAAACAGCAGAAACCCCCCCCAAAGTGACCCCATTTTAGAAATTACTTCTCACAATGAATTCATATACACCACAGCATTTCATAGTCAAACATACATGGTTGAAATCATTCAGCTAGTGTCTGATACATGCTTTCTTTATCAGCTATCAGGTTCCCTTTAAATCCTCTTACAGCTAAGTGAAATGGAAATAAACAAAACAGAGGAAAAATTACAAAAAAATAATAATTTGCTCAAATGGAAAAGTTCCCATTTCTCATCTTTTTAACATTTTATTTTCTGTAGATAGTTAAGATTTTTAGGCCTTTTACATTTTCTTTAAATAATCAGTCCACGTGCTTTGTTTATTTTCTCCTTAAAATGTAAAGAATCAAGAAAAATGATGTTGCCGAAACCCGGGATCGAACCAGGGACCTTTAGATCTTCAGTCTAACGCTCTCCCATCTGAGCTATTTCGGCCAAACACAAACAGCTTTAGGAGTGCTAGACACTTGGCAAATGTCAAGCGAAACCCCTGAAAGTAGATATTTTTATTTTTGCTTTGACTGGTTTTTGCAGCATGATTTCTATTTGAAACTCCTGCTATTTTGTTGTACATATTTAATAACTTTCATTAACTCTTTGTGAATGAGTAGAAAAAAACAGCAATTTTGACAGAGATTTTTTTACATTTTCAATTTGACTCCATTCATCAGGTTCATTCAAATCCTGTGTTTGTGAGACAGGTGATGGTTGCACATAAAAGACAATGTGCATGCATAATGTTACATCAAGTTTTATTTGTTATTAAATGCAAATAATTGGAGCAAAAAAGGAGACAACAATTTAGAGAAAATATTTTAATGATTGTTAACTTTCAATGTGAAAACATTTGTTCCAAAATGTGCTGAAACTTAGATGTCAGTATCGCATGTGCATTTCAGACTTTAAAACTATGATTACCTGCTTTTTAAGCTTTTGTTTATTAAGTATTTTTATGGTCTATTGATGAATGAGGTAATCAAATATGAAATTAGACTTACCGGCAATTCAGTTTATAGAAATCTACCAGAACAGCCCCATAGGATGTGGAGTCTCCGCCCTAATAGGGAAAGAGAACACAAAGAGTTGAAATAGTCCCGCCCCATTGACCGCCGGCAGTATTTTTATAGTGCCAAGACAGCTAACATATGCACATAAAAACTATTTCACGGTCCTAGAGTTCCGTTTATAGACGACAATTTCAGATTCACCCCAAAGACTCCCAGGTAGTGGTAACTTTGGGATCGGATTTTTTAAGGCCCATTGCTAAGTTTGGTTTGATCCCCATCTAATCAATAATTGACTGAGAATCTGTATAGTTTCATGAAAAGTTGATGTCAGAAGTGGGATTTGAACCCACGCCTCCAAGAGAGACGGCGACCTGAACGCAGCGCCTTAGACCACTCGGCCATCCTGACTTCTCGTGGATTCTGTGCCTTAACTCTTTCCAAGTTAGTCAGAAGAAATATGACCAGTAATTGTCATTGAAAATTATTTTAAAATATTTAATATTATAGTTTTTATTTCAATACATTTGTTTAAACTATTAGTTATCAAGCCTATTTTGAGCTAAATGGCCAAGCCCCATTTTAAAAAAATATGACCTTTATCACTGTATGCAGTAATAACTCTGGAATGCTTCTACATATCCCCGTAATTCTGAAAGTGTTTTTTGTGACACATTGTACTTTACATTAACTGTAAATTTAGGTCAATATATTTTTAGTTTTTTTCTGTGAAAATATCTAAAGTTTGTTTAAAATTTTGAAATATTAGTCATTTTTATTCTTTGACTGCTTATATCCTTAAACCAACTTGTCGCACCACACAAAAATGTAAATAAATAGCATTTTTCATATGTGTACTTTTTGTCAGCATTCACTTTCAAACCTCCTTTTATTTTGTTAGGATGTTAGAAATGTTAGATTTCTCACAAAATGCAGTGATGCACCATATTTCTTCAGAATCTACTGTTTGGCCACACAGCAGGGCTTTGAAAATAAGAGCGCTATTTGGATTTTGGAATGCAGATTTTGCAAGAATAGTTTGCAGGTAAAATTTGCAGAGTACCAAAAGTACCAAAACAGCAGAAACCCCCCCCAAAGTGACCCCATTTTAGAAATTACTTAGTGAAGTGAAACTTAGATGTCAGTATCGCATGTGCATTTCAGACTTTAAAACTATGATTACCTGCTTTTTAAGCTTTTGTTTATTAAGTATTTTTATGGTCTATTGATGAATGAGGTAATCAAATATGAAATTAGACTTACCGGCAATTCAGTTTATAGAAATCTCCCAGAACAGCCCCATAGGATGTGGAGTCTCCGCCCTAATAGGGAAAGAGAACACAAAGAGTTGAAATAGTCCCGCCCCATTGACCGCCGGCAGTATTTTTATAGTGCCAAGACAGCTAACATATGCACATAAAAACTATTTCACGGTCCTAGAGTTCCGTTTATAGACGACAATCTGTATAGTTTCATGAAAAGGTGATGTCAGAAGTGGGATTTGAACCCACGCCTCCAAGAGAACGCAGCGCCTTAGACCACTCGGCCATCCTGACTTCTCGTGGATTCTGTGCCTTAACTCTTTCCAAGTTAGTCAGAAGAAATATGACCAGTAATTGTCATTGAAAATTATTTTAAAATATTTAATATTATAGTTTTTATTTCAATACATTTGTTTAAACTATTAGTTATCAAGCCTATTTTGAGCTAAATGGCCAAGCCCCATTTTAAAAAAATATGACCTTTATCACTGTATGCAGTAATAACTCTGGAATGCTTCTACATATCCCCGTAATTCTGAAAGTGTTTTTTGTGACACATTGTACTTTACATTAACTGTAAATTTAGGTCAATATATTTTTAGTTTTTTTCTGTGAAAATATCTAAAGTTTGTTTAAAATTTTGAAATATTAGTCATTTTTATTCTTTGACTGCTTATATCCTTAAACCAACTTGTCGCACCACACAAAAATGTAAATAAATAGCATTTTTCATATGTGTACTTTTTGTCAGCATTCACTTTCAAACCTCCTTTTATTTTGTTAGGATGTTAGAAATGTTAGATTTCTCACAAAATGCAGTGATGCACCATATTTCTTCAGAATCTACTGTTTGGCCACACAGCAGGGCTTTGAAAATAAGAGCGCTATTTGGATTTTGGAATGCAGATTTTGCAAGAATAGTTTGCAGGTAAAATTTGCAGAGTACCAAAAGTACCAAAACAGCAGAAACCCCCCCCAAAGTGACCCCATTTTAGAAATTACTTAGTGAAGTGAAACTTAGATGTCAGTATCGCATGTGCATTTCAGACTTTAAAACTATGATTACCTGCTTTTTAAGCTTTTGTTTATTAAGTATTTTTATGGTCTATTGATGAATGAGGTAATCAAATATGAAATTAGACTTACCGGCAATTCAGTTTATAGAAATCTCCCAGAACAGCCCCATAGGATGTGGAGTCTCCGCCCTAATAGGGAAAGAGAACACAAAGAGTTGAAATAGTCCCGCCCCATTGACCGCCGGCAGTATTTTTATAGTGCCAAGACAGCTAACATATGCACATAAAAACTATTTCACGGTCCTAGAGTTCCGTTTATAGACGACAATTTCAGATTCACCCCAAAGACTCCCAGGTAGTGGTAACTTTGGGATCGGATTTTTTAAGGCCCATTGCTAAGTTTAGTTTGATCCCCATCTAATCAATAATTGACTGAGAATCTGTATAGTTTCATGAAAAGGTGATGTCAGAAGTGGGATTTGAACCCACGCCTCCAAGAGAGACTGCGACCTGAACGCAGCGCCTTAGACCACTCGGCCATCCTGACTTCTCGTGGATTCTGTGCCTTAACTCTTTCCAAGTTAGTCAGAAGAAATATGACCAGTAATTGTCATTGAAAATTATTTTAAAATATTTAATATTATAGTTTTTATTTCAATACATTTGTTTAAACTATTAGTTATCAAGCCTATTTTGAGCTAAATGGCCAAGCCCCATTTTAAAAAAATATGACCTTTATCACTGTATGCAGTAATAACTCTGGAATGTTTCTACATATCCCCGTAATTCTGAAAGTGTTTTTTGTGACACATTGTACTTTACATTAACTGTAAATTTAGGTCAATATATTTTTAGTTTTTTTCTGTGAAAATATCTAAAGTTTGTTTAAAATTTTGAAATATTAGTCATTTTTATTCTTTGACTGCTTATATCCTTAAACCAACTTGTCGCACCACACAAAAATGTAAATAAATAGCATTTTTCATATGTGTACTTTTTGTCAGCATTCACTTTCAAACCTCCTTTTATTTTGTTAGGATGTTAGAAATGTTAGATTTCTCACAAAATGCAGTGATGCACCATATTTCTTCAGAATCTACTGTTTGGCCACACAGTAGGGCTTTGAAAATAAGAGCGCTATTTGGATTTTGGAATGCAGATTTTGCAAGAATAGTTTGCAGGTAAAATTTGCAGAGTACCAAAAGTACCAAAACAGCAGAAACCCCCCCCAAAGTGACCCCATTTTAGAAATTACTTCTCACAATGAATTCATATACACCACAGCATTTCATAGTCAAACATACATGGTTGAAATCATTCAGCTAGTGTCTGATACATGCTTTCTTTATCAGCTATCAGGTTCCCTTTAAATCCTCTTACAGCTAAGTGAAATATAAATAAACAAAACAGAGGAAAAATTACAAAAAAATAATAATTTGCTCAAATGGAAAAGTTCCCATTTCTCATCTTTTTAACATTTTATTTTCTGTAGATAGTTAAGATTTTTAGGCCTTTTACATTTTCTTTAAATAATCAGTCCACGTGCTTTGTTTATTTTCTCCTTAAAATGTAAAGAATCAAGAAAAATGATGTTGCCGAAACCCGGGATCGAACCAGGGACCTTTAGATCTTCAGTCTAACGCTCTCCCATCTGAGCTATTTCGGCCAAACACAAACAGCTTTAGGAGTGCTAGACACTTGGCAAATGTCAAGCGAAACCCCTGAAAGTAGATATTTTTATTTTTGCTTTGACTGGTTTTTGCAGCATGATTTCTATTTGAAACTCCTGCTATTTTGTTGTACATATTTAATAACTTTCATTAACTCTTTGTGAATGAGTAGAAAAAAACAGCAATTTTGACAGAGATTTTTTTACATTTTCAATTTGACTCCATTCATCAGGTTCATTCAAATCCTGTGTTTGTGAGACAGGTGATGGTTGCACATAAAAGACAATGTGCATGCATAATGTTACATCAAGTTTTATTTGTTATTAAATGCAAATAATTGGAGCAAAAAAGGAGACAACAATTTAGAGAAAATATTTTAATGATTGTTAACTTTCAATGTGAAAACATTTGTTCCAAAATGTGCTGAAACTTAGATGTCAGTATCGCATGTGCATTTCAGACTTTAAAACTATGATTACCTGCTTTTTAAGCTTTTGTTTATTAAGTATTTTTATGGTCTATTGATGAATGAGGTAATCAAATATGAAATTAGACTTACCGGCAATTCAGTTTATAGAAATCTACCAGAACAGCCCCATAGGATGTGGAGTCTCCGCCCTAATAGGGAAAGAGAACACAAAGAGTTGAAATAGTCCCGCCCCATTGACCGCCGGCAGTATTTTTATAGTGCCAAGACAGCTAACATATGCACATAAAAACTATTTCACGGTCCTAGAGTTCCGTTTATAGACGACAATTTCAGATTCACCCCAAAGACTCCCAGGTAGTGGTAACTTTGGGATCGGATTTTTTAAGGCCCATTGCTAAGTTTGGTTTGATCCCCATCTAATCAATAATTGACTGAGAATCTGTATAGTTTCATGAAAAGTTGATGTCAGAAGTGGGATTTGAACCCACGCCTCCAAGAGAGACTGCGACCTGAACGCAGCACCTTAGACCACTCAGCCATCCTGACTTCTTGTGGATTCTGTGCCTTAACTCTTTCCAAGTTAGTCAGAAGAAATATGACCAGTAATTGTCATTGAAAATTATTTTAAAATATTTAATATTATAGTTTTTATTTCAATACATTTGTTTAAACTATTAGTTATCAAGCCTATTTTGAGCTAAATGGCAAAGCCCCATTTTAAAAAAATATGACCTTTATCACTGTATGCAGTAATAACTCTGGAATGCTTCTACATATCCCCGTAATTCTGAAAGTGTTTTTTGTGACACATTGTACTTTACATTAACTGTAAATTTAGGTCAATATATTTTTAGTTTTTTTCTGTGAAAATATCTAAAGTTTGTTTAAAATTTTGAAATATTAGTCATTTTTATTCTTTGACTGCTTATATCCTTAAACCAACTTGTCGCACCACACAAAAATGTAAATAAATAGCATTTTTCATATGTGTACTTTTTGTCAGCATTCACTTTCAAACCTCCTTTTATTTTGTTAGGATGTTAGAAATGTTAGATTTCTCACAAAATGCAGTGATGCACCATATTTCTTCAGAATCTACTGTTTGGCCACACAGCAGGGCTTTGAAAATAAGAGCGCTATTTGGATTTTGGAATGCAGATTTTGCAAGAATAGTTTGCAGGTAAAATTTGCAGAGTACCAAAAGTACCAAAACAGCAGAAACCCCCCCCAAAGTGACCCCATTTTAGAAATTACTTCTCACAATGAATTCATATACACCACAGCATTTCATAGTCAAACATACATGGTTGAAATCATTCAGCTAGTGTCTGATACATGCTTTCTTTATCAGCTATCAGGTTCCCTTTAAATCCTCTTACAGCTAAGTGAAATGGAAATAAACAAAACAGAGGAAAAATTACAAAAAAATAATAATTTGCTCAAATGGAAAAGTTCCCATTTCTCATCTTTTTAACATTTTATTTTCTGTAGATAGTTAAGATTTTTAGGCCTTTCACATTTTCTTTAAATAATCAGTCCACGTGCTTTGTTTATATTCTCCTTAAAATGTAAAGAATCAAGAAAAATGATGTTGCCGAAACCCGGGATCGAACCAGGGACCTTTAGATCTTCAGTCTAACGCTCTCCCATCTGAGCTATTTCGGCCAAACACAAACAACTTTGGGAGTGCTAGACACTTGGCAAATGTCAAGCGAAACCCCTGAAAGTAGATATTTTTATTTTTGCTTTGACTGGTTTTTGCAGCATGATTTCTATTTGAAACTCCTGCTATTTTGTTGTACATATTTAATAACTTTCATTAACTCTTTGTGAATGAGTAGAAAAAAACAGCAATTTTGACAGAGATTTTTTTACATTTTCAATTTGACTCCATTCATCAGGTTCATTCAAACCCTGTGTTTGTGAGACAGGTGATGGTTGCACATAAAAGACAATGTGCATGCATAATGTTACATCAAGTTTTATTTGTTATTAAATGCAAATAATTGGAGCAAAAAAGCATCCTGACTTCTTGTGGATTCTGTGCCTTAACTCTTTCCAAGTTAGTCAGAAGAAATATGACCAGTAATTGTCATTGAAAATTATTTTAAAATATTTAATATTACAGTTTTTATTTCAATACATTTGTTTAAACTATTAGTTATCAAGCCTATTTTGAGCTAAATGGCCAAGCCCCATTCCATAAGTGAAATGGAAATAAACAAAACAGAGGAAAAATTACAAAAAAATAATAATTTGCTCAAATGGAAAAGTTCCCATTTCTCATCTTTTTAACATTTTATTTTCTGTAGATAGTTAAGATTTTTAGGCCTTTCACATTTTCTTTAAATAATCAGTCCACGTGCTTTGTTTATATTCTCCTTAAAATGTAAAGAATCAAGAAAAATGATGTTGCCGAAACCCGGGATCGAACCAGGGACCTTTAGATCTTCAGTCTAACGCTCTCCCATCTGAGCTATTTCGGCCAAACACAAACAACTTTAGGAGTGCTAGACACTTGGCAAATGTCAAGCGAAACCCCTGAAAGTAGATATTTTTATTTTTGCTTTGACTGGTTTTTGCAGCATGATTTCTATTTGAAACTCCTGCTATTTTGTTGTACATATTTAATAACTTTCATTAACTCTTTGTGAATGAGTAGAAAAAAACAGCAATTTTGACAGAGATTTTTTTACATTTTCAATTTGACTCCATTCATCAGGTTCATTCAAACCCTGTGTTTGTGAGACAGGTGATGGTTGCACATAAAAGACAATGTGCATGCATAATGTTACATCAAGTTTTATTTGTTATTAAATGCAAATAATTGGAGCAAAAAAGGAGACAACAATTTAGAGAAAATATTTTAATGATTGTTAACTTTCAATGTGAAAACATTTGTCCCAAAATGTGCTGAAACTTAGATGTCAGTATCGCATGTGCATTTCAGACTTTAAAACTATGATTACCTGCTTTTTAAGCTTTTGTTTATTAAGTATTTTTATGGTCTATTGATGAATGAGGTAATCAAATATGAAATTAGACTTGATGTGATGGTTGCACATAAAAGACAATGTGCATGCATAATGTTACATCAAGTTTTATTTGTTATTAAATGCAAATAATTGGAGCAAAAAAGCATCCTGACTTCTTGTGGATTCTGTGCCTTAACTCTTTCCAAGTTAGTCAGAAGAAATATGACCAGTAATTGTCATTGAAAATTATTTTAAAATATTTAATATTACAGTTTTTATTTCAATACATTTGTTTAAACTATTAGTTATCAAGCCTATTTTGAGCTAAATGGCCAAGCCCCATTCCATAAGTGAAATGGAAATAAACAAAACAGAGGAAAAATTACAAAAAAATAATAATTTGCTCAAATGGAAAAGTTCCCATTTCTCATCTTTTTAACATTTTATTTTCTGTAGATAGTTAAGATTTTTAGGCCTTTCACATTTTCTTTAAATAATCAGTCCACGTGCTTTGTTTATATTCTCCTTAAAATGTAAAGAATCAAGAAAAATGATGTTGCCGAAACCCGGGATCGAACCAGGGACCTTTAGATCTTCAGTCTAACGCTCTCCCATCTGAGCTATTTCGGCCAAACACAAACAACTTTAGGAGTGCTAGACACTTGGCAAATGTCAAGCGAAACCCCTGAAAGTAGATATTTTTATTTTTGCTTTGACTGGTTTTTGCAGCATGATTTCTATTTGAAACTCCTGCTATTTTGTTGTACATATTTAATAACTTTCATTAACTCTTTGTGAATGAGTAGAAAAAAAGAGCAATTTTGACAGAGATTTTTTAACATTTTCAATTTGACTCCATTCATCAGGTTCATTCAAACCCTGTGTTTGTGAGACAGGTGATGGTTGCACATAAAAGACAATGTGCATGCATAATGTTACATCAAGTTTTATTTGTTATTAAATGCAAATAATTGGAGCAAAAAAGGAGACAACAATTTAGAGAAAATATTTTAATGATTGTTAACTTTCAATGTGAAAACATTTGTCCCAAAATGTGCTGAAACTTAGATGTCAGTATCGCATGTGCATTTCAGACTTTAAAACTATGATTACCTGCTTTTTAAGCTTTTGTTTATTAAGTATTTTTATGGTCTATTGATGAATGAGGTAATCAAATATGAAATTAGACTTACCGGCAATTCAGTTTATAGAAATCTCCCAGAACAGCCCCATAGGATGTGGAGTCTCCGCCCTAATAGGGAAAGAGAACACAAAGAGTTGAAATAGTCCCGCCCCATTGACCGCCGGCATTATTTTTATAGTGCCAAGACAGCTAACATATGCACATAAAAACTATTTCACGGTCCTAGAGTTCCGTTTATAGACGACAATTTCAGATTCACCCCAAAGACTCCCAGGTAGTGGTAACTTTGGGATCAGGTTTTTTAAGGCCCATTGCTAAGTTTGGTTTGATCCCCATCTAATCAATAATTGACTGAGAATCTGTATAGTTTCATGAAAAGGTGATGTCAAAAGTGGGATTTGAACCCACACCTCCAAGAGAGACTGCGACCTGAACGCAGCGCCTGACTTCTTGTGGATTCTGTGCCTTAACTCTTTCCAAGTTAGTCAGCAGAAATATGACCAGTAATTGTCATTGAAAATTATTTTAAAATATTTAATATTACAGTTTTTATTTCAATACATTTGTTTAAACTATTAGTTATCAAGCCTATTTTGAGCTAAATGGCCAAGCCCCATTTTAAAAAAATATGACTTTTATCACTGTATGCAGTAATAACTCTGGAATGCTTCTACATATCCCCGTAATTCTGAAAGTGTTTTTTGTGACACATTGTACTTTACATTAACTGTAAATTTAGGTCAATATATTTTTAGTTTTTTTCTGTGAAAATATCTAAATTTTGTTTAAAATTTTGAAATATTAGTCATTTTTATTCTTTGACTGCTTATATCCTTAAACCAACTTGTTGCACCACACAAAAATGTAAATAAATAGCATTTTTCATATGTGTACTTTTTGTCAGCATTCACTTTCAAACCTCCTTTTATTTTGTTAGGATGTTAGAAAGTTAGATTTCTCACAAAATGCGGTGATGCACCATATTTCTTCAGAATCTACTGTTTGGCCACACAGCAGGGCTTTGAAAATAAGAGCGCTATTTGGATTTTGGAATGCAGATTTTGCAAGAATAGTTTGCAGGTAAAATTTGCAGAGTACCAAAAGTACAAAAACAGCAGAAACCCCCCCAAAGTGACCCCATTTTAGAAATTACTTCTCACAATGAATTCATATACACCACAGCATTTCATAGTCAAACATACATGGTTGAAATCATTCAGCTAGTGTCTGATACATGCTTTCTTTATCAGCTATCAGGTTCCCTTTAAATCCTCTTACAGCTAAGTGAAATGGAAATAAACAAAACAGAGGAAAAATTACAAAAAAATAATAATTTGCTCAAATGGAAAAGTTCCCATTTCTCATCTTTTTAACATTTTATTTTCTGTAGATAGTTAAGATTTTTAGGCCTTTTACATTTTCTTTAAATAATCAGTCCACGTGCTTTGTTTATTTTCTCCTTAAAATGTAAAGAATCAAGAAAAATGATGTTGCCGAAACCCGGGATCGAACCAGGGACCTTTAGATCTTCAGTCTAACGCTCTCCCATCTGAGCTATTTCGGCCAAACACAAACAACTTTGGGAGTGCTAGACACTTGGCAAATGTCAAGCGAAACCCCTGAAAGTAGATATTTTTATTTTTGCTTTGACTGGTTTTTGCAGCATGATTTCTATTTGAAACTCCTGCTATTTTGTTGTACATATTTAATAACTTTCATTAACTCTTTGTGAATGAGTAGAAAAAAACAGCAATTTTGACAGAGATTTTTTTACATTTTCAATTTGACTCCATTCATCAGGTTCATTCAAACCCTGTGTTTGTGAGACAGGTGATGGTTGCACATAAAAGACAATGTGCATGCATAATGTTACATCAAGTTTTATTTGTTATTAAATGCAAATAATTGGAGCAAAAAAGCATCCTGACTTCTTGTGGATTCTGTGCCTTAACTCTTTCCAAGTTAGTCAGAAGAAATATGACCAGTAATTGTCATTGAAAATTATTTTAAAATATTTAATATTACAGTTTTTATTTCAATACATTTGTTTAAACTATTAGTTATCAAGCCTATTTTGAGCTAAATGGCCAAGCCCCATTCCATAAGTGAAATGGAAATAAACAAAACAGAGGAAAAATTACAAAAAAATAATAATTTGCTCAAATGGAAAAGTTCCCATTTCTCATCTTTTTAACATTTTATTTTCTGTAGATAGTTAAGATTTTTAGGCCTTTCACATTTTCTTTAAATAATCAGTCCACGTGCTTTGTTTATATTCTCCTTAAAATGTAAAGAATCAAGAAAAATGATGTTGCCGAAACCCGGGATCGAACCAGGGACCTTTAGATCTTCAGTCTAACGCTCTCCCATCTGAGCTATTTCGGCCAAACACAAACAACTTTAGGAGTGCTAGACACTTGGCAAATGTCAAGCGAAACCCCTGAAAGTAGATATTTTTATTTTTGCTTTGACTGGTTTTTGCAGCATGATTTCTATTTGAAACTCCTGCTATTTTGTTGTACATATTTAATAACTTTCATTAACTCTTTGTGAATGAGTAGAAAAAAACAGCAATTTTGACAGAGATTTTTTTACATTTTCAATTTGACTCCATTCATCAGGTTCATTCAAATCCTGTGTTTGTGAGACAGGTGATGGTTGCACATAAAAGACAATGTGCATGCATAATGTTACATCAAGTTTTATTTGTTATTAAATGCAAATAATTGGAGCAAAAAAGGAGACAACAATTTAGAGAAAATATTTTAATGATTGTTAACTTTCAATGTGAAAACATTTGTTCCAAAATGTGCTGAAACTTAGATGTCAGTATCGCATGTGCATTTCAGACTTTAAAACTATGATTACCTGCTTTTTAAGCTTTTGTTTATTAAGTATTTTTATGGTCTATTGATGAATGAGGTAATCAAATATGAAATTAGACTTACCGGCAATTCAGTTTATAGAAATCTCCCAGAACAGCCCCATAGGATGTGGAGTCTCCGCCCTAATAGGGAAAGAGAACACAAAGAGTTGAAATAGTCCCGCCCCATTGACCGCCGGCAGTATTTTTATAGTGCCAAGACAGCTAACATATGCACATAAAAACTATTTCACGGTCCTAGAGTTCCGTTTATAGACGACAATTTCAGATTCACCCCAAAGACTCCCAGGTAGTGGTAACTTTGGGATCGGATTTTTTAAGGCCCATTGCTAAGTTTGGTTTGATCCCCATCTAATCAATAATTGACTGAGAATCTGTATAGTTTCATGAAAAGTTGATGTCAGAAGTGGGATTTGAACCCACGCCTCCAAGAGAGACTGCGACCTGAACGCAGCGCCTTAGACCACTCAGCCATCCTGACTTCTTGTGGATTCTGTGCCTTAACTCTTTCCAAGTTAGTCAGAAGAAATATGACCAGTAATTGTCATTGAAAATTATTTTAAAATATTTAATATTATAGTTTTTATTTCAATACATTTGTTTAAACTATTAGTTATCAAGCCTATTTTGAGCTAAATGGCAAAGCCCCATTTTAAAAAAATATGACCTTTATCACTGTATGCAGTAATAACTCTGGAATGCTTCTACATATCCCCGTAATTCTGAAAGTGTTTTTTGTGACACATTGTACTTTACATTAACTGTAAATTTAGGTCAATATATTTTTAGTTTTTTTCTGTGAAAATATCTAAAGTTTGTTTAAAATTTTGAAATATTAGTCATTTTTATTCTTTGACTGCTTATATCCTTAAACCAACTTGTCGCACCACACAAAAATGTAAATAAATAGCATTTTTCATATGTGTACTTTTTGTCAGCATTCACTTTCAAACCTCCTTTTATTTTGTTAGGATGTTAGAAATGTTAGATTTCTCACAAAATGCAGTGATGCACCATATTTCTTCAGAATCTACTGTTTGGCCACACAGCAGGGCTTTGAAAATAAGAGCGCTATTTGGATTTTGGAATGCAGATTTTGCAAGAATAGTTTGCAGGTAAAATTTGCAGAGTACCAAAAGTACCAAAACAGCAGAAACCCCCCCCAAAGTGACCCCATTTTAGAAATTACTTAGTGAAGTGAAACTTAGATGTCAGTATCGCATGTGCATTTCAGACTTTAAAACTATGATTACCTGCTTTTTAAGCTTTTGTTTATTAAGTATTTTTATGGTCTATTGATGAATGAGGTAATCAAATATGAAATTAGACTTACCGGCAATTCAGTTTATAGAAATCTCCCAGAACAGCCCCATAGGATGTGGAGTCTCCGCCCTAATAGGGAAAGAGAACACAAAGAGTTGAAATAGTCCCGCCCCATTGACCGCCGGCAGTATTTTTATAGTGCCAAGACAGCTAACATATGCACATAAAAACTATTTCACGGTCCTAGAGTTCCGTTTATAGACGACAATTTCAGATTCACCCCAAAGACTCCCAGGTAGTGGTAACTTTGGGATCGGATTTTTTAAGGCCCATTGCTAAGTTTGGTTTGATCCCCATCTAATCAATAATTGACTGAGAATCTGTATAGTTTCATGAAAAGGTGATGTCAAAAGTGGGATTTGAACCCACACCTCCAAGAGAGACTGCGACCTGAACGCAGCGCCTGACTTCTTGTGGATTCTGTGCCTTAACTCTTTCCAAGTTAGTCAGCAGAAATATGACCAGTAATTGTCATTGAAAATTATTTTAAAATATTTAATATTACAGTTTTTATTTCAATACATTTGTTTAAACTATTAGTTATCAAGCCTATTTTGAGCTAAATGGCCAAGCCCCATTTTAAAAAAATATGACTTTTATCACTGTATGCAGTAATAACTCTGGAATGCTTCTACATATCCCCGTAATTCTGAAAGTGTTTTTTGTGACACATTGTACTTTACATTAACTGTAAATTTAGGTCAATATATTTTTAGTTTTTTTCTGTGAAAATATCTAAATTTTGTTTAAAATTTTGAAATATTAGTCATTTTTATTCTTTGACTGCTTATATCCTTAAACCAACTTGTTGCACCACACAAAAATGTAAATAAATAGCATTTTTCATATGTGTACTTTTTGTCAGCATTCACTTTCAAACCTCCTTTTATTTTGTTAGGATGTTAGAAAGTTAGATTTCTCACAAAATGCGGTGATGCACCATATTTCTTCAGAATCTACTGTTTGGCCACACAGCAGGGCTTTGAAAATAAGAGCGCTATTTGGATTTTGGAATGCAGATTTTGCAAGAATAGTTTGCAGGTAAAATTTGCAGAGTACCAAAAGTACAAAAACAGCAGAAACCCCCCCAAAGTGACCCCATTTTAGAAATTACTTCTCACAATGAATTCATATACACCACAGCATTTCATAGTCAAACATACATGGTTGAAATCATTCAGCTAGTGTCTGATACATGCTTTCTTTATCAGCTATCAGGTTCCCTTTAAATCCTCTTACAGCTAAGTGAAATGGAAATAAACAAAACAGAGGAAAAATTACAAAAAAATAATAATTTGCTCAAATGGAAAAGTTCCCATTTCTCATCTTTTTAACATTTTATTTTCTGTAGATAGTTAAGATTTTTAGGCCTTTCACATTTTCTTTAAATAATCAGTCCACGTGCTTTGTTTATATTCTCCTTAAAATGTAAAGAATCAAGAAAAATGATGTTGCCGAAACCCGGGATCGAACCAGGGACCTTTAGATCTTCAGTCTAACGCTCTCCCATCTGAGCTATTTCGGCCAAACACAAACAACTTTAGGAGTGCTAGACACTTGGCAAATGTCAAGCGAAACCCCTGAAAGTAGATATTTTTATTTTTGCTTTGACTGGTTTTTGCAGCATGATTTCTATTTGAAACTCCTGCTATTTTGTTGTACATATTTAATAACTTTCATTAACTCTTTGTGAATGAGTAGAAAAAAACAGCAATTTTGACAGAGATTTTTTTACATTTTCAATTTGACTCCATTCATCAGGTTCATTCAAATCCTGTGTTTGTGAGACAGGTGATGGTTGCACATAAAAGACAATGTGCATGCATAATGTTACATCAAGTTTTATTTGTTATTAAATGCAAATAATTGGAGCAAAAAAGGAGACAACAATTTAGAGAAAATATTTTAATGATTGTTAACTTTCAATGTGAAAACATTTGTTCCAAAATGTGCTGAAACTTAGATGTCAGTATCGCATGTGCATTTCAGACTTTAAAACTATGATTACCTGCTTTTTAAGCTTTTGTTTATTAAGTATTTTTATGGTCTATTGATGAATGAGGTAATCAAATATGAAATTAGACTTACCGGCAATTCAGTTTACAGAAATCTCCCAGAACAGCCCCATAGGATGTGGAGTCTCCGCCCTAATAGGGAAAGAGAACACAAAGAGTTGAAATAGTCCCGCCCCATTGACCGCCGGCAGTATTTTTATAGTGCCAAGACAGCTAACATATGCACATAAAAACTATTTCACGGTCCTAGAGTTCCGTTTATAGACGACAATTTCAGATTCACCCCAAAGACTCCCAGGTAGTGGTAACTTTGGGATCGGATTTTTTAAGGCCCATTGCTAAGTTTGGTTTGATCCCCATCTAATCAATAATTGACTGAGAATCTGTATAGTTTCATGAAAAGTTGATGTCAGAAGTGGGATTTGAACCCACGCCTCCAAGAGAGACTGCGACCTGAACGCAGCGCCTTAGACCACTCAGCCATCCTGACTTCTTGTGGATTCTGTGCCTTAACTCTTTCCAAGTTAGTCAGAAGAAATATGACCAGTAATTGTCATTGAAAATTATTTTAAAATATTTAATATTATAGTTTTTATTTCAATACATTTGTTTAAACTATTAGTTATCAAGCCTATTTTGAGCTAAATGGCAAAGCCCCATTTTAAAAAAATATGACCTTTATCACTGTATGCAGTAATAACTCTGGAATGCTTCTACATATCCCCGTAATTCTGAAAGTGTTTTTTGTGACACATTGTACTTTACATTAACTGTAAATTTAGGTCAATATATTTTTAGTTTTTTTCTGTGAAAATATCTAAAGTTTGTTTAAAATTTTGAAATATTAGTCATTTTTATTCTTTGACTGCTTATATCCTTAAACCAACTTGTCGCACCACACAAAAATGTAAATAAATAGCATTTTTCATATGTGTACTTTTTGTCAGCATTCACTTTCAAACCTCCTTTTATTTTGTTAGGATGTTAGAAATGTTAGATTTCTCACAAAATGCAGTGATGCACCATATTTCTTCAGAATCTACTGTTTGGCCACACAGCAGGGCTTTGAAAATAAGAGCGCTATTTGGATTTTGGAATGCAGATTTTGCAAGAATAGTTTGCAGGTAAAATTTGCAGAGTACCAAAAGTACCAAAACAGCAGAAACCCCCCCCAAAGTGACCCCATTTTAGAAATTACTTAGTGAAGTGAAACTTAGATGTCAGTATCGCATGTGCATTTCAGACTTTAAAACTATGATTACCTGCTTTTTAAGCTTTTGTTTATTAAGTATTTTTATGGTCTATTGATGAATGAGGTAATCAAATATGAAATTAGACTTACCGGCAATTCAGTTTATAGAAATCTCCCAGAACAGCCCCATAGGATGTGGAGTCTCCGCCCTAATAGGGAAAGAGAACACAAAGAGTTGAAATAGTCCCGCCCCATTGACCGCCGGCAGTATTTTTATAGTGCCAAGACAGCTAACATATGCACATAAAAACTATTTCACGGTCCTAGAGTTCCGTTTATAGACGACA
This sequence comes from Ranitomeya variabilis, assembly GCF_051348905.1. Lineage (NCBI taxonomy): Eukaryota > Metazoa > Chordata > Amphibia > Anura > Dendrobatidae > Ranitomeya > Ranitomeya variabilis. The sequence continues at coordinate 316,146,916 of NC_135235.1, forward strand.
ATTTCAGATTCACCCCAAAGACTCCCAGGTAGTGGTAACTTTGGGATCGGATTTTTTAAGGCCCATTGCTAAGTTTGGTTTGATCCCCATCTAATCAATAATTGACTGAGAATCTGTATAGTTTCATGAAAAGGTGATGTCAGAAGTGGGATTTGAACCCACGCCTCCAAGAGAGACTGCGACCTGAACGCAGCGCCTTAGACCACTCGGCCATCCTGACTTCTCGTGGATTCTGTGCCTTAACTCTTTCCAAGTTAGTCAGAAGAAATATGACCAGTAATTGTCATTGAAAATTATTTTAAAATATTTAATATTATAGTTTTTATTTCAATACATTTGTTTAAACTATTAGTTATCAAGCCTATTTTGAGCTAAATGGCCAAGCCCCATTTTAAAAAAATATGACCTTTATCACTGTATGCAGTAATAACTCTGGAATGCTTCTACATATCCCCGTAATTCTGAAAGTGTTTTTTGTGACACATTGTACTTTACATTAACTGTAAATTTAGGTCAATATATTTTTAGTTTTTTTCTGTGAAAATATCTAAAGTTTGTTTAAAATTTTGAAATATTAGTCATTTTTATTCTTTGACTGCTTATATCCTTAAACCAACTTGTCGCACCACACAAAAATGTAAATAAATAGCATTTTTCATATGTGTACTTTTTGTCAGCATTCACTTTCAAACCTCCTTTTATTTTGTTAGGATGTTAGAAATGTTAGATTTCTCACAAAATGCAGTGATGCACCATATTTCTTCAGAATCTACTGTTTGGCCACACAGCAGGGCTTTGAAAATAAGAGCGCTATTTGGATTTTGGAATGCAGATTTTGCAAGAATAGTTTGCAGGTAAAATTTGCAGAGTACCAAAAGTACCAAAACAGCAGAAACCCCCCCCAAAGTGACCCCATTTTAGAAATTACTTCTCACAATGAATTCATATACACCACAGCATTTCATAGTCAAACATACATGGTTGAAATCATTCAGCTAGTGTCTGATACATGCTTTCTTTATCAGCTATCAGGTTCCCTTTAAATCCTCTTACAGCTAAGTGAAATGGAAATAAACAAAACAGAGGAAAAATTACAAAAAAAATAATAATTTGCTCAAATGGAAAAGTTCCCATTTCTCATCTTTTTAACATTTTATTTTCTGTAGATAGTTAAGATTTTTAGGCCTTTTACATTTTCTTTAAATAATCAGTCCACGTGCTTTGTTTATTTTCTCCTTAAAATGTAAAGAATCAAGAAAAATGATGTTGCCGAAACCCGGGATCGAACCAGGGACCTTTAGATCTTCAGTCTAACGCTCTCCCATCTGAGCTATTTCGGCCAAACACAAACAGCTTTAGGAGTGCTAGACACTTGGCAAATGTCAAGCGAAACCCCTGAAAGTAGATATTTTTATTTTTGCTTTGACTGGTTTTTGCAGCATGATTTCTATTTGAAACTCCTGCTATTTTGTTGTACATATTTAATAACTTTCATTAACTCTTTGTGAATGAGTAGAAAAAAACAGCAATTTTGACAGAGATTTTTTTACATTTTCAATTTGACTCCATTCATCAGGTTCATTCAAATCCTGTGTTTGTGAGACAGGTGATGGTTGCACATAAAAGACAATGTGCATGCATAATGTTACATCAAGTTTTATTTGTTATTAAATGCAAATAATTGGAGCAAAAAAGGAGACAACAATTTAGAGAAAATATTTTAATGATTGTTAACTTTCAATGTGAAAACATTTGTTCCAAAATGTGCTGAAACTTAGATGTCAGTATCGCATGTGCATTTCAGACTTTAAAACTATGATTACCTGCTTTTTAAGCTTTTGTTTATTAAGTATTTTTATGGTCTATTGATGAATGAGGTAATCAAATATGAAATTAGACTTACCGGCAATTCAGTTTATAGAAATCTACCAGAACAGCCTCATAGGATGTGGAGTCTCCGCCCTAATAGGGAAAGAGAACACAAAGAGTTGAAATAGTCCCGCCCCATTGACCGCCGGCAGTATTTTTATAGTGCCAAGACAGCTAACATATGCACATAAAAACTATTTCACGGTCCTAGAGTTCCGTTTATAGACGACAATTTCAGATTCACCCCAAAGACTCCCAGGTAGTGGTAACTTTGGGATCGGATTTTTTAAGGCCCATTGCTAAGTTTGGTTTGATCCCCATCTAATCAATAATTGACTGAGAATCTGTATAGTTTCATGAAAAGTTGATGTCAGAAGTGGGATTTGAACCCACGCCTCCAAGAGAGACTGCGACCTGAACGCAGCGCCTTAGACCACTCAGCCATCCTGACTTCTTGTGGATTCTGTGCCTTAACTCTTTCCAAGTTAGTCAGAAGAAATATGACCAGTAATTGTCATTGAAAATTATTTTAAAATATTTAATATTATAGTTTTTATTTCAATACATTTGTTTAAACTATTAGTTATCAAGCCTATTTTGAGCTAAATGGCAAAGCCCCATTTTAAAAAAATATGACCTTTATCACTGTATGCAGTAATAACTCTGGAATGCTTCTACATATCCCCGTAATTCTGAAAGTGTTTTTTGTGACACATTGTACTTTACATTAACTGTAAATTTAGGTCAATATATTTTTAGTTTTTTTCTGTGAAAATATCTAAAGTTTGTTTAAAATTTTGAAATATTAGTCATTTTTATTCTTTGACTGCTTATATCCTTAAACCAACTTGTCGCACCACACAAAAATGTAAATAAATAGCATTTTTCATATGTGTACTTTTTGTCAGCATTCACTTTCAAACCTCCTTTTATTTTGTTAGGATGTTAGAAATGTTAGATTTCTCACAAAATGCAGTGATGCACCATATTTCTTCAGAATCTACTGTTTGGCCACACAGCAGGGCTTTGAAAATAAGAGCGCTATTTGGATTTTGGAATGCAGATTTTGCAAGAATAGTTTGCAGGTAAAATTTGCAGAGTACCAAAAGTACCAAAACAGCAGAAACCCCCCCCAAAGTGACCCCATTTTAGAAATTACTTCTCACAATGAATTCATATACACCACAGCATTTCATAGTCAAACATACATGGTTGAAATCATTCAGCTAGTGTCTGATACATGCTTTCTTTATCAGCTATCAGGTTCCCTTTAAATCCTCTTACAGCTAAGTGAAATGGAAATAAACAAAACAGAGGAAAAATTACAAAAAAATAATAATTTGCTCAAATGGAAAAGTTCCCATTTCTCATCTTTTTAACATTTTATTTTCTGTAGATAGTTAAGATTTTTAGGCCTTTTACATTTTCTTTAAATAATCAGTCCACGTGCTTTGTTTATTTTCTCCTTAAAATGTAAAGAATCAAGAAAAATGATGTTGCCGAAACCCGGGATCGAACCAGGGACCTTTAGATCTTCAGTCTAACGCTCTCCCATCTGAGCTATTTCGGCCAAACACAAACAGCTTTAGGAGTGATAGACACTTGGCAAATGTCAAGCGAAACCCCTGAAAGTAGATATTTTTATTTTTGCTTTGACTGGTTTTTGCAGCATGATTTCTATTTGAAACTCCTGCTATTTTGTTGTACATATTTAATAACTTTCATTAACTCTTTGTGAATGAGTAGAAAAAAACAGCAATTTTGACAGAGATTTTTTTACATTTTCAATTTGACTCCATTCATCAGGTTCATTCAAATCCTGTGTTTGTGAGACAGGTGATGGTTGCACATAAAAGACAATGTGCATGCATAATGTTACATCAAGTTTTATTTGTTATTAAATGCAAATAATAATTGCAAAAAAGGAGACAACAATTTAGAGAAAATATTTTAATGATTGTTAACTTTCAATGTGAAAACATTTGTTCCAAAATGTGCTGAAACTTAGATGTCAGTATCGCATGTGCATTTCAGACTTTAAAACTATGATTACCTGCTTTTTAAGCTTTTGTTTATTAAGTATTTTTATGGTCTATTGATGAATGAGGTAATCAAATATGAAATTAGACTTACCGGCAATTCAGTTTATAGAAATCTCCCAGAACAGCCCCATAGGATGTGGAGTCTCCGCCCTAATAGGGAAAGAGAACACAAAGAGTTGAAATAGTCCCGCCCCATTGACCGCCGGCAGTATTTTTATAGTGCCAAGACAGCTAACATATGCACATAAAAACTATTTCACGGTCCTAGAGTTCCGTTTATAGACGACAATTTCAGATTCACCCCAAAGACTCCCAGGTAGTGGTAACTTTGGGATCGGATTTTTTAAGGCCCATTGCTAAGTTTGGTTTGATCCCCATCTAATCAATAATTGACTGAGAATCTGTATAGTTTCATGAAAAGGTGATGTCAGAAGCGGGATTTGAACCCACGCCTCCAAGAGAGACTGCGACCTGAACGCAGCGCCTTAGACCACTCGGCCATCCTGACTTCTTGTGGATTCTGTGCCTTAACTCTTTCCAAGTTAGTCAGAAGAAATATGACCAGTAATTGTCATTGAAAATTATTTTAAAATATTTAATATTATAGTTTTTATTTCAATACATTTGTTTAAACTATTAGTTATCAAGCCTATTTTGAGCTAAATGGCCAAGCCCCATTTTAAAAAAATATGACTTTTATCACTGTATGCAGTAATAACTCTGGAATGCTTCTACATATCCCCGTAATTCTGAAAGTGTTTTTTGTGACACATTGTACTTTACATTAACTGTAAATTTAGGTCAATATATTTTTAGTTTTTTTCTGTGAAAATATCTAAAGTTTGTTTAAAATTTTGAAATATTAGTCATTTTTATTCTTTGACTGCTTATATCCTTAAACCAACTTGTCGCACCACACAAAAATGTAAATAAATAGCATTTTTCATATGTGTACTTTTTGTCAGCATTCACTTTCAAACCTCCTTTTATTTTGTTAGGATGTTAGAAATGTTAGATTTCTCACAAAATGCAGTGATGCACCATATTTCTTCAGAATCTACTGTTTGGCCACACAGCAGGGCTTTGAAAATAAGAGCGCTATTTGGATTTTGGAATGCAGATTTTGCAAGAATAGTTTGCAGGTAAAATTTGCAGAGTACCAAAAGTACCAAAACAGCAGAAACCCCCCCCAAAGTGACCCCATTTTAGAAATTACTTCTCACAATGAATTCATATACACCACAGCATTTCATAGTCAAACATACATGGTTGAAATCATTCAGCTAGTGTCTGATACATGCTTTCTTTATCAGCTATCAGGTTCCCTTTAAATCCTCTTACAGCTAAGTGAAATGGAAATAAACAAAACAGAGGAAAAATTACAAAAAAATAATAATTTGCTCAAATGGAAAAGTTCCCATTTCTCATCTTTTTAACATTTTATTTTCTGTAGATAGTTAAGATTTTTAGGCCTTTCACATTTTCTTTAAATAATCAGTCCACGTGCTTTGTTTATATTCTCCTTAAAATGTAAAGAATCAAGAAAAATGATGTTGCCGAAACCCGGGATCGAACCAGGGACCTTTAGATCTTCAGTCTAACGCTCTCCCATCTGAGCTATTTCGGCCAAACACAAACAACTTTAGGAGTGCTAGACACTTGGCAAATGTCAAGCGAAACCCCTGAAAGTAGATATTTTTATTTTTGCTTTGACTGGTTTTTGCAGCATGATTTCTATTTGAAACTCCTGCTATTTTGTTGTACATATTTAATAACTTTCATTAACTCTTTGTGAATGAGTAGAAAAAAACAGCAATTTTGACAGAGATTTTTTTACATTTTCAATTTGACTCCATTCATCAGGTTCATTCAAACCCTGTGTTTGTGAGACAGGTGATGGTTGCACATAAAAGACAATGTGCATGCATAATGTTACATCAAGTTTTATTTGTTATTAAATGCAAATAATTGGAGCAAAAAAGCATCCTGACTTCTTGTGGATTCTGTGCCTTAACTCTTTCCAAGTTAGTCAGAAGAAATATGACCAGTAATTGTCATTGAAAATTATTTTAAAATATTTAATATTACAGTTTTTATTTCAATACATTTGTTTAAACTATTAGTTATCAAGCCTATTTTGAGCTAAATGGCCAAGCCCCATTCCATAAGTGAAATGGAAATAAACAAAACAGAGGAAAAATTACAAAAAAATAATAATTTGCTCAAATGGAAAAGTTCCCATTTCTCATCTTTTTAACATTTTATTTTCTGTAGATAGTTAAGATTTTTAGGCCTTTCACATTTTCTTTAAATAATCAGTCCACGTGCTTTGTTTATATTCTCCTTAAAATGTAAAGAATCAAGAAAAATGATGTTGCCGAAACCCGGGATCGAATCAGGGACCTTTAGATCTTCAGTCTAACGCTCTCCCATCTGAGCTATTTCGGCCAAACACAAACAACTTTAGGAGTGCTAGACACTTGGCAAATGTCAAGCGAAACCCCTGAAAGTAGATATTTTTATTTTTGCTTTGACTGGTTTTTGCAGCATGATTTCTATTTGAAACTCCTGCTATTTTGTTGTACATATTTAATAACTTTCATTAACTCTTTGTGAATGAGTAGAAAAAAACAGCAATTTTGACAGAGATTTTTTTACATTTTCAATTTGACTCCATTCATCAGGTTCATTCAAATCCTGTGTTTGTGAGACAGGTGATGGTTGCACATAAAAGACAATGTGCATGCATAATGTTACATCAAGTTTTATTTGTTATTAAATGCAAATAATTGGAGCAAAAAAGGAGACAACAATTTAGAGAAAATATTTTAATGATTGTTAACTTTCAATGTGAAAACATTTGTTCCAAAATGTGCTGAAACTTAGATGTCAGTATCGCATGTGCATTTCAGACTTTAAAACTATGATTACCTGCTTTTTAAGCTTTTGTTTATTAAGTATTTTTATGGTCTATTGATGAATGAGGTAATCAAATATGAAATTAGACTTACCGGCAATTCAGTTTATAGAAATCTCCCAGAACAGCCCCATAGGATGTGGAGTCTCCGCCCTAATAGGGAAAGAGAACACAAAGAGTTGAAATAGTCCCGCCCCATTGACCGCCGGCAGTATTTTTATAGTGCCAAGACAGCTAACATATGCACATAAAAACTATTTCACGGTCCTAGAGTTCCGTTTATAGACGACAATTTCAGATTCACCCCAAAGACTCCCAGGTAGTGGTAACTTTGGGATCGGATTTTTTAAGGCCCATTGCTAAGTTTGGTTTGATCCCCATCTAATCAATAATTGACTGAGAATCTGTATAGTTTCATGAAAAGTTGATGTCAGAAGTGGGATTTGAACCCACGCCTCCAAGAGAGACTGCGACCTGAACGCAGCGCCTTAGACCACTCAGCCATCCTGACTTCTTGTGGATTCTGTGCCTTAACTCTTTCCAAGTTAGTCAGAAGAAATATGACCAGTAATTGTCATTGAAAATTATTTTAAAATATTTAATATTATAGTTTTTATTTCAATACATTTGTTTAAACTATTAGTTATCAAGCCTATTTTGAGCTAAATGGCAAAGCCCCATTTTAAAAAAATATGACCTTTATCACTGTATGCAGTAATAACTCTGGAATGCTTCTACATATCCCCGTAATTCTGAAAGTGTTTTTTGTGACACATTGTACTTTACATTAACTGTAAATTTAGGTCAATATATTTTTAGTTTTTTTCTGTGAAAATATCTAAAGTTTGTTTAAAATTTTGAAATATTAGTCATTTTTATTCTTTGACTGCTTATATCCTTAAACCAACTTGTCGCACCACACAAAAATGTAAATAAATAGCATTTTTCATATGTGTACTTTTTGTCAGCATTCACTTTCAAACCTCCTTTTATTTTGTTAGGATGTTAGAAATGTTAGATTTCTCACAAAATGCAGTGATGCACCATATTTCTTCAGAATCTACTGTTTGGCCACACAGCAGGGCTTTGAAAATAAGAGCGCTATTTGGATTTTGGAATGCAGATTTTGCAAGAATAGTTTGCAGGTAAAATTTGCAGAGTACCAAAAGTACCAAAACAGCAGAAACCCCCCCCAAAGTGACCCCATTTTAGAAATTACTTAGTGAAGTGAAACTTAGATGTCAGTATCGCATGTGCATTTCAGACTTTAAAACTATGATTACCTGCTTTTTAAGCTTTTGTTTATTAAGTATTTTTATGGTCTATTGATGAATGAGGTAATCAAATATGAAATTAGACTTACCGGCAATTCAGTTTATAGAAATCTCCCAGAACAGCCCCATAGGATGTGGAGTCTCCGCCCTAATAGGGAAAGAGAACACAAAGAGTTGAAATAGTCCCGCCCCATTGACCGCCGGCAGTATTTTTATAGTGCCAAGACAGCTAACATATGCACATAAAAACTATTTCACGGTCCTAGAGTTCCGTTTATAGACGACAATTTCAGATTCACCCCAAAGACTCCCAGGTAGTGGCAACTTTGGGATCGGATTTTTTAAGGCCCATTGCTAAGTTTGGTTTGATCCCCATCTAATCAATAATTGACTGAGAATCTGTATAGTTTCATGAAAAGGTGATGTCAGAAGTGGGATTTGAACCCACGCCTCCAAGAGAGACTGCGACCTGAACGCAGCGCCTTAGACCACTCGGCCATCCTGACTTCTCGTGGATTCTGTGCCTTAACTCTTTCCAAGTTAGTCAGAAGAAATATGACCAGTAATTGTCATTGAAAATTATTTTAAAATATTTAATATTATAGTTTTTATTTCAATACATTTGTTTAAACTATTAGTTATCAAGCCTATTTTGAGCTAAATGGCCAAGCCCCATTTTAAAAAAATATGACCTTTATCACTGTATGCAGTAATAACTCTGGAATGCTTCTACATATCCCCGTAATTCTGAAAGTGTTTTTTGTGACACATTGTACTTTACATTAACTGTAAATTTAGGTCAATATATTTTTAGTTTTTTTCTGTGAAAATATCTAAAGTTTGTTTAAAATTTTGAAATATTAGTCATTTTTATTCTTTGACTGCTTATATCCTTAAACCAACTTGTCGCACCACACAAAAATGTAAATAAATAGCATTTTTCATATGTGTACTTTTTGTCAGCATTCACTTTCAAACCTCCTTTTATTTTGTTAGGATGTTAGAAATGTTAGATTTCTCACAAAATGCAGTGATGCACCATATTTCTTCAGAATCTACTGTTTGGCCACACAGCAGGGCTTTGAAAATAAGAGCGCTATTTGGATTTTGGAATGCAGATTTTGCAAGAATAGTTTGCAGGTAAAATTTGCAGAGTACCAAAAGTACCAAAACAGCAGAAACCCCCCCCAAAGTGACCCCATTTTAGAAATTACTTCTCACAATGAATTCATATACACCACAGCATTTCATAGTCAAACATACATGGTTGAAATCATTCAGCTAGTGTCTGATACATGCTTTCTTTATCAGCTATCAGGTTCCCTTTAAATCCTCTTACAGCTAAGTGAAATGGAAATAAACAAAACAGAGGAAAAATTACAAAAAAAATAATAATTTGCTCAAATGGAAAAGTTCCCATTTCTCATCTTTTTAACATTTTATTTTCTGTAGATAGTTAAGATTTTTAGGCCTTTTACATTTTCTTTAAATAATCAGTCCACGTGCTTTGTTTATTTTCTCCTTAAAATGTAAAGAATCAAGAAAAATGATGTTGCCGAAACCCGGGATCGAACCAGGGACCTTTAGATCTTCAGTCTAACGCTCTCCCATCTGAGCTATTTCGGCCAAACACAAACAGCTTTAGGAGTGCTAGACACTTGGCAAATGTCAAGCGAAACCCCTGAAAGTAGATATTTTTATTTTTGCTTTGACTGGTTTTTGCAGCATGATTTCTATTTGAAACTCCTGCTATTTTGTTGTACATATTTAATAACTTTCATTAACTCTTTGTGAATGAGTAGAAAAAAACAGCAATTTTGACAGAGATTTTTTTACATTTTCAATTTGACTCCATTCATCAGGTTCATTCAAATCCTGTGTTTGTGAGACAGGTGATGGTTGCACATAAAAGACAATGTGCATGCATAATGTTACATCAAGTTTTATTTGTTATTAAATGCAAATAATTGGAGCAAAAAAGGAGACAACAATTTAGAGAAAATATTTTAATGATTGTTAACTTTCAATGTGAAAACATTTGTTCCAAAATGTGCTGAAACTTAGATGTCAGTATCGCATGTGCATTTCAGACTTTAAAACTATGATTACCTGCTTTTTAAGCTTTTGTTTATTAAGTATTTTTATGGTCTATTGATGAATGAGGTAATCAAATATGAAATTAGACTTACCGGCAATTCAGTTTATAGAAATCTCCCAGAACAGCCCCATAGGATGTGGAGTCTCCGCCCTAATAGGGAAAGAGAACACAAAGAGTTGAAATAGTCCCGCCCCATTGACCGCCGGCAGTATTTTTATAGTGCCAAGACAGCTAACATATGCACATAAAAACTATTTCACGGTCCTAGAGTTCCGTTTATAGACGACAATTTCAGATTCACCCCAAAGACTCCCAGGTAGTGGTAACTTTGGGATCGGATTTTTTAAGGCCCATTGCTAAGTTTGGTTTGATCCCCATCTAATCAATAATTGACTGAGAATCTGTATAGTTTCATGAAAAGTTGATGTCAGAAGTGGGATTTGAACCCACGCCTCCAAGAGAGACTGCGACCTGAACGCAGCGCCTTAGACCACTCAGCCATCCTGACTTCTTGTGGATTCTGTGCCTTAACTCTTTCCAAGTTAGTCAGAAGAAATATGACCAGTAATTGTCATTGAAAATTATTTTAAAATATTTAATATTATAGTTTTTATTTCAATACATTTGTTTAAACTATTAGTTATCAAGCCTATTTTGAGCTAAATGGCCAAGCCCCATTTTAAAAAAATATGACTTTTATCACTGTATGCAGTAATAACTCTGGAATGCTTCTACATATCCCCGTAATTCTGAAAGTGTTTTTTGTGACACATTGTACTTTACATTAACTGTAAATTTAGGTCAATATATTTTTAGTTTTTTTCTGTGAAAATATCTAAATTTTGTTTAAAATTTTGAAATATTAGTCATTTTTATTCTTTGACTGCTTATATCCTTAAACCAACTTGTTGCACCACACAAAAATGTAAATAAATAGCATTTTTCATATGTGTACTTTTTGTCAGCATTCACTTTCAAACCTCCTTTTATTTTGTTAGGATGTTAGAAAGTTAGATTTCTCACAAAATGCGGTGATGCACCATATTTCTTCAGAATCTACTGTTTGGCCACACAGCAGGGCTTTGAAAATAAGAGCGCTATTTGGATTTTGGAATGCAGATTTTGCAAGAATAGTTTGCAGGTAAAATTTGCAGAGTACCAAAAGTACAAAAACAGCAGAAACCCCCCCAAAGTGACCCCATTTTAGAAATTACTTCTCACAATGAATTCATATACACCACAGCATTTCATAGTCAAACATACATGGTTGAAATCATTCAGCTAGTGTCTGATACATGCTTTCTTTATCAGCTATCAGGTTCCCTTTAAATCCTCTTACAGCTAAGTGAAATGGAAATAAACAAAACAGAGGAAAAATTACAAAAAAATAATAATTTGCTCAAATGGAAAAGTTCCCATTTCTCATCTTTTTAACATTTTATTTTCTGTAGATAGTTAAGATTTTTAGGCCTTTTACATTTTCTTTAAATAATCAGTCCACGTGCTTTGTTTATTTTCTCCTTAAAATGTAAAGAATCAAGAAAAATGATGTTGCCGAAACCCGGGATCGAACCAGGGACCTTTAGATCTTCAGTCTAACGCTCTCCCATCTGAGCTATTTCGGCCAAACACAAACAACTTTGGGAGTGCTAGACACTTGGCAAATGTCAAGCGAAACCCCTGAAAGTAGATATTTTTATTTTTGCTTTGACTGGTTTTTGCAGCATGATTTCTATTTGAAACTCCTGCTATTTTGTTGTACATATTTAATAACTTTCATTAACTCTTTGTGAATGAGTAGAAAAAAACAGCAATTTTGACAGAGATTTTTTTACATTTTCAATTTGACTCCATTCATCAGGTTCATTCAAACCCTGTGTTTGTGAGACAGGTGATGGTTGCACATAAAAGACAATGTGCATGCATAATGTTACATCAAGTTTTATTTGTTATTAAATGCAAATAATTGGAGCAAAAAAGCATCCTGACTTCTTGTGGATTCTGTGCCTTAACTCTTTCCAAGTTAGTCAGAAGAAATATGACCAGTAATTGTCATTGAAAATTATTTTAAAATATTTAATATTATAGTTTTTATTTCAATACATTTGTTTAAACTATTAGTTATCAAGCCTATTTTGAGCTAAATGGCAAAGCCCCATTTTAAAAAAATATGACCTTTATCACTGTATGCAGTAATAACTCTGGAATGCTTCTACATATCCCCGTAATTCTGAAAGTGTTTTTTGTGACACATTGTACTTTACATTAACTGTAAATTTAGGTCAATATATTTTTAGTTTTTTTTCTGTGAAAATATCTAAAGTTTGTTTAAAATTTTGAAATATTAGTCATTTTTATTCTTTGACTGCTTATATCCTTAAACCAACTTGTCGCACCACACAAAAATGTAAATAAATAGCATTTTTCATATGTGTACTTTTTGTCAGCATTCACTTTCAAACCTCCTTTTATTTTGTTAGGATGTTAGAAATGTTAGATTTCTCACAAAATGCAGTGATGCACCATATTTCTTCAGAATCTACTGTTTGGCCACACAGCAGGGCTTTGAAAATAAGAGCGCTATTTGGATTTTGGAATGCAGATTTTGCAAGAATAGTTTGCAGGTAAAATTTGCAGAGTACCAAAAGTACCAAAACAGCAGAAACCCCCCCCAAAGTGACCCCATTTTAGAAATTACTTCTCACAATGAATTCATATACACCACAGCATTTCATAGTCAAACATACATGGTTGAAATCATTCAGCTAGTGTCTGATACATGCTTTCTTTATCAGCTATCAGGTTCCCTTTAAATCCTCTTACAGCTAAGTGAAATGGAAATAAACAAAACAGAGGAAAAATTACAAAAAAATAATAATTTGCTCAAATGGAAAAGTTCCCATTTCTCATCTTTTTAACATTTTATTTTCTGTAGATAGTTAAGATTTTTAGGCCTTTTACATTTTCTTTAAATAATCAGTCCACGTGCTTTGTTTATTTTCTCCTTAAAATGTAAAGAATCAAGAAAAATGATGTTGCCGAAACCCGGGATCGAACCAGGGACCTTTAGATCTTCAGTCTAACGCTCTCCCATCTGAGCTATTTCGGCCAAACACAAACAGCTTTAGGAGTGATAGACACTTGGCAAATGTCAAGCGAAACCCCTGAAAGTAGATATTTTTATTTTTGCTTTGACTGGTTTTTGCAGCATGATTTCTATTTGAAACTCCTGCTATTTTGTTGTACATATTTAATAACTTTCATTAACTCTTTGTGAATGAGTAGAAAAAAACAGCAATTTTGACAGAGATTTTTTTACATTTTCAATTTGACTCCATTCATCAGGTTCATTCAAATCCTGTGTTTGTGAGACAGGTGATGGTTGCACATAAAAGACAATGTGCATGCATAATGTTACATCAAGTTTTATTTGTTATTAAATGCAAATAATAATTGCAAAAAAGGAGACAACAATTTAGAGAAAATATTTTAATGATTGTTAACTTTCAATGTGAAAACATTTGTTCCAAAATGTGCTGAAACTTAGATGTCAGTATCGCATGTGCATTTCAGACTTTAAAACTATGATTACCTGCTTTTTAAGCTTTTGTTTATTAAGTATTTTTATGGTCTATTGATGAATGAGGTAATCAAATATGAAATTAGACTTACCGGCAATTCAGTTTATAGAAATCTCCCAGAACAGCCCCATAGGATGTGGAGTCTCCGCCCTAATAGGGAAAGAGAACACAAAGAGTTGAAATAGTCCCGCCCCATTGACCGCCGGCAGTATTTTTATAGTGCCAAGACAGCTAACATATGCACATAAAAACTATTTCACGGTCCTAGAGTTCCGTTTATAGACGACAATTTCAGATTCACCCCAAAGACTCCCAGGTAGTGGTAACTTTGGGATCGGATTTTTTAAGGCCCATTGCTAAGTTTGGTTTGATCCCCATCTAATCAATAATTGACTGAGAATCTGTATAGTTTCATGAAAAGGTGATGTCAGAAGTGGGATTTGAACCCACGCCTCCAAGAGAGACTGCGACCTGAACGCAGCGCCATCCTGATTTCTTGTGCATTCTGTGCCTTAACTCTTTCCAAGTTAGTCAGAAGAAATATGACCAGTAATTGTCATTGAAAATTATTTTAAAATATTTAATATTATAGTTTTTATTTCAATACATTTGTTTAAACTATTAGTTATCAAGCCTATTTTGAGCTAAATGGCCAAGCCCCATTTTAAAAAAATATGACTTTTATCACTGTATGCAGTAATAACTCTGGAATGCTTCTACATATCCCCGTAATTCTGAAAGTGTTTTTTGTGACACATTGTACTTTACATTAACTGTAAATTTAGGTCAATATATTTTTAGTTTTTTTCTGTGAAAATATCTAAAGTTTGTTTAAAATTTTGAAATATTAGTCATTTTTATTCTTTGACTGCTTATATCCTTAAACCAACTTGTCGCACCACACAAAAATGTAAATAAATAGCATTTTTCATATGTGTACTTTTTGTCAGCATTCACTTTCAAACCTCCTTTTATTTTGTTAGGATGTTAGAAATGTTAGATTTCTCACAAAATGCAGTGATGCACCATATTTCTTCAGAATCTACTGTTTGGCCACACAGCAGGGCTTTGAAAATAAGAGCGCTATTTGGATTTTGGAATGCAGATTTTGCAAGAATAGTTTGCAGGTAAAATTTGCAGAGTACCAAAAGTACCAAAACAGCAGAAACCCCCCCCAAAGTGACCCCATTTTAGAAATTACTTCTCACAATGAATTCATATACACCACAGCATTTCATAGTCAAACATACATGGTTGAAATCATTCAGCTAGTGTCTGATACATGCTTTCTTTATCAGCTATCAGGTTCCCTTTAAATCCTCTTACAGCTAAGTGAAATGGAAATAAACAAAACAGAGGAAAAATTACAAAAAAATAATAATTTGCTCAAATGGAAAAGTTCCCATTTCTCATCTTTTTAACATTTTATTTTCTGTAGATAGTTAAGATTTTTAGGCCTTTTACATTTTCTTTAAATAATCAGTCCACGTGCTTTGTTTATTTTCTCCTTAAAATGTAAAGAATCAAGAAAAATGATGTTGCCGAAACCCGGGATCGAACCAGGGACCTTTAGATCTTCAGTCTAACGCTCTCCCATCTGAGCTATTTCGGCCAAACACAAACGACTTTAGGAGTGCTAGACACTTGGCAAATGTCAAGCGAAACCCCTGAAAGTAGATATTTTTATTTTTGCTTTGACTGGTTTTTGCAGCATGATTTCTATTTGAAACTCCTGCTATTTTGTTGTACATATTTAATAACTTTCATTAACTCTTTGTGAATGAGTAGAAAAAAACAGCAATTTTGACAGAGATTTTTTTACATTTTCAATTTGACTCCATTCATCAGGTTCATTCAAACCCTGTGTTTGTGAGACAAGTGATGGTTGCACATAAAAGACAATGTGCATGCATAATGTTACATCAAGTTTTATTTGTTATTAAATGCAAATAATTGGAGCAAAAAAGGAGACAACAATTTAGAGAAAATATTTTAATGATTGTTAACTTTCAATGTGAAAACATTTGTCCCAAAATGTGCTGAAACTTAGATGTCAGTATCGCATGTGCATTTCAGACTTTAAAACTATGATTACCTGCTTTTTAAGCTTTTGTTTATTAAGTATTTTTATGGTCTATTGATGAATGAGGTAATCAAATATGAAATTAGACTTACCGGCAATTCAGTTTATAGAAATCTCCCAGAACAGCCCCATAGGATGTGGAGTCTCCGCCCTAATAGGGAAAGAGAACACAAAGAGTTGAAATAGTCCCGCCCCATTGACCGCCGGCAGTATTTTTATAGTGCCAAGACAGCTAACATATGCACATAAAAACTATTTCACGGTCCTAGAGTTCCGTTTATAGACGACAATTTCAGATTCACCCCAAAGACTCCCAGGTAGTGGTAACTTTGGGATCGGATTTTTTAAGGCCCATTGCTAAGTTTGGTTTGATCCCCATCTAATCAATAATTGACTGAGAATCTGTATAGTTTCATGAAAAGTTGATGTCAGAAGTGGGATTTGAACCCACGCCTCCAAGAGAGACTGCGACCTGAACGCAGCGCCTTAGACCACTCAGCCATCCTGACTTCTTGTGGATTCTGTGCCTTAACTCTTTCCAAGTTAGTCAGAAGAAATATGACCAGTAATTGTCATTGAAAATTATTTTAAAATATTTAATATTATAGTTTTTATTTCAATACATTTGTTTAAACTATTAGTTATCAAGCCTATTTTGAGCTAAATGGCAAAGCCCCATTTTAAAAAAATATGACCTTTATCACTGTATGCAGTAATAACTCTGGAATGCTTCTACATATCCCCGTAATTCTGAAAGTGTTTTTTGTGACACATTGTACTTTACATTAACTGTAAATTTAGGTCAATATATTTTTAGTTTTTTTCTGTGAAAATATCTAAAGTTTGTTTAAAATTTTGAAATATTAGTCATTTTTATTCTTTGACTGCTTATATCCTTAAACCAACTTGTCGCACCACACAAAAATGTAAATAAATAGCATTTTTCATATGTGTACTTTTTGTCAGCATTCACTTTCAAACCTCCTTTTATTTTGTTAGGATGTTAGAAATGTTAGATTTCTCACAAAATGCAGTGATGCACCATATTTCTTCAGAATCTACTGTTTGGCCACACAGCAGGGCTTTGAAAATAAGAGCGCTATTTGGATTTTGGAATGCAGATTTTGCAAGAATAGTTTGCAGGTAAAATTTGCAGAGTACCAAAAGTACCAAAACAGCAGAAACCCCCCCCAAAGTGACCCCATTTTAGAAATTACTTAGTGAAGTGAAACTTAGATGTCAGTATCGCATGTGCATTTCAGACTTTAAAACTATGATTACCTGCTTTTTAAGCTTTTGTTTATTAAGTATTTTTATGGTCTATTGATGAATGAGGTAATCAAATATGAAATTAGACTTACCGGCAATTCAGTTTATAGAAATCTCCCAGAACAGCCCCATAGGATGTGGAGTCTCCGCCCTAATAGGGAAAGAGAACACAAAGAGTTGAAATAGTCCCGCCCCATTGACCGCCGGCAGTATTTTTATAGTGCCAAGACAGCTAACATATGCACATAAAAACTATTTCACGGTCCTAGAGTTCCGTTTATAGACGACAATTTCAGATTCACCCCAAAGACTCCCAGGTAGTGGTAACTTTGGGATCGGATTTTTTAAGGCCCATTGCTAAGTTTGGTTTGATCCCCATCTAATCAATAATTGACTGAGAATCTGTATAGTTTCATGAAAAGGTGATGTCAGAAGTGGGATTTGAACCCACGCCTCCAAGAGAGACTGCGACCTGAACGCAGCGCCTTAGACCACTCGGCCATCCTGACTTCTCGTGGATTCTGTGCCTTAACTCTTTCCAAGTTAGTCAGAAGAAATATGACCAGTAATTGTCATTGAAAATTATTTTAAAATATTTAATATTATAGTTTTTATTTCAATACATTTGTTTAAACTATTAGTTATCAAGCCTATTTTGAGCTAAATGGCCAAGCCCCATTTTAAAAAAATATGACCTTTATCACTGTATGCAGTAATAACTCTGGAATGCTTCTACATATCCCCGTAATTCTGAAAGTGTTTTTTGTGACACATTGTACTTTACATTAACTGTAAATTTAGGTCAATATATTTTTAGTTTTTTTCTGTGAAAATATCTAAAGTTTGTTTAAAATTTTGAAATATTAGTCATTTTTATTCTTTGACTGCTTATATCCTTAAACCAACTTGTCGCACCACACAAAAATGTAAATAAATAGCATTTTTCATATGTGTACTTTTTGTCAGCATTCACTTTCAAACCTCCTTTTATTTTGTTAGGATGTTAGAAATGTTAGATTTCTCACAAAATGCAGTGATGCACCATATTTCTTCAGAATCTACTGTTTGGCCACACAGCAGGGCTTTGAAAATAAGAGCGCTATTTGGATTTTGGAATGCAGATTTTGCAAGAATAGTTTGCAGGTAAAATTTGCAGAGTACCAAAAGTACCAAAACAGCAGAAACCCCCCCCAAAGTGACCCCATTTTAGAAATTACTTCTCACAATGAATTCATATACACCACAGCATTTCATAGTCAAACATACATGGTTGAAATCATTCAGCTAGTGTCTGATACATGCTTTCTTTATCAGCTATCAGGTTCCCTTTAAATCCTCTTACAGCTAAGTGAAATGGAAATAAACAAAACAGAGGAAAAATTACAAAAAAAATAATAATTTGCTCAAATGGAAAAGTTCCCATTTCTCATCTTTTTAACATTTTATTTTCTGTAGATAGTTAAGATTTTTAGGCCTTTTACATTTTCTTTAAATAATCAGTCCACGTGCTTTGTTTATTTTCTCCTTAAAATGTAAAGAATCAAGAAAAATGATGTTGCCGAAACCCGGGATCGAACCAGGGACCTTTAGATCTTCAGTCTAACGCTCTCCCATCTGAGCTATTTCGGCCAAACACAAACAGCTTTAGGAGTGCTAGACACTTGGCAAATGTCAAGCGAAACCCCTGAAAGTAGATATTTTTATTTTTGCTTTGACTGGTTTTTGCAGCATGATTTCTATTTGAAACTCCTGCTATTTTGTTGTACATATTTAATAACTTTCATTAACTCTTTGTGAATGAGTAGAAAAAAACAGCAATTTTGACAGAGATTTTTTTACATTTTCAATTTGACTCCATTCATCAGGTTCATTCAAATCCTGTGTTTGTGAGACAGGTGATGGTTGCACATAAAAGACAATGTGCATGCATAATGTTACATCAAGTTTTATTTGTTATTAAATGCAAATAATTGGAGCAAAAAAGGAGACAACAATTTAGAGAAAATATTTTAATGATTGTTAACTTTCAATGTGAAAACATTTGTTCCAAAATGTGCTGAAACTTAGATGTCAGTATCGCATGTGCATTTCAGACTTTAAAACTATGATTACCTGCTTTTTAAGCTTTTGTTTATTAAGTATTTTTATGGTCTATTGATGAATGAGGTAATCAAATATGAAATTAGACTTACCGGCAATTCAGTTTATAGAAATCTCCCAGAACAGCCCCATAGGATGTGGAGTCTCCGCCCTAATAGGGAAAGAGAACACAAAGAGTTGAAATAGTCCCGCCCCATTGACCGCCGGCAGTATTTTTATAGTGCCAAGACAGCTAACATATGCACATAAAAACTATTTCACGGTCCTAGAGTTCCGTTTATAGACGACAATTTCAGATTCACCCCAAAGACTCCCAGGTAGTGGTAACTTTGGGATCGGATTTTTTAAGGCCCATTGCTAAGTTTGGTTTGATCCCCATCTAATCAATAATTGATTGAGAATCTGTATAGTTTCATGAAAAGTTGATGTCAGAAGTGGGATTTGAACCCACGCCTCCAAGAGAGACTGCGACCTGAACGCAGCGCCTTAGACCACTCAGCCATCCTGACTTCTTGTGGATTCTGTGCCTTAACTCTTTCCAAGTTAGTCAGAAGAAATATGACCAGTAATTGTCATTGAAAATTATTTTAAAATATTTAATATTATAGTTTTTATTTCAATACATTTGTTTAAACTATTAGTTATCAAGCCTATTTTGAGCTAAATGGCCAAGCCCCATTTTAAAAAAATATGACTTTTATCACTGTATGCAGTAATAACTCTGGAATGCTTCTACATATCCCCGTAATTCTGAAAGTGTTTTTTGTGACACATTGTACTTTACATTAACTGTAAATTTAGGTCAATATATTTTTAGTTTTTTTCTGTGAAAATATCTAAATTTTGTTTAAAATTTTGAAATATTAGTCATTTTTATTCTTTGACTGCTTATATCCTTAAACCAACTTGTTGCACCACACAAAAATGTAAATAAATAGCATTTTTCATATGTGTACTTTTTGTCAGCATTCACTTTCAAACCTCCTTTTATTTTGTTAGGATGTTAGAAAGTTAGATTTCTCACAAAATGCGGTGATGCACCATATTTCTTCAGAATCTACTGTTTGGCCACACAGCAGGGCTTTGAAAATAAGAGCGCTATTTGGATTTTGGAATGCAGATTTTGCAAGAATAGTTTGCAGGTAAAATTTGCAGAGTACCAAAAGTACAAAAACAGCAGAAACCCCCCCAAAGTGACCCCATTTTAGAAATTACTTCTCACAATGAATTCATATACACCACAGCATTTCATAGTCAAACATACATGGTTGAAATCATTCAGCTAGTGTCTGATACATGCTTTCTTTATCAGCTATCAGGTTCCCTTTAAATCCTCTTACAGCTAAGTGAAATGGAAATAAACAAAACAGAGGAAAAATTACAAAAAAATAATAATTTGCTCAAATGGAAAAGTTCCCATTTCTCATCTTTTTAACATTTTATTTTCTGTAGATAGTTAAGATTTTTAGGCCTTTTACATTTTCTTTAAATAATCAGTCCACGTGCTTTGTTTATTTTCTCCTTAAAATGTAAAGAATCAAGAAAAATGATGTTGCCGAAACCCGGGATCGAACCAGGGACCTTTAGATCTTCAGTCTAACGCTCTCCCATCTGAGCTATTTCGGCCAAACACAAACAACTTTGGGAGTGCTAGACACTTGGCAAATGTCAAGCGAAACCCCTGAAAGTAGATATTTTTATTTTTGCTTTGACTGGTTTTTGCAGCATGATTTCTATTTGAAACTCCTGCTATTTTGTTGTACATATTTAATAACTTTCATTAACTCTTTGTGAATGAGTAGAAAAAAACAGCAATTTTGACAGAGATTTTTTTACATTTTCAATTTGACTCCATTCATCAGGTTCATTCAAACCCTGTGTTTGTGAGACAGGTGATGGTTGCACATAAAAGACAATGTGCATGCATAATGTTACATCAAGTTTTATTTGTTATTAAATGCAAATAATTGGAGCAAAAAAGCATCCTGACTTCTTGTGGATTCTGTGCCTTAACTCTTTCCAAGTTAGTCAGAAGAAATATGACCAGTAATTGTCATTGAAAATTATTTTAAAATATTTAATATTATAGTTTTTATTTCAATACATTTGTTTAAACTATTAGTTATCAAGCCTATTTTGAGCTAAATGGCAAAGCCCCATTTTAAAAAAATATGACCTTTATCACTGTATGCAGTAATAACTCTGGAATGCTTCTACATATCCCCGTAATTCTGAAAGTGTTTTTTGTGACACATTGTACTTTACATTAACTGTAAATTTAGGTCAATATATTTTTAGTTTTTTTTCTGTGAAAATATCTAAAGTTTGTTTAAAATTTTGAAATATTAGTCATTTTTATTCTTTGACTGCTTATATCCTTAAACCAACTTGTCGCACCACACAAAAATGTAAATAAATAGCATTTTTCATATGTGTACTTTTTGTCAGCATTCACTTTCAAACCTCCTTTTATTTTGTTAGGATGTTAGAAATGTTAGATTTCTCACAAAATGCAGTGATGCACCATATTTCTTCAGAATCTACTGTTTGGCCACACAGCAGGGCTTTGAAAATAAGAGCGCTATTTGGATTTTGGAATGCAGATTTTGCAAGAATAGTTTGCAGGTAAAATTTGCAGAGTACCAAAAGTACCAAAACAGCAGAAACCCCCCCCAAAGTGACCCCATTTTAGAAATTACTTCTCACAATGAATTCATATACACCACAGCATTTCATAGTCAAACATACATGGTTGAAATCATTCAGCTAGTGTCTGATACATGCTTTCTTTATCAGCTATCAGGTTCCCTTTAAATCCTCTTACAGCTAAGTGAAATGGAAATAAACAAAACAGAGGAAAAATTACAAAAAAATAATAATTTGCTCAAATGGAAAAGTTCCCATTTCTCATCTTTTTAACATTTTATTTTCTGTAGATAGTTAAGATTTTTAGGCCTTTTACATTTTCTTTAAATAATCAGTCCACGTGCTTTGTTTATTTTCTCCTTAAAATGTAAAGAATCAAGAAAAATGATGTTGCCGAAACCCGGGATCGAACCAGGGACCTTTAGATCTTCAGTCTAACGCTCTCCCATCTGAGCTATTTCGGCCAAACACAAACAGCTTTAGGAGTGATAGACACTTGGCAAATGTCAAGCGAAACCCCTGAAAGTAGATATTTTTATTTTTGCTTTGACTGGTTTTTGCAGCATGATTTCTATTTGAAACTCCTGCTATTTTGTTGTACATATTTAATAACTTTCATTAACTCTTTGTGAATGAGTAGAAAAAAACAGCAATTTTGACAGAGATTTTTTTACATTTTCAATTTGACTCCATTCATCAGGTTCATTCAAATCCTGTGTTTGTGAGACAGGTGATGGTTGCACATAAAAGACAATGTGCATGCATAATGTTACATCAAGTTTTATTTGTTATTAAATGCAAATAATAATTGCAAAAAAGGAGACAACAATTTAGAGAAAATATTTTAATGATTGTTAACTTTCAATGTGAAAACATTTGTTCCAAAATGTGCTGAAACTTAGATGTCAGTATCGCATGTGCATTTCAGACTTTAAAACTATGATTACCTGCTTTTTAAGCTTTTGTTTATTAAGTATTTTTATGGTCTATTGATGAATGAGGTAATCAAATATGAAATTAGACTTACCGGCAATTCAGTTTATAGAAATCTCCCAGAACAGCCCCATAGGATGTGGAGTCTCCGCCCTAATAGGGAAAGAGAACACAAAGAGTTGAAATAGTCCCGCCCCATTGACCGCCGGCAGTATTTTTATAGTGCCAAGACAGCTAACATATGCACATAAAAACTATTTCACGGTCCTAGAGTTCCGTTTATAGACGACAATTTCAGATTCACCCCAAAGACTCCCAGGTAGTGGTAACTTTGGGATCGGATTTTTTAAGGCCCATTGCTAAGTTTGGTTTGATCCCCATCTAATCAATAATTGACTGAGAATCTGTATAGTTTCATGAAAAGGTGATGTCAGAAGTGGGATTTGAACCCACGCCTCCAAGAGAGACTGCGACCTGAACGCAGCGCCATCCTGATTTCTTGTGCATTCTGTGCCTTAACTCTTTCCAAGTTAGTCAGAAGAAATATGACCAGTAATTGTCATTGAAAATTATTTTAAAATATTTAATATTATAGTTTTTATTTCAATACATTTGTTTAAACTATTAGTTATCAAGCCTATTTTGAGCTAAATGGCCAAGCCCCATTTTAAAAAAATATGACTTTTATCACTGTATGCAGTAATAACTCTGGAATGCTTCTACATATCCCCGTAATTCTGAAAGTGTTTTTTGTGACACATTGTACTTTACATTAACTGTAAATTTAGGTCAATATATTTTTAGTTTTTTTCTGTGAAAATATCTAAAGTTTGTTTAAAATTTTGAAATATTAGTCATTTTTATTCTTTGACTGCTTATATCCTTAAACCAACTTGTCGCACCACACAAAAATGTAAATAAATAGCATTTTTCATATGTGTACTTTTTGTCAGCATTCACTTTCAAACCTCCTTTTATTTTGTTAGGATGTTAGAAATGTTAGATTTCTCACAAAATGCAGTGATGCACCATATTTCTTCAGAATCTACTGTTTGGCCACACAGCAGGGCTTTGAAAATAAGAGCGCTATTTGGATTTTGGAATGCAGATTTTGCAAGAATAGTTTGCAGGTAAAATTTGCAGAGTACCAAAAGTACCAAAACAGCAGAAACCCCCCCCAAAGTGACCCCATTTTAGAAATTACTTCTCACAATGAATTCATATACACCACAGCATTTCATAGTCAAACATACATGGTTGAAATCATTCAGCTAGTGTCTGATACATGCTTTCTTTATCAGCTATCAGGTTCCCTTTAAATCCTCTTACAGCTAAGTGAAATGGAAATAAACAAAACAGAGGAAAAATTACAAAAAAATAATAATTTGCTCAAATGGAAAAGTTCCCATTTCTCATCTTTTTAACATTTTATTTTCTGTAGATAGTTAAGATTTTTAGGCCTTTTACATTTTCTTTAAATAATCAGTCCACGTGCTTTGTTTATTTTCTCCTTAAAATGTAAAGAATCAAGAAAAATGATGTTGCCGAAACCCGGGATCGAACCAGGGACCTTTAGATCTTCAGTCTAACGCTCTCCCATCTGAGCTATTTCGGCCAAACACAAATGACTTTAGGAGTGCTAGACACTTGGCAAATGTCAAGCGAAACCCCTGAAAGTAGATATTTTTATTTTTGCTTTGACTGGTTTTTGCAGCATGATTTCTATTTGAAACTCCTGCTATTTTGTTGTACATATTTAATAACTTTCATTAACTCTTTGTGAATGAGTAGAAAAAAACAGCAATTTTGACAGAGATTTTTTTACATTTTCAATTTGACTCCATTCATCAGGTTCATTCAAACCCTGTGTTTGTGAGACAAGTGATGGTTGCACATAAAAGACAATGTGCATGCATAATGTTACATCAAGTTTTATTTGTTATTAAATGCAAATAATTGGAGCAAAAAAGGAGACAACAATTTAGAGAAAATATTTTAATGATTGTTAACTTTCAATGTGAAAACATTTGTCCCAAAATGTGCTGAAACTTAGATGTCAGTATCGCATGTGCATTTCAGACTTTAAAACTATGATTACCTGCTTTTTAAGCTTTTGTTTATTAAGTATTTTTATGGTCTATTGATGAATGAGGTAATCAAATATGAAATTAGACTTACCGGCAATTCAGTTTATAGAAATCTCCCAGAACAGCCCCATAGGATGTGGAGTCTCCGCCCTAATAGGGAAAGAGAACACAAAGAGTTGAAATAGTCCCGCCCCATTGACCGCCGGCAGTATTTTTATAGTGCCAAGACAGCTAACATATGCACATAAAAACTATTTCACGGTCCTAGAGTTCCGTTTATAGACGACAATTTCAGATTCACCCCAAAGACTCCCAGGTAGTGGTAACTTTGGGATCGGATTTTTTAAGGCCCATTGCTAAGTTTGGTTTGATCCCCATCTAATTAATAATTGACTGAGAATCTGTATAGTTTCATGAAAAGGTGATGTCAGAAGTGGGATTTGAACCCACGCCTCCAAGAGAGACTGCGACCTGAACGCAGCGCCTTAGACCACTCGGCCATCCTGACGTCTTGTGGATTCTGTGCCTTAACTCTTTCCAAGTTAGTCAGAAGAAATATGACCAGTAATTGTCATTGAAAATTATTTTAAAATATTTAATATTATAGTTTTTATTTCAATACATTTGTTTAAACTATTAGTTATCAAGCCTATTTTGAGCTAAATGGCCAAGCCCCATTTTAAAAAAATATGACTTTTATCACTGTATGCAGTAATAACTCTGGAATGCTTCTACATATCCCCGTAATTCTGAAAGTGTTTTTTTGTGACACATTGTACTTTACATTAACTGTAAATTTAGGTCAATATATTTTTAGTTTTTTTCTGTGAAAATATCTAAAGTTTGTTTAAAATTTTGAAATATTAGTCATTTTTATTCTTTGACTGCTTATATCCTTAAACCAACTTGTCGCACCACACAAAAATGTAAATAAATAGCATTTTTCATATGTGTACTTTTTGTCAGCATTCACTTTCAAACCTCCTTTTATTTTGTTAGGATGTTAGAAATGTTAGATTTCTCACAAAATGCGGTGATGCACCATATTTCTTCAGAATCTACTGTTTGGCCACACAGCAGGGCTTTGAAAATAAGAGCGCTATTTGGATTTTGGAATGCAGATTTTGCAAGAATAGTTTGCAGGTAAAATTTGCAGAGTACCAAAAGTACCAAAACAGCAGAAACCCCCCCAAAGTGACCCCATTTTAGAAATTACTTCTCACAATGAATTCATATACACCACAGCATTTCATAGTCAAACATACATGGTTGAAATCATTCAGCTAGTGTCTGATACATGCTTTCTTTATCAGCTATCAGGTTCCCTTTAAATCCTCTTACAGCTAAGTGAAATGGAAATAAACAAACCAGAGGAAAAATTACAAAAAAATAATAATTTGCTCAAATGGAAAAGTTCCCATTTCTCATCTTTTTAACATTTTATTTTCTGTAGATAGTTAAGATTTTTAGGCCTTTTACATTTTCTTTAAATAATCAGTCCACGTGCTTTGTTTATTTTCTCCTTAAAATGTAAAGAATCAAGAAAAATGATGTTGCCGAAACCCGGGATCGAACCAGGGACCTTTAGATCTTCAGTCTAACGCTCTCCCATCTGAGCTATTTCGGCCAAACACAAACAACTTTGGGAGTGCTAGACACTTGGCAAATGTCAAGCGAAACCCCTGAAAGTAGATATTTTTATTTTTGCTTTGACTGGTTTTTGCAGCATGATTTCTATTTGAAACTCCTGCTATTTTGTTGTACATATTTAATAACTTTCATTAACTCTTTGTGAATGAGTAGAAAAAAACAGCAATTTTGACAGAGATTTTTTTACATTTTCAATTTGACTCCATTCATCAGGTTCATTCAAACCCTGTGTTTGTGAGACAGGTGATGGTTGCACATAAAAGACAATGTGCATGCATAATGTTACATCAAGTTTTATTTGTTATTAAATGCAAATAATTGGAGCAAAAAAGCATCCTGACTTCTTGTGGATTCTGTGCCTTAACTCTTTCCAAGTTAGTCAGAAGAAATATGACCAGTAATTGTCATTGAAAATTATTTTAAAATATTTAATATTACAGTTTTTATTTCAATACATTTGTTTAAACTATTAGTTATCAAGCCTATTTTGAGCTAAATGGCCAAGCCCCATTCCATAAGTGAAATGGAAATAAACAAAACAGAGGAAAAATTACAAAAAAATAATAATTTGCTCAAATGGAAAAGTTCCCATTTCTCATCTTTTTAACATTTTATTTTCTGTAGATAGTTAAGATTTTTAGGCCTTTCACATTTTCTTTAAATAATCAGTCCACGTGCTTTGTTTATATTCTCCTTAAAATGTAAAGAATCAAGAAAAATGATGTTGCCGAAACCCGGGATCGAACCAGGGACCTTTAGATCTTCAGTCTAACGCTCTCCCATCTGAGCTATTTCGGCCAAACACAAACAACTTTAGGAGTGCTAGACACTTGGCAAATGTCAAGCGAAACCCCTGAAAGTAGATATTTTTATTTTTGCTTTGACTGGTTTTTGCAGCATGATTTCTATTTGAAACTCCTGCTATTTTGTTGTACATATTTAATAACTTTCATTAACTCTTTGTGAATGAGTAGAAAAAAACAGCAATTTTGACAGAGATTTTTTTACATTTTCAATTTGACTCCATTCATCAGGTTCATTCAAACCCTGTGTTTGTGAGACAGGTGATGGTTGCACATAAAAGACAATGTGCATGCATAATGTTACATCAAGTTTTATTTGTTATTAAATGCAAATAATTGGAGCAAAAAAGGAGACAACAATTTAGAGAAAATATTTTAATGATTGTTAACTTTCAATGTGAAAACATTTGTCCCAAAATGTGCTGAAACTTAGATGTCAGTATCGCATGTGCATTTCAGACTTTAAAACTATGATTACCTGCTTTTTAAGCTTTTGTTTATTAAGTATTTTTATGGTCTATTGATGAATGAGGTAATCAAATATGAAATTAGACTTACCGGCAATTCAGTTTATAGAAATCTCCCAGAACAGCCCCATAGGATGTGGAGTCTCCGCCCTAATAGGGAAAGAGAACACAAAGAGTTGAAATAGTCCCGCCCCATTGACCACCGGCATTATTTTTATAGTGCCAAGACAGCTAACATATGCACATAAAAACTATTTCACGGTCCTAGAGTTCCGTTTATAGACGACAATTTCAGATTCACCCCAAAGACTCCCAGGTAGTGGTAACTTTGGGATCAGGTTTTTTAAGGCCCATTGCTAAGTTTGGTTTGATCCCCATCTAATCAATAATTGACTGAGAATCTGTATAGTTTCATGAAAAGGTGATGTCAAAAGTGGGATTTGAACCCACACCTCCAAGAGAGACTGCGACCTGAACGCAGCGCCTGACTTCTTGTGGATTCTGTGCCTTAACTTTTTCCAAGTTAGTCAGCAGAAATATGACCAGTAATTGTCATTGAAAATTATTTTAAAATATTTAATATTACAGTTTTTATTTCAATACATTTGTTTAAACTATTAGTTATCAAGCCTATTTTGAGCTAAATGGCCAAGCCCCATTTTAAAAAAATATGACTTTTATCACTGTATGCAGTAATAACTCTGGAATGCTTCTACATATCCCCGTAATTCTGAAAGTGTTTTTTGTGACACATTGTACTTTACATTAACTGTAAATTTAGGTCAATATATTTTTAGTTTTTTTCTGTGAAAATATCTAAATTTTGTTTAAAATTTTGAAATATTAGTCATTTTTATTCTTTGACTGCTTATATCCTTAAACCAACTTGTTGCACCACACAAAAATGTAAATAAATAGCATTTTTCATATGTGTAC
This sequence comes from Ranitomeya variabilis, assembly GCF_051348905.1. Classification (NCBI taxonomy): domain Eukaryota; kingdom Metazoa; phylum Chordata; class Amphibia; order Anura; family Dendrobatidae; genus Ranitomeya; species Ranitomeya variabilis. The sequence continues at coordinate 316,175,671 of NC_135235.1, forward strand.
TTTTTGTCAGCATTCACTTTCAAACCTCCTTTTATTTTGTTAGGATGTTAGAAAGTTAGATTTCTCACAAAATGCGGTGATGCACCATATTTCTTCAGAATCTACTGTTTGGCCACACAGCAGGGCTTTGAAAATAAGAGCGCTATTTGGATTTTGGAATGCAGATTTTGCAAGAATAGTTTGCAGGTAAAATTTGCAGAGTACCAAAAGTACCAAAACAGCAGAAACCCCCCCAAAGTGACCCCATTTTAGAAATTACTTCTCACAATGAATTCATATACACCACAGCATTTCATAGTCAAACATACATGGTTGAAATCATTCAGCTAGTGTCTGATACATGCTTTCTTTATCAGCTATCAGGTTCCCTTTAAATCCTCTTACAGCTAAGTGAAATGGAAATAAACAAAACAGAGGAAAAATTACAAAAAAATAATAATTTGCTCAAATGGAAAAGTTCCCATTTCTCATCTTTTTAACATTTTATTTTCTGTAGATAGTTAAGATTTTTAGGCCTTTTACATTTTCTTTAAATAATCAGTCCACGTGCTTTGTTTATTTTCTCCTTAAAATGTAAAGAATCAAGAAAAATGATGTTGCCGAAACCCGGGATCGAACCAGGGACCTTTAGATCTTCAGTCTAACCCTCTCCCATCTGAGCTATTTTGGCCAAACACAAACAACTTTAGGAGTGCTAGACACTTGGCAAATGTCAAACGAAACCCCTGAAAGTAGATATTTTTATTTTTGCTTTGACTGGTTTTTGCAGCATGATTTCTATTTGAAACTCCTGCTATTTTGTTGTACATATTTAATAACTTTCATTAACTCTTTGTGAATGAGTAGAAAAAAACAGCAATTTTGACAGAGATTTTTTTACATTTTCAATTTGACTCCATTCATCAGGTTCATTCAAACCCTGTGTTTGTGAGACAGGTGATGGTTGCACATAAAAGACAATGTGCATGCATAATGTTACATCAAGTTTTATTTGTTATTAAATGCAAATAATTGGAGCAAAAAAGGAGACAACAATTTAGAGAAAATATTTTAATGATTGTTAACTTTCAATGTGAAAACATTTGTCCCAAAATGTGCTGAAACTTAGATGTCATCTCACCTACTGTATTCTCACCCATCCCTTGTAGATTGTGAGCCCTCGCGGGCAGGGTCCTCACTCCTCCTGTACCAGTTATGACTTGTATTGTTCAAGATTATTGTACTTGTTTTTATTATGTATACCCCTCCTCACTTGTAAAGAGCCATGGAATAAATGGCGCTATAACAATAAATAATAATAATAATAATAATAATGTCAGTATCGCATGTGCATTTCAGACTTTAAAACTATGATTACCTACCTTTTAAGCTTTTGTTTATTAAGTATTTTTATGGTCTATTGATGAATGAGGTAATCAAATATGAAATTAGACTTACCGGCAATTCAGTTTATAGAAATCTCCCAGAACAGCCCCATAGGATGTGGAGTCTCCGCCCTAATAGGGAAAGAGAACACAAAGAGTTGAAATAGTCCCGCCCCATTGACCGCCCGCAGTATTTTTATAGTGCCAAGACAGCTAACATATGCACATAAAAACTATTTCACGGTCCTAGAGTTCCGTTTATAGACGACAATTTCAGATTCACCCCAAAGACTCCCAGGTAGTGGTAACTTTGGGATCAGGTTTTTAAGGCCCATTGCTAAGTTTGGTTTGATCCCCATCTAATCAATAATTGACTGAGAATCTGTATAGTTTCATGAAAAGGTGATGTCAAAAGTGGGATTTGAACCCACGCCTCCAAGAGAGACTGCGACCTGAACGCAGCGCCTGACTTCTTGTGGATTCTGTGCCTTAACTCTTTCCAAGTTAGTCAGCAGAAATATGACCAGTAATTGTCATTGAAAATTATTTTAAAATATTTAATATTACAGTTTTTATTTCAATACATTTGTTTAAACTATTAGTTATCAAGCCTATTTTGAGCTAAATGGCCAAGCCCCATTTTAAAAAAATATGACTTTTATCACTGTATGCAGTAATAACTCTGGAATGCTTCTACATATCCCCGTAATTCTGAAAGTGTTTTTTGTGACACATTGTACTTTACATTAACTGTAAATTTAGGTCAATATATTTTTAGTTTTTTTCTGTGAAAATATCTAAATTTTGTTTAAAATTTTGAAATATTAGTCATTTTTATTCTTTGACTGCTTATATCCTTAAACCAACTTGTTGCACCACACAAAAATGTAAATAAATAGCATTTTTCATATGTGTACTTTTTGTCAGCATTCACTTTCAAACCTCCTTTTATTTTGTTAGGATGTTAGAAATGTTAGATTTCTCACAAAATGCGGTGATGCACCATATTTCTTCAGAATCTACTGTTTGGCCACACAGCAGGGCTTTGAAAATAAGAGCGCTATTTGGATTTTGGAATGCAGATTTTGCAAGAATAGTTTGCAGGTAAAATTTGCAGAGTACCAAAAGTACCAAAACAGCAGAAACCCCCCCAAAGTGACCCCATTTTAGAAATTACTTCTCACAATGAATTCATATACACCACAGCATTTCATAGTCAAACATACATGGTTGAAATCATTCAGCTAGTGTCTGATACATGCTTTCTTTATCAGCTATCAGGTTCCCTTTAAATCCTCTTACAGCTAAGTGAAATGGAAATAAACAAAACAGAGGAAAAATTACAAAAAAATAATAATTTGCTCAAATGGAAAAGTTCCCATTTCTCATCTTTTTAACATTTTATTTTCTGTAGATAGTTAAGATTTTTAGGCCTTTTACATTTTCTTTAAATAATCAGTCCACGTGCTTTGTTTATTTTCTCCTTAAAATGTAAAGAATCAAGAAAAATGATGTTGCCGAAACCCGGGATCGAACCAGGGACCTTTAGATCTTCAGTCTAACGCTCTCCCATCTGAGCTATTTTGGCCAAACACAAACAACTTTAGGAGTGCTAGACACTTGGCAAATGTCAAACGAAACCCCTGAAAGTAGATATTTTTATTTTTGCTTTGACTGGTTTTTGCAGCATGATTTCTATTTGAAACTCCTGCTATTTTGTTGTACATATTTAATAACTTTCATTAACTCTTTGTGAATGAGTAGAAAAAAACAGCAATTTTGACAGAGATTTTTTTACATTTTCAATTTGACTCCATTCATCAGGTTCATTCAAACCCTGTGTTTGTGAGACAGGTGATGGTTGCACATAAAAGACAATGTGCATGCATAATGTTACATCAAGTTTTATTTGTTATTAAATGCAAATAATTGGAGCAAAAAAGGAGACAACAATTTAGAGAAAATATTTTAATGATTGTTAACTTTCAATGTGAAAACATTTGTCCCAAAATGTGCTGAAACTTAGATGTCATCTCACCTACTGTATTCTCACCCATCCCTTGTAGATTGTGAGCCCTCGCGGGCAGGGTCCTCACTCCTCCTGTACCAGTTATGACTTGTATTGTTCAAGATTATTGTACTTGTTTTTATTATGTATACCCCTCCTCACTTGTAAAGAGCCATGGAATAAATGGCGCTATAACAATAAATAATAATAATAATAATAATAATTCAGTATCGCATGTGCATTTCAGACTTTAAAACTATGATTACCTACCTTTTAAGCTTTTGTTTATTAAGTATTTTTATGGTCTATTGATGAATGAGGTAATCAAATATGAAATTAGACTTACCGGCAATTCAGTTTATAGAAATCTCCCAGAACAGCCCCATAGGATGTGGAGTCTCCGCCCTAATAGGGAAAGAGAACACAAAGAGTTGAAATAGTCCCGCCCCATTGACCGCCCGCAGTATTTTTATAGTGCCAAGACAGCTAACATATGCACATAAAAACTATTTCACGGTCCTAGAGTTCCGTTTATAGACGACAATTTCAGATTCACCCCAAAGACTCCCAGGTAGTGGTAACTTTGGGATCAGGTTTTTAAGGCCCATTGCTAAGTTTGGTTTGATCCCCATCTAATCAATAATTGACTGAGAATCTGTATAGTTTCATGAAAAGGTGATGTCAAAAGTGGGATTTGAACCCACGCCTCCAAGAGAGACTGCGACCTGAACGCAGCGCCTGACTTCTTGTGGATTCTGTGCCTTAACTCTTTCCAAGTTAGTCAGCAGAAATATGACCAGTAATTGTCATTGAAAATTATTTTAAAATATTTAATATTACAGTTTTTATTTCAATACATTTGTTTAAACTATTAGTTATCAAGCCTATTTTGAGCTAAATGGCCAAGCCCCATTTTAAAAAAATATGACTTTTATCACTGTATGCAGTAATAACTCTGGAATGCTTCTACATATCCCCGTAATTCTGAAAGTGTTTTTTGTGACACATTGTACTTTACATTAACTGTAAATTTAGGTCAATATATTTTTAGTTTTTTTCTGTGAAAATATCTAAATTTTGTTTAAAATTTTGAAATATTAGTCATTTTTATTCTTTGACTGCTTATATCCTTAAACCAACTTGTTGCACCACACAAAAATGTAAATAAATAGCATTTTTCATATGTGTACTTTTTGTCAGCATTCACTTTCAAACCTCCTTTTATTTTGTTAGGATGTTAGAAATGTTAGATTTCTCACAAAATGCGGTGATGCACCATATTTCTTCAGAATCTACTGTTTGGCCACACAGCAGGGCTTTGAAAATAAGAGCGCTATTTGGATTTTGGAATGCAGATTTTGCAAGAATAGTTTGCAGGTAAAATTTGCAGAGTACCAAAAGTACCAAAACAGCAGAAACCCCCCCAAAGTGACCCCATTTTAGAAATTACTTCTCACAATGAATTCATATACACCACAGCATTTCATAGTCAAACATACATGGTTGAAATCATTCAGCTAGTGTCTGATACATGCTTTCTTTATCAGCTATCAGGTTCCCTTTAAATCCTCTTACAGCTAAGTGAAATGGAAATAAACAAAAAGGAGGAAAAATTACAAAAAAATAATAATTTGCTCAAATGGAAAAGTTCCCATTTCTCATCTTTTTAACATTTTATTTTCTGTAGATAGTTAAGATTTTTAGGCCTTTTACATTTTCTTTAAATAATCAGTCCACGTGCTTTGTTTATTAACTCTTTCCAAGTTAGTCAGAAGAAATATGACCAGTAATTGCCATTGAAAATTATTTTAAAATATTTAATATTACAGTTTTTATTTCAATACATTTGTTTAAACTATTAGTTATCAAGCCTATTTTGAGCTAAATGGCCAAGCCCCATTTTAAAAAAATATGACTTTTATCACTGTATGCAGTAATAACTCTGGAATGCTTCTACATATCCCCGTAATTCTGAAAGTGTTTTTTGTGACACATTGTACTTTACATTATCTGTAAATTTAGGTCAATATATTTTTAGTTTTTTTCTGTGAAAATATCTAAATTTTGTTTAAAATTTTGAAATATTAGTCATTTTTATTCTTTGACTGCTTATATCCTTAAACCAACTTGTCGCACCACACAAAAATGTAAATAAATAGCATTTTTCATATGTGTACTTTTTGTCAGCATTCACTTTCAAACCTCCTTTTATTTTGTTAGGATGTTAGAAATGTTAGATTTCTCACAAAATGCGGTGATGCACCATATTTCTTCAGAATCTACTGTTTGGCCACACAGCAGGGCTTTGAAAATAAGAGCGCTATTTGGATTTTGGAATGCAGATTTTGCAAGAATAGTTTGTAGGTAAAATTTGCAGAGTACCAAAAGTACCAAAACAGCAGAAACCCCCCCAAAGTGACCCCATTTTAGAAATTACTTCTCACAATGAATTCATATACACCACAGCATTTCATAGTCAAACATACATGGTTGAAATCATTCAGCTAGTGTCTGATACATGCTTTCTTTATCAGCTATCAGGTTCCCTTTAAATCCTCTTACAGCTAAGTGAAATGGAAATAAACAAAAAGGAGGAAAAATTACAAAAAAATAATAATTTGCTCAAATGAAAAAGTTCCCATTTCTCATCTTTTTAACATTTTATTTTCTGTAGATAGTTAAGATTTTTAGGCCTTTTACATTTTCTTTAAATAATCAGTCCACGTGCTTTGTTTATTAACTCTTTCCAAGTTAGTCAGAAGAAATATGACCAGTAATTGCCATTGAAAATTATTTTAAAATATTTAATATTACAGTTTTTATTTCAATACATTTGTTTAAACTATTAGTTATCAAGCCTATTTTGAGCTAAATGGCCAAGCCCCATTTTTAAAAAATATGACTTTTATCACTGTATGCAGTAATAACTCTGGAATGCTTCTACATATCCCCGTAATTCTGAAAGTGTTTTTTGTGACACATTGTACTTTACATTAACTGTAAATTTAGGTCAATATATTTTTAGTTTTTTTCTGTGAAAATATCTAAATTTTGTTTAAAATTTTGAAATATTAGTCATTTTTATTCTTTGACTGCTTATATCCTTAAACCAACTTGTCGCACCACACAAAAATGTAAATAAATAGCATTTTTCATATGTGTACTTTTTGTCAGCATTCACTTTCAAACCTCCTTTTATTTTGTTAGGATGTTAGAAATGTTAGATTTCTCACAAAATGCGGTGATGCACCATATTTCTTCAGAATCTTCTGTTTGGCCACACAGCAGGACTTTGAAAATAAGAGCGCTATTTGGATTTTGGAATGCAGATTTTGCAAGAATAGTTTGCAGGTAAAATTTGCAGAGTACCAAAAGTACCAAAACAGCAGAAACCCCCCCAAAGTGACCCCATTTTAGAAATTACTTCTCACAATGAATTCATATACACCACAGCATTTCATAGTCAAACATACATGGTTGAAATCATTCAGCTAGTGTCTGATACATGCTTTCTTTATCAGCTATCAGGTTCCCTTTAAATCCTCTTACAGCTAAGTGAAATGGAAATAAACAAAACAGAGGAAAAATTACAAAAAAATAATAATTTGCTCAAATGGAAAAGTTCCCATTTCTCATCTTTTTAACATTTTATTTTCTGTAGATAGTTAAGATTTTTAGGCCTTTTACATTTTCTTTAAATAATCAGTCCACGTGCTTTGTTTATTAACTCTTTCCAAGTTAGTCAGAAGAAATATGACCAGTAATTGCCATTGAAAATTATTTTAAAATATTTAATATTACAGTTTTTATTTCAATACATTTGTTTAAACTATTAGTTATCAAGCCTATTTTGAGCTAAATGGCCAAGCCCCATTTTAAAAAAATATGACTTTTATCACTGTATGCAGTAATAACTCTGGAATGCTTCTACATATCCCCGTAATTCTGAAAGTGTTTTTTGTGACACATTGTACTTTACATTAACTGTAAATTTAGGTCAATATATTTTTAGTTTTTTTCTGTGAAAATATCTAAATTTTGTTTAAAATTTTGAAATATTAGTCATTTTTATTCTTTGACTGCTTATATCCTTAAACCAACTTGTCGCACCACACAAAAATGTAAATAAATAGCATTTTTCATATGTGTACTTTTTGTCAGCATTCACTTTCAAACCTCCTTTTATTTTGTTAGGATGTTAGAAATGTTAGATTTCTCACAAAATGCGGTGATGCACCATATTTCTTCAGAATCTACTGTTTGGCCACACAGCAGGGCTTTGAAAATAAGAGCGCTATTTGGATTTTGGAATGCAGATTTTGCAAGAATAGTTTGCAGGTAAAATTTGCAGAGTACCAAAAGTACCAAAACAGCAGAAACCCCCCCAAAGTGACCCCATTTTAGAAATTACTTCTCACAATGAATTCATATACACCACAGCATTTCATAGTCAAACATACATGGTTGAAATCATTCAGCTAGTGTCTGATACATGCTTTCTTTATCAGCTATCAGGTTCCCTTTAAATCCTCTTACAGCTAAGTGAAATGGAAATAAACAAAACAGAGGAAAAATTACAAAAAAATAATAATTTGCTCAAATGGAAAAGTTCCCATTTCTCATCTTTTTAACATTTTATTTTCTGTAGATAGTTAAGATTTTTAGGCCTTTTACATTTTCTTTAAATAATCAGTCCACGTGCTTTGTTTATTTTCTCCTTAAAATGTAAAGAATCAAGAAAAATGATGTTGCCGAAACCCGGGATCGAACCAGGGACCTTTAGATCTTCAGTCTAACGCTCTCCCATCTGAGCTATTTTGGCCAAACACAAACAACTTTAGGAGTGCTAGACACTTGGCAAATGTCAAACGAAACCCCTGAAAGTAGATATTTTTATTTTTGCTTTGACTGGTTTTTGCAGCATGATTTCTATTTGAAACTCCTGCTATTTTGTTGTACATATTTAATAACTTTCATTAACTCTTTGTGAATGAGTAGAAAAAAACAGCAATTTTGACAGAGATTTTTTTACATTTTCAATTTGACTCCATTCATCAGGTTCATTCAAACCCTGTGTTTGTGAGACAGGTGATGGTTGCACATAAAAGACAATGTGCATGCATAATGTTACATCAAGTTTTATTTGTTATTAAATGCAAATAATTGGAGCAAAAAAGGAGACAACAATTTAGAGAAAATATTTTAATGATTGTTAACTTTCAATGTGAAAACATTTGTCCCAAAATGTGCTGAAACTTAGATGTCATCTCACCTACAGTATTCTCACCCATCCCTTGTAGATTGTGAGCCCTCGCGGGCAGGGTCCTCACTCCTCCTGTACCAGTTATGACTTGTATTGTTCAAGATTATTGTACTTGTTTTTATTATGTATACCCCTCCTCACTTGTAAAGAGCCATGGAATAAATGGCGCTATAACAATAAATAATAATAATAATAATAATAATGTCAGTATCGCATGTGCATTTCAGACTTTAAAACTATGATTACCTACCTTTTAAGCTTTTGTTTATTAAGTATTTTTATGGTCTATTGATGAATGAGGTAATCAAATATGAAATTAGACTTACCGGCAATTCAGTTTATAGAAATCTCCCAGAACAGCCCCATAGGATGTGGAGTCTCCGCCCTAATAGGGAAAGAGAACACAAAGAGTTGAAATAGTCCCGCCCCATTGACCGCCCGCAGTATTTTTATAGTGCCAAGACAGCTAACATATGCACATAAAAACTATTTCACGGTCCTAGAGTTCCGTTTATAGACGACAATTTCAGATTCACCCCAAAGACTCCCAGGTAGTGGTAACTTTGGGATCAGGTTTTTTAAGGCCCATTGCTAAGTTTGGTTTGATCCCCATCTAATCAATAATTGACTGAGAATCTGTATAGTTTCATGAAAAGGTGATGTCAAAAGTGGGATTTGAACCCACACCTCCAAGAGAGACTGCGACCTGAACGCAGCGCCTGACTTCTTGTGGATTCTGTGCCTTAACTCTTTCCAAGTTAGTCAGCAGAAATATGACCAGTAATTGTCATTGAAAATTATTTTAAAATATTTAATATTACAGTTTTTATTTCAATACATTTGTTTAAACTATTAGTTATCAAGCCTATTTTGAGCTAAATGGCCAAGCCCCATTTTAAAAAAATATGACTTTTATCACTGTATGCAGTAATAACTCTGGAATGCTTCTACATATCCCCGTAATTCTGAAAGTGTTTTTTGTGACACATTGTACTTTACATTAACTGTAAATTTAGGTCAATATATTTTTAGTTTTTTTCTGTGAAAATATCTAAATTTTGTTTAAAATTTTGAAATATTAGTCATTTTTATTCTTTGACTGCTTATATCCTTAAACCAACTTGTTGCACCACACAAAAATGTAAATAAATAGCATTTTTCATATGTGTACTTTTTGTCAGCATTCACTTTCAAACCTCCTTTTATTTTGTTAGGATGTTAGAAAGTTAGATTTCTCACAAAATGCGGTGATGCACCATATTTCTTCAGAATCTACTGTTTGGCCACACAGCAGGGCTTTGAAAATAAGAGCGCTATTTGGATTTTGGAATGCAGATTTTGCAAGAATAGTTTGCAGGTAAAATTTGCAGAGTACCAAAAGTACCAAAACAGCAGAAACCCCCCCCAAAGTGACCCCATTTTAGAAATTACTTCTCACAATGAATTCATATACACCACAGCATTTCATAGTCAAACATACATGGTTGAAATCATTCAGCTAGTGTCTGATACATGCTTTCTTTATCAGCTATCAGGTTCCCTTTAAATCCTCTTACAGCTAAGTGAAATGGGAATAAACAAAACAGAGGAAAAATTACAAAAAAATAATAATTTGCTCAAATGGAAAAGTTCCCATTTCTCATCTTTTTAACATTTTATTTTCTGTAGATAGTTAAGATTTTTAGGCCTTTTACATTTTCTTTAAATAATCAGTCCACGTGCTTTGTTTATTTTCTCCTTAAAATGTAAAGAATCAAGAAAAATGATGTTGCCGAAACCCGGGATCGAACCAGGGACCTTTAGATCTTCAGTCTAACCCTCTCCCATCTGAGCTATTTTGGCCAAACACAAACAACTTTAGGAGTGCTAGACACTTGGCAAATGTCAAACGAAACCCCTGAAAGTAGATATTTTTATTTTTGCTTTGACTGGTTTTTGCAGCATGATTTCTATTTGAAACTCCTGCTATTTTGTTGTACATATTTAATAACTTTCATTAACTCTTTGTGAATGAGTAGAAAAAAACAGCAATTTTGACAGAGATTTTTTTACATTTTCAATTTGACTCCATTCATCAGGTTCATTCAAACCCTGTGTTTGTGAGACAGGTGATGGTTGCACATAAAAGACAATGTGCATGCATAATGTTACATCAAGTTTTATTTGTTATTAAATGCAAATAATTGGAGCAAAAAAGGAGACAACAATTTAGAGAAAATATTTTAATGATTGTTAACTTTCAATGTGAAAACATTTGTCCCAAAATGTGCTGAAACTTAGATGTCATCTCACCTACTGTATTCTCACCCATCCCTTGTAGATTGTGAGCCCTCGCGGGCAGGGTCCTCACTCCTCCTGTACCAGTTATGACTTGTATTGTTCAAGATTATTGTACTTGTTTTTATTATGTATACCCCTCCTCACTTGTAAAGAGCCATGGAATAAATGGCGCTATAACAATAAATAATAATAATAATAATAATAATGTCAGTATCGCATGTGCATTTCAGACTTTAAAACTATGATTACCTACCTTTTAAGCTTTTGTTTATTAAGTATTTTTATGGTCTATTGATGAATGAGGTAATCAAATATGAAATTAGACTTACCGGCAATTCAGTTTATAGAAATCTCCCAGAACAGCCCCATAGGATGTGGAGTCTCCGCCCTAATAGGGAAAGAGAACACAAAGAGTTGAAATAGTCCCGCCCCATTGACCGCCCGCAGTATTTTTATAGTGCCAAGACAGCTAACATATGCACATAAAAACTATTTCACGGTCCTAGAGTTCCGTTTATAGATGACAATTTCAGATTCACCCCAAAGACTCCCAGGTAGTGGTAACTTTGGGATCAGGTTTTTAAGGCCCATTGCTAAGTTTGGTTTGATCCCCATCTAATCAATAATTGACTGAGAATCTGTATAGTTTCATGAAAAGGTGATGTCAAAAGTGGGATTTGAACCCACGCCTCCAAGAGAGACTGCGACCTGAACGCAGCGCCTGACTTCTTGTGGATTCTGTGCCTTAACTCTTTCCAAGTTAGTCAGCAGAAATATGACCAGTAATTGTCATTGAAAATTATTTTAAAATATTTAATATTACAGTTTTTATTTCAATACATTTGTTTAAACTATTAGTTATCAAGCCTATTTTGAGCTAAATGGCCAAGCCCCATTTTAAAAAAATATGACTTTTATCACTGTATGCAGTAATAACTCTGGAATGCTTCTACATATCCCCGTAATTCTGAAAGTGTTTTTTGTGACACATTGTACTTTACATTAACTGTAAATTTAGGTCAATATATTTTTAGTTTTTTTCTGTGAAAATATCTAAATTTTGTTTAAAATTTTGAAATATTAGTCATTTTTATTCTTTGACTGCTTATATCCTTAAACCAACTTGTTGCACCACACAAAAATGTAAATAAATAGCATTTTTCATATGTGTACTTTTTGTCAGCATTCACTTTCAAACCTCCTTTTATTTTGTTAGGATGTTAGAAAGTTAGATTTCTCACAAAATGCGGTGATGCACCATATTTCTTCAGAATCTACTGTTTGGCCACACAGCAGGGCTTTGAAAATAAGAGCGCTATTTGGATTTTGGAATGCAGATTTTGCAAGAATAGTTTGCAGGTAAAATTTGCAGAGTACCAAAAGTACCAAAACAGCAGAAACCCCCCCCAAAGTGACCCCATTTTAGAAATTACTTCTCACAATGAATTCATATACACCACAGCATTTCATAGTCAAACATACATGGTTGAAATCATTCAGCTAGTGTCTGATACATGCTTTCTTTATCAGCTATCAGGTTCCCTTTAAATCCTCTTACAGCTAAGTGAAATGGGAATAAACAAAACAGAGGAAAAATTACAAAAAAATAATATTTGCTCAAATGGAAAAGTTCCCATTTCTCATCTTTTTAACATTTTATTTTCTGTAGATAGTTAAGATTTTTAGGCCTTTTACATTTTCTTTAAATAATCAGTCCACGTGCTTTGTTTATTTTCTCCTTAAAATGTAAAGAATCAAGAAAAATGATGTTGCCGAAACCCGGGATCGAACCAGGGACCTTTAGATCTTCAGTCTAACGCTCTCCCATCTGAGCTATTTTGGCCAAACACAAACAACTTTAGGAGTGCTAGACACTTGGCAAATGTCAAACGAAACCCCTGAAAGTAGATATTTTTATTTTTGCTTTGACTGGTTTTTGCAGCATGATTTCTATTTGAAACTCCTGCTATTTTGTTGTACATATTTAATAACTTTCATTAACTCTTTGTGAATGAGTAGAAAAAAACAGCAATTTTGACAGAGATTTTTTTACATTTTCAATTTGACTCCATTCATCAGGTTCATTCAAACCCTGTGTTTGTGAGACAGGTGATGGTTGCACATAAAAGACAATGTGCATGCAAAATGTTACATCAAGTTTTATTTGTTATTAAATGCAAATAATTGGAGCAAAAAAGGAGACAACAATTTAGAGAAAATATTTTAATGATTGTTAACTTTCAATGTGAAAACATTTGTCCCAAAATGTGCTGAAACTTAGATGTCATCTCACCTACTGTATTCTCACCCATCCCTTGTAGATTGTGAGCCCTCGCGGGCAGGGTCCTCACTCCTCCTGTACCAGTTATGACTTGTATTGTTCAAGATTATTGTACTTGTTTTTATTATGTATACCCCTCCTCACTTGTAAAGAGCCATGGAATAAATGGCGCTATAACAATAAATAATAATAATAATAATAATAATTCAGTATCGCATGTGCATTTCAGACTTTAAAACTATGATTACCTACCTTTTAAGCTTTTGTTTATTAAGTATTTTTATGGTCTATTGATGAATGAGGTAATCAAATATGAAATTAGACTTACCGGCAATTCAGTTTATAGAAATCTCCCAGAACAGCCCCATAGGATGTGGAGTCTCCGCCCTAATAGGGAAAGAGAACACAAAGAGTTGAAATAGTCCCGCCCCATTGACCGCCCGCAGTATTTTTATAGTGCCAAGACAGCTAACATATGCACATAAAAACTATTTCACGGTCCTAGAGTTCCGTTTATAGACGACAATTTCAGATTCACCCCAAAGACTCCCAGGTAGTGGTAACTTTGGGATCAGGTTTTTAAGGCCCATTGCTAAGTTTGGTTTGATCCCCATCTAATCAATAATTGACTGAGAATCTGTATAGTTTCATGAAAAGGTGATGTCAAAAGTGGGATTTGAACCCACGCCTCCAAGAGAGACTGCGACCTGAACGCAGCGCCTGACTTCTTGTGGATTCTGTGCCTTAACTCTTTCCAAGTTAGTCAGCAGAAATATGACCAGTAATTGTCATTGAAAATTATTTTAAAATATTTAATATTACAGTTTTTATTTCAATACATTTGTTTAAACTATTAGTTATCAAGCCTATTTTGAGCTAAATGGCCAAGCCCCATTTTAAAAAAATATGACTTTTATCACTGTATGCAGTAATAACTCTGGAATGCTTCTACATATCCCCGTAATTCTGAAAGTGTTTTTTGTGACACATTGTACTTTACATTAACTGTAAATTTAGGTCAATATATTTTTAGTTTTTTTCTGTGAAAATATCTAAATTTTGTTTAAAATTTTGAAATATTAGTCATTTTTATTCTTTGACTGCTTATATCCTTAAACCAACTTGTTGCACCACACAAAAATGTAAATAAATAGCATTTTTCATATGTGTACTTTTTGTCAGCATTCACTTTCAAACCTCCTTTTATTTTGTTAGGATGTTAGAAATGTTAGATTTCTCACAAAATGCGGTGATGCACCATATTTCTTCAGAATCTACTGTTTGGCCACACAACAGGGCTTTGAAAATAAGAGCGCTATTTGGATTTTGGAATGCAGATTTTGCAAGAATAGTTTGCAGGTAAAATTTGCAGAGTACCAAAAGTACCAAAACAGCAGAAACCCCCCCAAAGTGACCCCATTTTAGAAATTACTTCTCACAATGAATTCATATACACCACAGCATTTCATAGTCAAACATACATGGTTGAAATCATTCAGCTAGTGTCTGATACATGCTTTCTTTATCAGCTATCAGGTTCCCTTTAAATCCTCTTACAGCTAAGTGAAATGGAAATAAACAAAACAGAGGAAAAATTACAAAAAAATAATAATTTGCTCAAATGGAAAAGTTCCCATTTCTCATCTTTTTAACATTTTATTTTCTGTAGATAGTTAAGATTTTTAGGCCTTTTACATTTTCTTTAAATAATCAGTCCACGTGCTTTGTTTATTTTCTCCTTAAAATGTAAAGAATCAAGAAAAATGATGTTGCCGAAACCCGGGATCGAACCAGGGACCTTTAGATCTTCAGTCTAACGCTCTCCCATCTGAGCTATTTTGGCCAAACACAAACAACTTTAGGAGTGCTAGACACTTGGCAAATGTCAAACGAAACCCCTGAAAGTAGATATTTTTATTTTTGCTTTGACTGGTTTTTGCAGCATGATTTCTATTTGAAACTCCTGCTATTTTGTTGTACATATTTAATAACTTTCATTAACTCTTTGTGAATGAGTAGAAAAAAACAGCAATTTTGACAGAGATTTTTTTACATTTTCAATTTGACTCCATTCATCAGGTTCATTCAAACCCTGTGTTTGTGAGACAGGTGATGGTTGCACATAAAAGACAATGTGCATGCATAATGTTACATCAAGTTTTATTTGTTATTAAATGCAAATAATTGGAGCAAAAAAGGAGACAACAATTTAGAGAAAATATTTTAATGATTGTTAACTTTCAATGTGAAAACATTTGTCCCAAAATGTGCTGAAACTTAGATGTCAGTATCGCATGTGCATTTCAGACTTTAAAACTATGATTACCTGCTTTTTAAGCTTTTGTTTATTAAGTATTTTTATGGTCTATTGATGAATGAGGTAATCAAATATGAAATTAGACTTACCGGCAATTCAGTTTATAGAAATCTCCCAGAACAGCCCCATAGGATGTGGAGTCTCCGCCCTAATAGGGAAAGAGAACACAAAGAGTTGAAATAGTCCCGCCCCATTGACCGCCCGCAGTATTTTTATAGTGCCAAGACAGCTAACATATGCACATAAAAACTATTTCACGGTCCTAGAGTTCCGTTTATAGACGACAATTTCAGATTCACCCCAAAGACTCCCAGGTAGTGGTAACTTTGGGATCAGGTTTTTAAGGCCCATTGCTAAGTTTGGTTTGATCCCCATCTAATCAATAATTGACTGAGAATCTGTATAGTTTCATGAAAAGGTGATGTCAAAAGTGGGATTTGAACCCACGCCTCCAAGAGAGACTGCGACCTGAACGCAGCGCCTGACTTCTTGTGGATTCTGTGCCTTAACTCTTTCCAAGTTAGTCAGCAGAAATATGACCAGTAATTGTCATTGAAAATTATTTTAAAATATTTAATATTACAGTTTTTATTTCAATACATTTGTTTAAACTATTAGTTATCAAGCCTATTTTGAGCTAAATGGCCAAGCCCCATTTTAAAAAAATATGACTTTTATCACTGTATGCAGTAATAACTCTGGAATGCTTCTACATATCCCCGTAATTCTGAAAGTGTTTTTTGTGACACATTGTACTTTACATTAACTGTAAATTTAGGTCAATATATTTTTAGTTTTTTTCTGTGAAAATATCTAAATTTTGTTTAACATTTTGAAATATTAGTCATTTTTATTCTTTGACTGCTTATATCCTTAAACCAACTTGTTGCACCACACAAAAATGTAAATAAATAGCATTTTTCATATGTGTACTTTTTGTCAGCATTCACTTTCAAACCTCCTTTTATTTTGTTAGGATGTTAGAAATGTTAGATTTCTCACAAAATGCGGTGATGCACCATATTTCTTCAGAATCTACTGTTTGGCCACACAACAGGGCTTTGAAAATAAGAGCGCTATTTGGATTTTGGAATGCAGATTTTGCAAGAATAGTTTGCAGGTAAAATTTGCAGAGTACCAAAAGTACCAAAACAGCAGAAACCCCCCCAAAGTGACCCCATTTTAGAAATTACTTCTCACAATGAATTCATATACACCACAGCATTTCATAGTCAAACATACATGGTTGAAATCATTCAGCTAGTGTCTGATACATGCTTTCTTTATCAGCTATCAGGTTCCCTTTAAATCCTCTTACAGCTAAGTGAAATGGAAATAAACAAAACAGAGGAAAAATTACAAAAAAATAATAATTTGCTCAAATGGAAAAGTTCCCATTTCTCATCTTTTTAACATTTTATTTTCTGTAGATAGTTAAGATTTTTAGGCCTTTTACATTTTCTTTAAATAATCAGTCCACGTGCTTTGTTTATTTTCTCCTTAAAATGTAAAGAATCAAGAAAAATGATGTTGCCGAAACCCGGGATCGAACCAGGGACCTTTAGATCTTCAGTCTAACGCTCTCCCATCTGAGCTATTTTGGCCAAACACAAACAACTTTAGGAGTGCTAGACACTTGGCAAATGTCAAACGAAACCCCTGAAAGTAGATATTTTTATTTTTGCTTTGACTGGTTTTTGCAGCATGATTTCTATTTGAAACTCCTGCTATTTTGTTGTACATATTTAATAACTTTCATTAACTCTTTGTGAATGAGTAGAAAAAAACAGCAATTTTGACAGAGATTTTTTTACATTTTCAATTTGACTCCATTCATCAGGTTCATTCAAACCCTGTGTTTGTGAGACAGGTGATGGTTGCACATAAAAGACAATGTGCATGCATAATGTTACATCAAGTTTTATTTGTTATTAAATGCAAATAATTGGAGCAAAAAAGGAGACAACAATTTAGAGAAAATATTTTAATGATTGTTAACTTTCAATGTGAAAACATTTGTCCCAAAATGTGCTGAAACTT
Organism: Ranitomeya variabilis; assembly: GCF_051348905.1. NCBI lineage: Eukaryota > Metazoa > Chordata > Amphibia > Anura > Dendrobatidae > Ranitomeya > Ranitomeya variabilis. The sequence continues at coordinate 316,193,224 of NC_135235.1, forward strand.
AGATGTCATCTCACCTACTGTATTCTCACCCATCCCTTGTAGATTGTGAGCCCTCGCGGGCAGGGTCCTCACTCCTCCTGTACCAGTTATGACTTGTATTGTTCAAGATTATTGTACTTGTTTTTATTATGTATACCCCTCCTCACTTGTAAAGAGCCATGGAATAAATGGCGCTATAACAATAAATAATAATAATAATAATAATAATTCAGTATCGCATGTGCATTTCAGACTTTAAAACTATGATTACCTACCTTTTAAGCTTTTGTTTATTAAGTATTTTTATGGTCTATTGATGAATGAGGTAATCAAATATGAAATTAGACTTACCGGCAATTCAGTTTATAGAAATCTCCCAGAACAGCCCCATAGGATGTGGAGTCTCCGCCCTAATACGGAAAGAGAACACAAAGAGTTGAAATAGTCCCGCCCCATTGACCGCCCGCAGTATTTTTATAGTGCCAAGACAGCTAACATATGCACATAAAAACTATTTCACGGTCCTAGAGTTCCGTTTATAGACGACAATTTCAGATTCACCCCAAAGACTCCCAGGTAGTGGTAACTTTGGGATCAGGTTTTTAAGGCCCATTGCTAAGTTTGGTTTGATCCCCATCTAATCAATAATTGACTGAGAATCTGTATAGTTTCATGAAAAGGTGATGTCAAAAGTGGGATTTGAACCCACGCCTCCAAGAGAGACTGCGACCTGAACGCAGCGCCTGACTTCTTGTGGATTCTGTGCCTTAACTCTTTCCAAGTTAGTCAGCAGAAATATGACCAGTAATTGTCATTGAAAATTATTTTAAAATATTTAATATTACAGTTTTTATTTCAATACATTTGTTTAAACTATTAGTTATCAAGCCTATTTTGAGCTAAATGGCCAAGCCCCATTTTAAAAAAATATGACTTTTATCACTGTATGCAGTAATAACTCTGGAATGCTTCTACATATCCCCGTAATTCTGAAAGTGTTTTTTGTGACACATTGTACTTTACATTAACTGTAAATTTAGGTCAATATATTTTTAGTTTTTTTCTGTGAAAATATCTAAATTTTGTTTAAAATTTTGAAATATTAGTCATTTTTATTCTTTGACTGCTTATATCCTTAAACCAACTTGTTGCACCACACAAAAATGTAAATAAATAGCATTTTTCATATGTGTACTTTTTGTCAGCATTCACTTTCAAACCTCCTTTTATTTTGTTAGGATGTTAGAAATGTTAGATTTCTCACAAAATGCGGTGATGCACCATATTTCTTCAGAATCTACTGTTTGGCCACACAACAGGGCTTTGAAAATTAGAGCGCTATTTGGATTTTGGAATGCAGATTTTGCAAGAATAGTTTGCAGGTAAAATTTGCAGAGTACCAAAAGTACCAAAACAGCAGAAACCCCCCCAAAGTGACCCCATTTTAGAAATTACTTCTCACAATGAATTCATATACACCACAGCATTTCATAGTCAAACATACATGGTTGAAATCATTCAGCTAGTGTCTGATACATGCTTTCTTTATCAGCTATCAGGTTCCCTTTAAATCCTCTTACAGCTAAGTGAAATGGAAATAAACAAAACAGAGGAAAAATTACAAAAAAATAATAATTTGCTCAAATGGAAAAGTTCCCATTTCTCATCTTTTTAACATTTTATTTTCTGTAGATAGTTAAGATTTTTAGGCCTTTTACATTTTCTTTAAATAATCAGTCCACGTGCTTTGTTTATTTTCTCCTTAAAATGTAAAGAATCAAGAAAAATGATGTTGCCGAAACCCGGGATCGAACCAGGGACCTTTAGATCTTCAGTCTAACGCTCTCCCATCTGAGCTATTTTGGCCAAACACAAACAACTTTAGGAGTGCTAGACACTTGGCAAATGTCAAACGAAACCCCTGAAAGTAGATATTTTTATTTTTGCTTTGACTGGTTTTTGCAGCATGATTTCTATTTGAAACTCCTGCTATTTTGTTGTACATATTTAATAACTTTCATTAACTCTTTGTGAATGAGTAGAAAAAAACAGCAATTTTGACAGAGATTTTTTTACATTTTCAATTTGACTCCATTCATCAGGTTCATTCAAACCCTGTGTTTGTGAGACAGGTGATTGTTGCACATAAAAGACAATGTGCATGCATAATGTTACATCAAGTTTTATTTGTTATTAAATGCAAATAATTGGAGCAAAAAAGGAGACAACAATTTAGAGAAAATATTTTAATGATTGTTAACTTTCAATGTGAAAACATTTGTCCCAAAATGTGCTGAAACTTAGATGTCAGTATCGCATGTGCATTTCAGACTTTAAAACTATGATTACCTGCTTTTTAAGCTTTTGTTTATTAAGTATTTTTATGGTCTATTGATGAATGAGGTAATCAAATATGAAATTAGACTTACCGGCAATTCAGTTTATAGAAATCTCCCAGAACAGCCCCATAGGATGTGGAGTCTCCGCCCTAATAGGGAAAGAGAACACAAAGAGTTGAAATAGTCCCGCCCCATTGACCGCCCGCAGTATTTTTATAGTGCCAAGACAGCTAACATATGCACATAAAAACTATTTCACGGTCCTAGAGTTCCGTTTATAGACGACAATTTCAGATTCACCCCAAAGACTCCCAGGTAGTGGTAACTTTGGGATCGGATTTTTTAAGGCCCATTGCTAAGTTTGGTTTGATCCCCATCTAATCAATAATTGACTGAGAATCTGTATAGTTTCATGAAAAGGTGATGTCAGAAGTGGGATTTGAACCCACGCCTCCAAGAGAGACTGCGACCTGAACGCAGCGCCTTAGACCGCTCAGCCATCCTGACTTCTTGTGGATTCTGTGCCTTAACTCTTTCCAAGTTAGTCAGAAGAAATATGACCAGTAATTGTCATTGAAAATTATTTTAAAATATTTAATATTACAGTTTTTATTTCAATACATTTGTTTAAACTATTAGTTATCAAGCCTATTTTGAGCTAAATGGCCAAGCCCCATTTTTAAAAAATATGACTTTTATCACTGTATGCAGTAATAACTCTGGAATGCTTCTACATATCCCCGTAATTCTGAAAGTGTTTTTTGTGACACATTGTACTTTACATTAACTGTAAATTTAGGTCAATATATTTTTAGTTTTTTTCTGTGAAAATATCTAAATTTTGTTTAAAATTTTGAAATATTAGTCATTTTTATTCTTTGACTGCTTATATCCTTAAACCAACTTGTCGCACCACACAAAAATGTAAATAAATAGCATTTTTCATATGTGTACTTTTTGTCAGCATTCACTTTCAAACCTCCTTTTATTTTGTTAGGATGTTAGAAATGTTAGATTTCTCACAAAATGCGGTGATGCACCATATTTCTTCAGAATCTACTGTTTGGCCACACAACAGGGCTTTGAAAATTAGAGCGCTATTTGGATTTTGGAATGCAGATTTTGCAAGAATAGTTTGCAGGTAAAATTTGCAGAGTACCAAAAGTACCAAAACAGCAGAAACCCCCCCAAAGTGACCCCATTTTAGAAATTACTTCTCACAATGAATTCATATACACCACAGCATTTCATAGTCAAACATACATGGTTGAAATCATTCAGCTAGTGTCTGATACATGCTTTCTTTATCAGCTATCAGGTTCCCTTTAAATCCTCTTACAGCTAAGTGAAATGGAAATAAACAAAACAGAGGAAAAATTACAAAAAAATAATAATTTGCTCAAATGGAAAAGTTCCCATTTCTCATCTTTTTAACATTTTATTTTCTGTAGATAGTTAAGATTTTTAGGCCTTTTACATTTTCTTTAAATAATCAGTCCACGTGCTTTGTTTATTTTCTCCTTAAAATGTAAAGAATCAAGAAAAATGATGTTGCCGAAACCCGGGATCGAACCAGGGACCTTTAGATCTTCAGTCTAACGCTCTCCCATCTGAGCTATTTCGGCCAAACACAAACAACTTTAGGAGTGCTAGACACTTGGCAAATGTCAAGCGAAACCCCTGAAAGTAGATATTTTTATTTTTGCTTTGACTGGTTTTTGCAGCATGATTTCTATTTGAAACTCCTGCTATTTTGTTGTACATATTTAATAACTTTCATTAACTCTTTGTGAATGAGTAGAAAAAAACAGCAATTTTGACAGAGATTTTTTTACATTTTCAATTTGACTCCATTCATCAGGTTCATTCAAACCCTGTGTTTGTGAGACAGGTGATGGTTGCACATAAAAGACAATGTGCATGCATAATGTTACATCAAGTTTTATTTGTTATTAAATGCAAATAATTGGAGCAAAAAAGGAGACAACAATTTAGAGAAAATATTTTAATGATTGTTAACTTTCAATGTGAAAACATTTGTCCCAAAATGTGCTGAAACTTAGATGTCAGTATCGCATGTGCATTTCAGACTTTAAAACTATGATTACCTGCTTTTTAAGCTTTTGTTTATTAAGTATTTTTATGGTCTATTGATGAATGAGGTAATCAAATATGAAATTAGACTTACCGGCAATTCAGTTTATAGAAATCTCCCAGAACAGCCCCATAGGATGTGGAGTCTCCGCCCTAATAGGGAAAGAGAACACAAAGAGTTGAAATAGTCCCGCCCCATTGACCGCCGGCAGTATTTTTATAGTGCCAAGACAGCTAACATATGCACATAAAAACTATTTCACGGTCCTAGAGTTCCGTTTATAGACGACAATTTCAGATTCACCCCAAAGACTCCCAGGTAGTGGTAACTTTGGGATCGGATTTTTTAAGGCCCATTGCTAAGTTTGGTTTGATCCCCATCTAATCAATAATTGACTGAGAATCTGTATAGTTTCATGAAAAGGTGATGTAAGAAGTGGGATTTGAACCCACGCCTCCAAGAGAGACTGCGACCTGAACGCAGCGCCTTAGAACACTCAGCCATCCTGACTTCTTGTGGATTTTGTGCCTTAACTCTTTCCAAGTTAGTCAGAAGAAATATGACCAGTAATTGTCATTGAAAATTATTTTAAAAAATTTAATATTACAGTTTTTATTTCAATACATTTGTTTAAACTATTAGTTATCAAGCCTATTTTGAGCTAAATGGCCAAGCCCCATTTTAAAAAAATATGACTTTTATCACTGTATGCAGTAATAACTCTGGAATGCTTCTACATATCCCCGTAATTCTGAAAGTGTTTTTTGTGACACATTGTACTTTACATTAACTGTAAATTTAGGTCAATATATTTTTAGTTTTTTTCTGTGAAAATATCTAAATTTTGTTTAAAATTTTGAAATATTAGTCATTTTTATTCTTTGACTGCTTATATCCTTAAACCAACTTGTCGCACCACACAAAAATGTAAATAAATAGCATTTTTCATATGTGTACTTTTTGTCAGCATTCACTTTCAAACCTCCTTTTATTTTGTTAGGATGTTAGAAATGTTAGATTTCTCACAAAATGCGGTGATGCACCATATTTCTTCAGAATCTACTGTTTGGCCACACAGCAGGGCTTTGAAAATAAGAGCGCTATTTGGATTTTGGAATGCAGATTTTGCAAGAATAGTTTGCAGGTAAAATTTGCAGAGTACCAAAAGTACCAAAACAGCAGAAACCCCCCCAAAGTGACCCCATTTTAGAAATTACTTCTCACAATGAATTCATATACACCACAGCATTTCATAGTCAAACATACATGGTTGAAATCATTCAGCTAGTGTCTGATACATGCTTTCTTTATCAGCTATCAGGTTCCCTTTAAATCCTCTTACAGCTAAGTGAAATGGAAATAAACAAAACAGAGGAAAAATTACAAAAAAATAATAATTTGCTCAAATGGAAAAGTTCCCATTTCTCATCTTTTTAACATTTTATTTTCTGTAGATAGTTAAGATTTTTAGGCCTTTTACATTTTCTTTAAATAATCAGTCCACGTGCTTTGTTTATTTTCTCCTTAAAATGTAAAGAATCAAGAAAAATGATGTTGCCGAAACCCGGGATCGAACCAGGGACCTTTAGATCTTCAGTCTAACGCTCTCCCATCTGAGCTATTTCGGCCAAACACAAACAACTTTAGGAGTGCTAGACACTTGGCAAATGTCAAGCGAAACCCCTGAAAGTAGATATTTTTATTTTTGCTTTGACTGGTTTTTGCAGCATGATTTCTATTTGAAACTCCTGCTATTTTGTTGTACATATTTAATAACTTTCATTAACTCTTTGTGAATGAGTAGAAAAAAACAGCAATTTTGACAGAGATTTTTTTACATTTTCAATTTGACTCCATTCATCAGGTTCATTCAAACCCTGTGTTTGTGAGACAGGTGATGGTTGCACATAAAAGACAATGTGCATGCATAATGTTACATCAAGTTTTATTTGTTATTAAATGCAAATAATTGGAGCAAAAAAGGAGACAACAATTTAGAGAAAATATTTTAATGATTGTTAACTTTCAATGTGAAAACATTTGTCCCAAAATGTGCTGAAACTTAGATGTCAGTATCGCATGTGCATTTCAGACTTTAAAACTATGATTACCTGCTTTTTAAGCTTTTGTTTATTAAGTATTTTTATGGTCTATTGATGAATGAGGTAATCAAATATGAAATTAGACTTACCGGCAATTCAGTTTATAGAAATCTCCCAGAACAGCCCCATAGGATGTGGAGTCTCCGCCCTAATAGGGAAAGAGAACACAAAGAGTTGAAATAGTCCCGCCCCATTGACCGCCGGCAGTATTTTTATAGTGCCAAGACAGCTAACATATGCACATAAAAACTATTTCACGGTCCTAGAGTTCCGTTTATAGACGACAATTTCAGATTCTCCCCAAAGACTCCCAGGTAGTGGTAACTTTGGGATCGGATTTTTTAAGGCCCATTGCTAAGTTTGGTTTGATCCCCATCTAATCAATAATTGACTGAGAATCTGTATAGTTTCATGAAAAGGTGATGTCAGAAGTGGGATTTGAACCCACGCCTCCAAGAGAGACTGCGACCTGAACGCAGCGCCTTAGACCACTCGGCCATCCTGACTTCTTGTGGATTTTGTGCCTTAACTCTTTCCAAGTTAGTCAGAAGAAATATGACCAGTAATTGTCATTGAAAATTATTTTAAAATATTTAATATTACAGTTTTTATTTCAATACATTTGTTTAAACTATTAGTTATCAAGCCTATTTTGAGCTAAATGGCCAAGCCCCATTTTAAAAAAATATGACTTTTATCACTGTATGCAGTAATAACTCTGGAATGCTTCTACATATCCCCGTAATTCTGAAAGTGTTTTTTGTGACACATTGTACTTTACATTAACTGTAAATTTAGGTCAATATATTTTTAGTTTTTTTCTGTGAAAATATCTAAAGTTTGTTTAAAATTTTGAAATATTAGTCATTTTTATTCTTTGACTGCTTATATCCTTAAACCAACTTGTCGCACCACACAAAAATGTAAATAAATAGCATTTTTCATATGTGTACTTTTTGTCAGCATTCACTTTCAAACCTCCTTTTATTTTGTTAGGATGTTAGAAATGTTAGATTTCTCACAAAATGCGGTGATGCACCATATTTCTTCAGAATCTACTGTTTGGCCACACAGCAGGGCTTTGAAAATAAGAGCGCTATTTGGATTTTGGAATGCAGATTTTGCAAGAATAGTTTGCATGTAAAATTTGCAGAGTACCAAAAGTACCAAAACAGCAGAAACCCCCCCAAAGTGACCCCATTTTAGAAATTACTTCTCACAATGAATTCATATACACCACAGCATTTCATAGTCAAACATACATGGTTGAAATCATTCAGCTAGTGTCTGATACATGCTTTCTTTATCAGCTATCAGGTTCCCTTTAAATCCTCTTACAGCTAAGTGAAATGGAAATAAACAAAACAGAGGAAAAATTACAAAAAAATAATAATTTGCTCAAATGGAAAAGTTCCCATTTCTCATCTTTTTAACATTTTATTTTCTGTAGATAGTTAAGATTTTTAGGCCTTTTACATTTTCTTTAAATAATCAGTCCACGTGCTTTGTTTATTTTCTCCTTAAAATGTAAAGAATCAAGAAAAATGATGTTGCCGAAACCCGGGATCGAACCAGGGACCTTTAGATCTTCAGTCTAACGCTCTCCCATCTGAGCTATTTCGGCCAAACACAAACAACTTTAGGAGTGCTAGACACTTGGCAAATGTCAAGCGAAACCCCTGAAAGTAGATATTTTTATTTTTGCTTTGACTGGTTTTTGCAGCATGATTTCTATTTGAAACTCCTGCTATTTTGTTGTACATATTTAATAACTTTCATTAACTCTTTGTGAATGAGTAGAAAAAAACAGCAATTTTGACAGAGATTTTTTTACATTTTCAATTTGACTCCATTCATCAGGTTCATTCAAACCCTGTGTTTGTGAGACAGGTGATGGTTGCACATAAAAGACAATGTGCATGCATAATGTTACATCAAGTTTTATTTGTTATTAAATGCAAATAATTGGAGCAAAAAAGGAGACAACAATTTAGAGAAAATATTTTAATGATTGTTAACTTTCAATGTGAAAACATTTGTCCCAAAATGTGCTGAAACTTAGATGTCAGTATCGCATGTGCATTTCAGACTTTAAAACTATGATTACCTGCTTTTTAAGCTTTTGTTTATTAAGTATTTTTATGGTCTATTGATGAATGAGGTAATCAAATATGAAATTAGACTTACCGGCAATTCAGTTTATAGAAATCTCCCAGAACAGCCCCATAGGATGTGGAGTCTCCGCCCTAATAGGGAAAGAGAACACAAAGAGTTGAAATAGTCCCGCCCCATTGACCGCCGGCAGTATTTTTATAGTGCCAAGACAGCTAACATATGCACATAAAAACTATTTCACGGTCCTAGAGTTCCGTTTATAGACGACAATTTCAGATTCTCCCCAAAGACTCCCAGGTAGTGGTAACTTTGGGATCGGATTTTTTAAGGCCCATTGCTAAGTTTGGTTTGATCCCCATCTAATCAATAATTGACTGAGAATCTGTATAGTTTCATGAAAAGGTGATGTCAGAAGTGGGATTTGAACCCACGCCTCCAAGAGAGACTGCGACCTGAACGCAGCGCCTTAGACCACTCGGCCATCCTGACTTCTTGTGGATTTTGTGCCTTAACTCTTTCCAAGTTAGTCAGAAGAAATATGACCAGTAATTGTCATTGAAAATTATTTTAAAATATTTAATATTACAGTTTTTATTTCAATACATTTGTTTAAACTATTAGTTATCAAGCCTATTTTGAGCTAAATGGCCAAGCCCCATTTTAAAAAAATATGACTTTTATCACTGTATGCAGTAATAACTCTGGAATGCTTCTACATATCCCCGTAATTCTGAAAGTGTTTTTTGTGACACATTGTACTTTACATTAACTGTAAATTTAGGTCAATATATTTTTAGTTTTTTTCTGTGAAAATATCTAAAGTTTGTTTAAAATTTTGAAATATTAGTCATTTTTATTCTTTGACTGCTTATATCCTTAAACCAACTTGTCGCACCACACAAAAATGTAAATAAATAGCATTTTTCATATGTGTACTTTTTGTCAGCATTCACTTTCAAACCTCCTTTTATTTTGTTAGGATGTTAGAAATGTTAGATTTCTCACAAAATGCGGTGATGCACCATATTTCTTCAGAATCTACTGTTTGGCCACACAGCAGGGCTTTGAAAATAAGAGCGCTATTTGGATTTTGGAATGCAGATTTTGCAAGAATAGTTTGCAGGTAAAATTTGCAGAGTACCAAAAGTACCAAAACAGCAGAAACCCCCCCAAAGTGACCCCATTTTAGAAATTACTTCTCACAATGAATTCATATACACCACAGCATTTCATAGTCAAACATACATGGTTGAAATCATTCAGCTAGTGTCTGATACATGCTTTCTTTATCAGCTATCAGGTTCCCTTTAAATCCTCTTACAGCTAAGTGAAATGGAAATAAACAAAACAGAGGAAAAATTACAAAAAAATAATAATTTGCTCAAATGGAAAAGTTCCCATTTCTCATCTTTTTAACATTTTATTTTCTGTAGATAGTTAAGATTTTTAGGCCTTTTACATTTTCTTTAAATAATCAGTCCACGTGCTTTGTTTATTTTCTCCTTAAAATGTAAAGAATCAAGAAAAATGATGTTGCCGAAACCCGGGATCGAACCAGGGACCTTTAGATCTTCAGTCTAACGCTCTCCCATCTGAGCTATTTCGGCCAAACACAAACAACTTTAGGAGTGCTAGACACTTGGCAAATGTCAAGCGAAACCCCTGAAAGTAGATATTTTTATTTTTGCTTTGACTGGTTTTTGCAGCATGATTTCTATTTGAAACTCCTGCTATTTTGTTGTACATATTTAATAACTTTCATTAACTCTTTGTGAATGAGTAGAAAAAAACAGCAATTTTGACAGAGATTTTTTTACATTTTCAATTTGACTCCATTCATCAGGTTCATTCAAACCCTGTGTTTGTGAGACAGGTGATGGTTGCACATAAAAGACAATGTGCATGCATAATGTTACATCAAGTTTTATTTGTTATTAAATGCAAATAATTGGAGCAAAAAAGGAGACAACAATTTAGAGAAAATATTTTAATGATTGTTAACTTTCAATGTGAAAACATTTGTCCCAAAATGTGCTGAAACTTAGATGTCAGTATCGCATGTGCATTTCAGACTTTAAAACTATGATTACCTGCTTTTTAAGCTTTTGTTTATTAAGTATTTTTATGGTCTATTGATGAATGAGGTAATCAAATATGAAATTAGACTTACCGGCAATTCAGTTTATAGAAATCTCCCAGAACAGCCCCATAGGATGTGGAGTCTCCGCCCTAATAGGGAAAGAGAACACAAAGAGTTGAAATAGTCCCGCCCCATTGACCGCCGGCAGTATTTTTATAGTGCCAAGACAGCTAACATATGCACATAAAAACTATTTCACGGTCCTAGAGTTCCGTTTATAGACGACAATTTCAGATTCTCCCCAAAGACTCCCAGGTAGTGGTAACTTTGGGATCGGATTTTTTAAGGCCCATTGCTAAGTTTGGTTTGATCCCCATCTAATCAATAATTGACTGAGAATCTGTATAGTTTCATGAAAAGGTGATGTCAGAAGTGGGATTTGAACCCACGCCTCCAAGAGAGACTGCGACCTGAACGCAGCGCCTTAGACCACTCGGCCATCCTGACTTCTTGTGGATTTTGTGCCTTAACTCTTTCCAAGTTAGTCAGAAGAAATATGACCAGTAATTGTCATTGAAAATTATTTTAAAATATTTAATATTACAGTTTTTATTTCAATACATTTGTTTAAACTATTAGTTATCAAGCCTATTTTGAGCTAAATGGCCAAGCCCCATTTTAAAAAAATATGACTTTTATCACTGTATGCAGTAATAACTCTGGAATGCTTCTACATATCCCCGTAATTCTGAAAGTGTTTTTTGTGACACATTGTACTTTACATTAACTGTAAATTTAGGTCAATATATTTTTAGTTTTTTTCTGTGAAAATATCTAAAGTTTGTTTAAAATTTTGAAATATTAGTCATTTTTATTCTTTGACTGCTTATATCCTTAAACCAACTTGTCGCACCACACAAAAATGTAAATAAATAGCATTTTTCATATGTGTACTTTTTGTCAGCATTCACTTTCAAACCTCCTTTTATTTTGTTAGGATGTTAGAAATGTTAGATTTCTCACAAAATGCGGTGATGCACCATATTTCTTCAGAATCTACTGTTTGGCCACACAGCAGGGCTTTGAAAATAAGAGCGCTATTTGGATTTTGGAATGCAGATTTTGCAAGAATAGTTTGCAGGTAAAATTTGCAGAGTACCAAAAGTACCAAAACAGCAGAAACCCCCCCAAAGTGACCCCATTTTAGAAATTACTTCTCACAATGAATTCATATACACCACAGCATTTCATAGTCAAACATACATGGTTGAAATCATTCAGCTAGTGTCTGATACATGCTTTCTTTATCAGCTATCAGGTTCCCTTTAAATCCTCTTACAGCTAAGTGAAATGGAAATAAACAAAACAGAGGAAAAATGACAAAAAAATAATAATTTGCTCAAATGGAAAAGTTCCCATTTCTCATCTTTTTAACATTTTATTTTCTGTAGATAGTTAAGATTTTTAGGCCTTTTACATTTTCTTTAAATAATCAGTCCACGTGCTTTGTTTATTTTCTCCTTAAAATGTAAAGAATCAAGAAAAATGATGTTGCCGAAAGCCGGGATCGAACCAGGGACCTTTAGATCTTCAGTCTAATGCTCTCCCATCTGAGCTATTTCGGCCAAACACAAACAACTTTAGGAGTGCTAGACACTTGGCAAATGTCAAGCGAAACCCCTGAAAGTAGATATTTTTATTTTTGCTTTGACTAGTTTTTGCAGCATGATTTCTATTTGAAACTCCTGCTATTTTGTTGTACATATTTAATAACTTTCATTAACTCTTTGTGAATGAGTAGAAAAAAACAGCAATTTTGACAGAGATTTTTTTACATTTTCAATTTGACTCCATTCATCAGGTTCATTCAAACCCTGTGTTTGTGAGACAGGTGATGGTTGCACATAAAAGACAATGTGCATGCATAATGTTACATCAAGTTTTATTTGTTATTAAATGCAAATAATTGGAGCAAAAAAGGAGACAACAATTTAGAGAAAATATTTTAATGATTGTTAACTTTCAATGTGAAAACATTTGTCCCAAAATGTGCTGAAACTTAGATGTCAGTATCGCATGTGCATTTCAGACTTTAAAACTATGATTACCTGCTTTTTAAGCTTTTGTTTATTAAGTATTTTTATGGTCTATTGATGAATGAGGTAATCAAATATGAAATTAGACTTACCGGCAATTCAGTTTATAGAAATCTCCCAGAACAGCCCCATAGGATGTGGAGTCTCCGCCCTAATAGGGAAAGAGAACACAAAGAGTTGAAATAGTCCCGCCCCATTGACCGCCGGCATTATTTTTATAGTGCCAAGACAGCTAACATATGCACATAAAAACTATTTCACGGTCCTAGAGTTCCGTTTATAGACGACAATTTCAGATTCACCCCAAAGACTCCCAGGTAGTGGTAACTTTGGGATCGGATTTTTTAAGGCCCATTGCTAAGTTTGGTTTGATCCCCATCTAATCAATAATTGACTGAGAATCTGTATAGTTTCATGAAAAGGTGATGTAAGAAGTGGGATTTGAACCCACGCCTCCAAGAGAGACTGCGACCTGAACGCAGCGCCTTAGAACACTCAGCCATCCTGACTTCTTGTGGATTTTGTGCCTTAACTCTTTCCAAGTTAGTCAGAAGAAATATGACCAGTAATTGTCATTGAAAATTATTTTAAAATATTTAATATTACAGTTTTTATTTCAATACATTTGTTTAAACTATTAGTTATCAAGCCTATTTTGAGCTAAATGGCCAAGCCCCATTTTAAAAAAATATGACTTTTATCACTGTATGCAGTAATAACTCTGGAATGCTTCTACATATCCCCGTAATTCTGAAAGTGTTTTTTGTGACACATTGTACTTTACATTAACTGTAAATTTAGGTCAATATATTTTTAGTTTTTTTCTGTGAAAATATCTAAAGTTTGTTTAAAATTTTGAAATATTAGTCATTTTTATTCTTTGACTGCTTATATCCTTAAACCAACTTGTCGCACCACACAAAAATGTAAATAAATAGCATTTTTCATATGTGTACTTTTTGTCAGCATTCACTTTCAAACCTCCTTTTATTTTGTTAGGATGTTAGAAATGTTAGATTTCTCACAAAATGCGGTGATGCACCATATTTCTTCAGAATCTACTGTTTGGCCACACAGCAGGGCTTTGAAAATAAGAGCGCTATTTGGATTTTGGAATGCAGATTTTGCAAGAATAGTTTGCAGGTAAAATTTGCAGAGTACCAAAAGTACCAAAACAGCAGAAACCCCCCCAAAGTGACCCCATTTTAGAAATTACTTCTCACAATGAATTCATATACACCACAGCATTTCATAGTCAAACATACATGGTTGAAATCATTCAGCTAGTGTCTGATACATGCTTTCTTTATCAGCTATCAGGTTCCCTTTAAATCCTCTTACAGCTAAGTGAAATGGAAATAAACAAAACAGAGGAAAAATTACAAAAAAATAATAATTTGCTCAAATGGAAAAGTTCCCATTTCTCATCTTTTTAACATTTTATTTTCTGTAGATAGTTAAGATTTTTAGGCCTTTTACATTTTCTTTAAATAATCAGTCCACGTGCTTTGTTTATTTTCTCCTTAAAATGTAAAGAATCAAGAAAAATGATGTTGCCGAAACCCGGGATCGAACCAGGGACCTTTAGATCTTCAGTCTAACGCTCTCCCATCTGAGCTATTTCGGCCAAACACAAACAACTTTAGGAGTGCTAGACACTTGGCAAATGTCAAGCGAAACCCCTGAAAGTAGATATTTTTATTTTTGCTTTGACTAGTTTTTGCAGCATGATTTCTATTTGAAACTCCTGCTATTTTGTTGTACATATTTAATAACTTTCATTAACTCTTTGTGAATGAGTAGAAAAAAACAGCAATTTTGACAGAGATTTTTTTACATTTTCAATTTGACTCCATTCATCAGGTTCATTCAAACCCTGTGTTTGTGAGACAGGTGATGGTTGCACATAAAAGACAATGTGCATGCATAATGTTACATCAAGTTTTATTTGTTATTAAATGCAAATAATTGGAGCAAAAAAGGAGACAACAATTTAGAGAAAATATTTTAATGATTGTTAACTTTACATGCTTTCTTTATCAGCTATCAGGTTCCCTTTAAATCCTCTTACAGCTAAGTGAAATGGAAATAAACAAAACAGAGGAAAAATTACAAAAAAATAATAATTTGCTCAAATGGAAAAGTTCCCATTTCTCATCTTTTTAACATTTTATTTTCTGTAGATAGTTAAGATTTTTAGGCCTTTTACATTTTCTTTAAATAATCAGTCCACGTGCTTTGTTTATTTTCTCCTTAAAATGTAAAGAATCAAGAAAAATGATGTTGCCGAAACCCGGGATCGAACCAGGGACCTTTAGATCTTCAGTCTAACGCTCTCCCATCTGAGCTATTTCGGCCAAACACAAACAACTTTAGGAGTGCTAGACACTTGGCAAATGTCAAGCGAAACCCCTGAAAGTAGATATTTTTATTTTTGCTTTGACTGGTTTTTGCAGCATGATTTCTATTTGAAACTCCTGCTATTTTGTTGTACATATTTAATAACTTTCATTAACTCTTTGTGAATGAGTAGAAAAAAACAGCAATTTTGACAGAGATTTTTTTACATTTTCAATTTGACTCCATTCATCAGGTTCATTCAAAACCTGTGTTTGTGAGACAGGTGATGGTTGCACATAAAAGACAATGTGCATGCATAATGTTACATCAAGTTTTATTTGTTATTAAATGCAAATAATTGGAGCAAAAAAGGAGACAACAATTTAGAGAAAATATTTTAATGATTGTTAACTTTCAATGTGAAAACATTTGTCCCAAAATGTGCTGAAACTTAGATGTCAGTATCGCATGTGCATTTCAGACTTTAAAACTATGATTACCTGCTTTTTAAGCTTTTGTTTATTAAGTATTTTTATGGTCTATTGATGAATGAGGTAATCAAATATGAAATTAGACTTACCGGCAATTCAGTTTATAGAAATCTCCCAGAACAGCCCCATAGGATGTGGAGTCTCCGCCCTAATAGGGAAAGAGAACACAAAGAGTTGAAATAGTCCCGCCCCATTGACCGCCGGCAGTATTTTTATAGTGCCAAGACAGCTAACATATGCACATAAAAACTATTTCACGGTCCTAGAGTTCCGTTTATAGACGACAATTTCAGATTCTCCCCAAAGACTCCCAGGTAGTGGTAACTTTGGGATCGGATTTTTTAAGGCCCATTGCTAAGTTTGGTTTGATCCCCATCTAATCAATAATTGACTGAGAATCTGTATAGTTTCATGAAAAGGTGATGTCAGAAGTGGGATTTGAACCCACGCCTCCAAGAGAGACTGCGACCTGAACGCAGCGCCTTAGACCACTCGGCCATCCTGACTTCTTGTGGATTTTGTGCCTTAACTCTTTCCAAGTTAGTCAGAAGAAATATGACCAGTAATTGTCATTGAAAATTATTTTAAAATATTTAATATTACAGTTTTTATTTCAATACATTTGTTTAAACTATTAGTTATCAAGCCTATTTTGAGCTAAATGGCCAAGCCCCATTTTAAAAAAATATGACTTTTATCACTGTATGCAGTAATAACTCTGGAATGCTTCTACATATCCCCGTAATTCTGAAAGTGTTTTTTGTGACACATTGTACTTTACATTAACTGTAAATTTAGGTCAATATATTTTTAGTTTTTTTCTGTGAAAATATCTAAAGTTTGTTTAAAATTTTGAAATATTAGTCATTTTTATTCTTTGACTGCTTATATCCTTAAACCAACTTGTCGCACCACACAAAAATGTAAATAAATAGCATTTTTCATATGTGTACTTTTTGTCAGCATTCACTTTCAAACCTCCTTTTATTTTGTTAGGATGTTAGAAATGTTAGATTTCTCACAAAATGCGGTGATGCACCATATTTCTTCAGAATCTACTGTTTGGCCACACAGCAGGGCTTTGAAAATAAGAGCGCTATTTGGATTTTGGAATGCAGATTTTGCAAGAATAGTTTGCAGGTAAAATTTGCAGAGTACCAAAAGTACCAAAACAGCAGAAACCCCCCCAAAGTGACCCCATTTTAGAAATTACTTCTCACAATGAATTCATATACACCACAGCATTTCATAGTCAAACATACATGGTTGAAATCATTCAGCTAGTGTCTGATACATGCTTTCTTTATCAGCTATCAGGTTCCCTTTAAATCCTCTTACAGCTAAGTGAAATGGAAATAAACAAAACAGAGGAAAAATTACAAAAAAATAATAATTTGCTCAAATGGAAAAGTTCCCATTTCTCATCTTTTTAACATTTTATTTTCTGTAGATAGTTAAGATTTTTAGGCCTTTTACATTTTCTTTAAATAATCAGTCCACGTGCTTTGTTTATTTTCTCCTTAAAATGTAAAGAATCAAGAAAAATGATGTTGCCGAAACCCGGGATCGAACCAGGGACCTTTAGATCTTCAGTCTAACGCTCTCCCATCTGAGCTATTTCGGCCAAACACAAACAACTTTAGGAGTGCTAGACACTTGGCAAATGTCAAGCGAAACCCCTGAAAGTAGATATTTTTATTTTTGCTTTGACTAGTTTTTGCAGCATGATTTCTATTTGAAACTCCTGCTATTTTGTTGTACATATTTAATAACTTTCATTAACTCTTTGTGAATGAGTAGAAAAAAACAGCAATTTTGACAGAGATTTTTTTACATTTTCAATTTGACTCCATTCATCAGGTTCATTCAAACCCTGTGTTTGTGAGACAGGTGATGGTTGCACATAAAAGACAATGTGCATGCATAATGTTACATCAAGTTTTATTTGTTATTAAATGCAAATAATTGGAGCAAAAAAGGAGACAACAATTTAGAGAAAATATTTTAATGATTGTTAACTTTCAATGTGAAAACATTTGTCCCAAAATGTGCTGAAGCTTAGATGTCAGTATCGCATGTGCATTTCAGACTTTAAAACTATGATTACCTGCTTTTTAAGCTTTTGTTTATTAAGTATTTTTATGGTCTATTGATGAATGAGGTAATCAAATATGAAATTAGACTTACCGGCAATTCAGTTTATAGAAATCTCCCAGAACAGCCCCATAGGATGTGGAGTCTCCGCCCTAATAGGGAAAGAGAACACAAAGAGTTGAAATAGTCCCGCCCCATTGACCGCCGGCATTATATTTATAGTGCCAAGACAGCTAACATATGCACATAAAAACTATTTCACGGTCCTAGAGTTCCGTTTATAGACGACAATTTCAGATTCACCCCAAAGACTCCCAGGTAGTGGTAACTTTGGGATCGGATTTTTTAAGGCCCATTGCTAAGTTTGGTTTGATCCCCATCTAATCAATAATTGACTGAGAATCTGTATAGTTTCATGAAAAGGTGATGTAAGAAGTGGGATTTGAACCCACGCCTCCAAGAGAGACTGCGACCTGAACGCAGCGCCTTAGAACACTCAGCCATCCTGACTTCTTGTGGATTTTGTGCCTTAACTCTTTCCAAGTTAGTCAGAAGAAATATGACCAGTAATTGTCATTGAAAATTATTTTAAAATATTTAATATTACAGTTTTTATTTCAATACATTTGTTTAAACTATTAGTTATCAAGCCTATTTTGAGCTAAATGGCCAAGCCCCATTTTAAAAAAATATGACTTTTATCACTGTATGCAGTAATAACTCTGGAATGCTTCTACATATCCCCGTAATTCTGAAAGTGTTTTTTGTGACACATTGTACTTTACATTAACTGTAAATTTAGGTCAATATATTTTTAGTTTTTTTCTGTGAAAATATCTAAATTTTGTTTAAAATTTTGAAATATTAGTCATTTTTATTCTTTGACTGCTTATATCCTTAAACCAACTTGTCGCACCACACAAAAATGTAAATAAATAGCATTTTTCATATGTGTACTTTTTGTCAGCATTCACTTTCAAACCTCCTTTTATTTTGTTAGGATGTTAGAAATGTTAGATTTCTCACAAAATGCGGTGATGCACCATATTTCTTCAGAATCTACTGTTTGGCCACACAGCAGGGCTTTGAAAATAAGAGCGCTATTTGGATTTTGGAATGCAGATTTTGCAAGAATAGTTTGCAGGTAAAATTTGCAGAGTACCAAAAGTACCAAAACAGCAGAAACCCCCCCAAAGTGACCCCATTTTAGAAATTACTTCTCACAATGAATTCATATACACCACAGCATTTCATAGTCAAACATACATGGTTGAAATCATTCAGCTAGTGTCTGATACATGCTTTCTTTATCAGCTATCAGGTTCCCTTTAAATCCTCTTACAGCTAAGTGAAATGGAAATAAACAAAACAGAGGAAAAATTACAAAAAAATAATAATTTGCTCAAATGGAAAAGTTCCCATTTCTCATCTTTTTAACATTTTATTTTCTGTAGATAGTTAAGATTTTTAGGCCTTTTACATTTTCTTTAAATAATCAGTCCACGTGCTTTGTTTATTTTCTCCTTAAAATGTAAAGAATCAAGAAAAATGATGTTGCCGAAACCCGGGATCGAACCAGGGACCTTTAGATCTTCAGTCTAACGCTCTCCCATCTGAGCTATTTCGGCCAAACACAAACAACTTTAGGAGTGCTAGACACTTGGCAAATGTCAAGCGAAACCCCTGAAAGTAGATATTTTTATTTTTGCTTTGACTAGTTTTTGCAGCATGATTTCTATTTGAAACTCCTGCTATTTTGTTGTACATATTTAATAACTTTCATTAACTCTTTGTGAATGAGTAGAAAAAAACAGCAATTTTGACAGAGATTTTTTTACATTTTCAATTTGACTCCATTCATCAGGTTCATTCAAAACCTGTGTTTGTGAGACAGGTGATGGTTGCACATAAAAGACAATGTGCATGCATAATGTTACATCAAGTTTTATTTGTTATTAAATGCAAATAATTGGAGCAAAAAAGGAGACAACAATTTAGAGAAAATATTTTAATGATTGTTAACTTTCAATGTGAAAACATTTGTCCCAAAATGTGCTGAAACTTAGATGTCAGTATCGCATGTGCATTTCAGACTTTAAAACTATGATTACCTGCTTTTTAAGCTTTTGTTTATTAAGTATTTTTATGGTCTATTGATGAATGAGGTAATCAAATATGAAATTAGACTTACCGGCAATTCAGTTTATAGAAATCTCCCAGAACAGCCCCATAGGATGTGGAGTCTCCGCCCTAATAGGGAAAGAGAACACAAAGAGTTGAAATAGTCCCGCCCCATTGACCGCCGGCATTATATTTATAGTGCCAAGACAGCTAACATATGCACATAAAAACTATTTCACGGTCCTAGAGTTCCGTTTATAGACGACAATTTCAGATTCTCCCCAAAGACTCCCAGGTAGTGGTAACTTTGGGATCGGATTTTTTAAGGCCCATTGCTAAGTTTGGTTTGATCCCCATCTAATCAATAATTGACTGAGAATCTGTATAGTTTCATGAAAAGGTGATGTCAGAAGTGGGATTTGAACCCACGCCTCCAAGAGAGACTGCGACCTGAACGCAGCGCCTTAGACCACTCGGCCATCCTGACTTCTTGTGGATTTTGTGCCTTAACTCTTTCCAAGTTAGTCAGAAGAAATATGACCAGTAATTGTCATTGAAAATTATTTTAAAATATTTAATATTACAGTTTTTATTTCAATACATTTGTTTAAACTATTAGTTATCAAGCCTATTTTGAGCTAAATGGCCAAGCCCCATTTTAAAAAAATATGACTTTTATCACTGTATGCAGTAATAACTCTGGAATGCTTCTACATATCCCCGTAATTCTGAAAGTGTTTTTTGTGACACATTGTACTTTACATTAACTGTAAATTTAGGTCAATATATTTTTAGTTTTTTTCTGTGAAAATATCTAAAGTTTGTTTAAAATTTTGAAATATTAGTCATTTTTATTCTTTGACTGCTTATATCCTTAAACCAACTTGTCGCACCACACAAAAATGTAAATAAATAGCATTTTTCATATGTGTACTTTTTGTCAGCATTCACTTTCAAACCTCCTTTTATTTTGTTAGGATGTTAGAAATGTTAGATTTCTCACAAAATGCGGTGATGCACCATATTTCTTCAGAATCTACTGTTTGGCCACACAGCAGGGCTTTGAAAATAAGAGCGCTATTTGGATTTTGGAATGCAGATTTTGCAAGAATAGTTTGCAGGTAAAATTTGCAGAGTACCAAAAGTACCAAAACAGCAGAAACCCCCCCAAAGTGACCCCATTTTAGAAATTACTTCTCACAATGAATTCATATACACCACAGCATTTCATAGTCAAACATACATGGTTGAAATCATTCAGCTAGTGTCTGATACATGCTTTCTTTATCAGCTATCAGGTTCCCTTTAAATCCTCTTACAGCTAAGTGAAATGGAAATAAACAAAACAGAGGAAAAATTACAAAAAAATAATAATTTGCTCAAATGGAAAAGTTCCCATTTCTCATCTTTTTAACATTTTATTTTCTGTAGATAGTTAAGATTTTTAGGCCTTTTACATTTTCTTTAAATAATCAGTCCACGTGCTTTGTTTATTTTCTCCTTAAAATGTAAAGAATCAAGAAAAATGATGTTGCCGAAACCCGGGATCGAACCAGGGACCTTTAGATCTTCAGTCTAACGCTCTCCCATCTGAGCTATTTCGGCCAAACACAAACAACTTTAGGAGTGCTAGACACTTGGCAAATGTCAAGCGAAACCCCTGAAAGTAGATATTTTTATTTTTGCTTTGACTAGTTTTTGCAGCATGATTTCTATTTGAAACTCCTGCTATTTTGTTGTACATATTTAATAACTTTCATTAACTCTTTGTGAATGAGTAGAAAAAAACAGCAATTTTGACAGAGATTTTTTTACATTTTCAATTTGACTCCATTCATCAGGTTCATTCAAACCCTGTGTTTGTGAGACAGGTGATGGTTGCACATAAAAGACAATGTGCATGCATAATGTTACATCAAGTTTTATTTGTTATTAAATGCAAATAATTGGAGCAAAAAAGGAGACAACAATTTAGAGAAAATATTTTAATGATTGTTAACTTTCAATGTGAAAACATTTGTCCCAAAATGTGCTGAAGCTTAGATGTCAGTATCGCATGTGCATTTCAGACTTTAAAACTATGATTACCTGCTTTTTAAGCTTTTGTTTATTAAGTATTTTTATGGTCTATTGATGAATGAGGTAATCAAATATGAAATTAGACTTACCGGCAATTCAGTTTATAGAAATCTCCCAGAACAGCCCCATAGGATGTGGAGTCTCCGCCCTAATAGGGAAAGAGAACACAAAGAGTTGAAATAGTCCCGCCCCATTGACCGCCGGCATTATATTTATAGTGCCAAGACAGCTAACATATGCACATAAAAACTATTTCACGGTCCTAGAGTTCCGTTTATAGACGACAATTTCAGATTCACCCCAAAGACTCCCAGGTAGTGGTAACTTTGGGATCGGATTTTTTAAGGCCCATTGCTAAGTTTGGTTTGATCCCCATCTAATCAATAATTGACTGAGAATCTGTATAGTTTCATGAAAAGGTGATGTAAGAAGTGGGATTTGAACCCACGCCTCCAAGAGAGACTGCGACCTGAACGCAGCGCCTTAGAACACTCAGCCATCCTGACTTCTTGTGGATTTTGTGCCTTAACTCTTTCCAAGTTAGTCAGAAGAAATATGACCAGTAATTGTCATTGAAAATTATTTTAAAATATTTAATATTACAGTTTTTATTTCAATACATTTGTTTAAACTATTAGTTATCAAGCCTATTTTGAGCTAAATGGCCAAGCCCCATTTTAAAAAAATATGACTTTTATCACTGTATGCAGTAATAACTCTGGAATGCTTCTACATATCCCCGTAATTCTGAAAGTGTTTTTTGTGACACATTGTACTTTACATTAACTGTAAATTTAGGTCAATATATTTTTAGTTTTTTTCTGTGAAAATATCTAAATTTTGTTTAAAATTTTGAAATATTAGTCATTTTTATTCTTTGACTGCTTATATCCTTAAACCAACTTGTCGCACCACACAAAAATGTAAATAAATAGCATTTTTCATATGTGTACTTTTTGTCAGCATTCACTTTCAAACCTCCTTTTATTTTGTTAGGATGTTAGAAATGTTAGATTTCTCACAAAATGCGGTGATGCACCATATTTCTTCAGAATCTACTGTTTGGCCACACAGCAGGGCTTTGAAAATAAGAGCGCTATTTGGATTTTGGAATGCAGATTTTGCAAGAATAGTTTGCAGGTAAAATTTGCAGAGTACCAAAAGTACCAAAACAGCAGAAACCCCCCCAAAGTGACCCCATTTTAGAAATTACTTCTCACAATGAATTCATATACACCACAGCATTTCATAGTCAAACATACATGGTTGAAATCATTCAGCTAGTGTCTGATACATGCTTTCTTTATCAGCTATCAGGTTCCCTTTAAATCCTCTTACAGCTAAGTGAAATGGAAATAAACAAAACAGAGGAAAAATTACAAAAAAATAATAATTTGCTCAAATGGAAAAGTTCCCATTTCTCATCTTTTTAACATTTTATTTTCTGTAGATAGTTAAGATTTTTAGGCCTTTTACATTTTCTTTAAATAATCAGTCCACGTGCTTTGTTTATTTTCTCCTTAAAATGTAAAGAATCAAGAAAAATGATGTTGCCGAAACCCGGGATCGAACCAGGGACCTTTAGATCTTCAGTCTAACGCTCTCCCATCTGAGCTATTTCGGCCAAACACAAACAACTTTAGGAGTGCTAGACACTTGGCAAATGTCAAGCGAAACCCCTGAAAGTAGATATTTTTATTTTTGCTTTGACTAGTTTTTGCAGCATGATTTCTATTTGAAACTCCTGCTATTTTGTTGTACATATTTAATAACTTTCATTAACTCTTTGTGAATGAGTAGAAAAAAACAGCAATTTTGACAGAGATTTTTTTACATTTTCAATTTGACTCCATTCATCAGGTTCATTCAAACCCTGTGTTTGTGAGACAGGTGATGGTTGCACATAAAAGACAATGTGCATGCATAATGTTACATCAAGTTTTATTTGTTATTAAATGCAAATAATTGGAGCAAAAAAGGAGACAACAATTTAGAGAAAATATTTTAATGATTGTTAACTTTCAATGTGAAAACATTTGTCCCAAAATGTGCTGAAGCTTAGATGTCAGTATCGCATGTGCATTTCAGACTTTAAAACTATGATTACCTGCTTTTTAAGCTTTTGTTTATTAAGTATTTTTATGGTCTATTGATGAATGAGGTAATCAAATATGAAATTAGACTTACCGGCAATTCAGTTTATAGAAATCTCCCAGAACAGCCCCATAGGATGTGGAGTCTCCGCCCTAATAGGGAAAGAGAACACAAAGAGTTGAAATAGTCCCGCCCCATTGACCGCCGGCATTATATTTATAGTGCCAAGACAGCTAACATATGCACATAAAAACTATTTCACGGTCCTAGAGTTCCGTTTATAGACGACAATTTCAGATTCACCCCAAAGACTCCCAGGTAGTGGTAACTTTGGGATCGGATTTTTTAAGGCCCATTGCTAAGTTTGGTTTGATCCCCATCTAATCAATAATTGACTGAGAATCTGTATAGTTTCATGAAAAGGTGATGTAAGAAGTGGGATTTGAACCCACGCCTCCAAGAGAGACTGCGACCTGAACGCAGCGCCTTAGAACACTCAGCCATCCTGACTTCTTGTGGATTTTGTGCCTTAACTCTTTCCAAGTTAGTCAGAAGAAATATGACCAGTAATTGTCATTGAAAATTATTTTAAAATATTTAATATTACAGTTTTTATTTCAATACATTTGTTTAAACTATTAGTTATCAAGCCTATTTTGAGCTAAATGGCCAAGCCCCATTTTAAAAAAATATGACTTTTATCACTGTATGCAGTAATAACTCTGGAATGCTTCTACATATCCCCGTAATTCTGAAAGTGTTTTTTGTGACACATTGTACTTTACATTAACTGTAAATTTAGGTCAATATATTTTTAGTTTTTTTCTGTGAAAATATCTAAATTTTGTTTAAAATTTTGAAATATTAGTCATTTTTATTCTTTGACTGCTTATATCCTTAAACCAACTTGTCGCACCACACAAAAATGTAAATAAATAGCATTTTTCATATGTGTACTTTTTGTCAGCATTCACTTTCAAACCTCCTTTTATTTTGTTAGGATGTTAGAAATGTTAGATTTCTCACAAAATGCGGTGATGCACCATATTTCTTCAGAATCTACTGTTTGGCCACACAGCAGGGCTTTGAAAATAAGAGCGCTATTTGGATTTTGGAATGCAGATTTTGCAAGAATAGTTTGCAGGTAAAATTTGCAGAGTACCAAAAGTACCAAAACAGCAGAAACCCCCCCAAAGTGACCCCATTTTAGAAATTACTTCTCACAATGAATTCATATACACCACAGCATTTCATAGTCAAACATACATGGTTGAAATCATTCAGCTAGTGTCTGATACATGCTTTCTTTATCAGCTATCAGGTTCCCTTTAAATCCTCTTACAGCTAAGTGAAATGGAAATAAACAAAACAGAGGAAAAATTACAAAAAAATAATAATTTGCTCAAATGGAAAAGTTCCCATTTCTCATCTTTTTAACATTTTATTTTCTGTAGATAGTTAAGATTTTTAGGCCTTTTACATTTTCTTTAAATAATCAGTCCACGTGCTTTGTTTATTTTCTCCTTAAAATGTAAAGAATCAAGAAAAATGATGTTGCCGAAACCCGGGATCGAACCAGGGACCTTTAGATCTTCAGTCTAACGCTCTCCCATCTGAGCTATTTCGGCCAAACACAAACAACTTTAGGAGTGCTAGACACTTGGCAAATGTCAAGCGAAACCCCTGAAAGTAGATATTTTTATTTTTGCTTTGACTGGTTTTTGCAGCATGATTTCTATTTGAAACTCCTGCTATTTTGTTGTACATATTTAATAACTTTCATTAACTCTTTGTGAATGAGTAGAAAAAAACAGCAATTTTGACAGAGATTTTTTTACATTTTCAATTTGACTCCATTCATCAGGTTCATTGACCGCCAGCAGTATTTTTATAGTGCCAAGACAGCTAACATATGCACATAAAAACTATTTCACGGTCCTAGAGTTCCGTTTATACAGGTCCTTCTCAAAAAATTAGCATATAGTGTTAAATTTCATTATTTACCATAATGTAATGATTACAATTAAACTTTCATATATTATAGATTCATTATCCACCAACTGAAATTTGTCAGGTCTTTTATTGTTTTAATACTGATGATTTTGGCATACAACTCCTGATAACCCAAAAAACCTGTCTCAATAAATTAGCATATTTCACCCGTCCAATCAAATAAAAGTGTTTTTTAATAACAAACAAAAAACCATCAAATAATAATGTTCAGTTATGCACTCAATACTTGGTCGGGAATCCTTTGGCAGAAATGACTGCTTCAATGCGGCGTGGCATGGAGGCAATCAGCCTGTGACACTGCTGAGATGTTATGGAGGCCCAGGATGCTTCAATAGCGGCCTTAAGCTCATCCAGAGTGTTGGGTCTTGCGTCTCTCAACTTTCTCTTCACAATATCCCACAGATTCTCTATGGGGTTCAGGTCAGGAGAGTTGGCAGGCCAATTGAGCACAGTAATACCATGGTCAGTAAACCATTTACCAGTGGTTTTGGCACTGTGAGCAGGTGCCAGGTCGTGCTGAAAAATGAAATCTTCATCTCCATAAAGCATTTCAGCCGATGGAAGCATGAAGTGCTCCAAAATCTCCTGATAGCTAGCTGCATTGACCCTGCCCTTGATGAAACACAGTGGACCAACACCAGCAGCTGACATGGCACCCCACACCATCACTGACTGTGGGTACTTGACACTGGACTTCAGGCATTTTGGCATTTCCTTCTCCCCAGTCTTCCTCAAGACTCTGGCACCTTGATTTCCGAATGACATGCAAAATTTGCTTTCATCAGAAAAAAGTACTTGGGACCACTTAGCAACAGTAAAGTGCTGCTTTTAAGTGGCTTTACCTGGGGAATGCGGCACCTGTAGCCCATTTCCAGCACACGCCTGTGCACGGTGGCTCTGGATGTTTCCACACCAGACTCAGTCCACTGCTTCCTCAGGTTCCCCAAGGTCTGGAATCGGTCCTTCTCCACAATCTTCCTCAGGGTCCGGTCACCTCTTCTCGTTGTACAGCGTTTTCTGCCACATTGTTTCCTTCCAACAGACTTACCATTGAGGTGCCTTGATACAGCACTCTGGGAACAGCCTATTTGTTGAGAAATTTCTTTCTGGGTCTTACCCTCTTGCTTGAGGGTGTCAATGATGGCCTTCTTGACATCTGTCAGGTCGCTAGTCTTACCCATGATGGGGGTTTTGAGTAATGAACCAGGCAGGGAGTTTT
Source organism: Ranitomeya variabilis (assembly GCF_051348905.1). Taxonomy (NCBI): domain Eukaryota; kingdom Metazoa; phylum Chordata; class Amphibia; order Anura; family Dendrobatidae; genus Ranitomeya; species Ranitomeya variabilis. Next base: position 316,220,481 of record NC_135235.1, read on the forward strand.
TAAAAGCCTCAGGTATCTTTTGCATGTGTTTAGAGTTAATTAGTTGATTCAGAAGATTAGGGTAATAGGTCGTTTAGAGAACCTTTTCTTGATATGCTAATTTATTGAGACAGGTTTTTTGGGTTATCAGGAGTTGTAGGCCAAAATCATCAGTATTAAAACAATAAAAGACCTGACAAATTTCAGTTGGTGGATAATGAATCTATAATATATGAAAGTTTAATTGTAATCATTACATTATGGTAAATAATGAAATTTAACACTATATGCTAATTTTTTGAGAAGGACCTGTATACGACAATTTCAGATTCACCCCAAAGACTCCCAGGTAGTGGTAACTTTGGGATCGGATTTTTTAAGGCCCATTGCTAAGTTTGGTTTGATCCCCATCTAATCAATAATTGACTGAGAATCTGTATAGTTTCATGAAAAGGTGATGTCAGAAGTGGGATTTGAACCCACGCCTCCAAGAGAGACTGCGACCTGAACGCAGCGCCTTAGACCACTCGGCCATCCTGACTTCTTGTGGATTTTTCATATGTGTACTTTTTGTCAGCATTCACTTTCAAACCTCCTTTTATTTTGTTAGGATGTTAGAAATGTTAGATTTCTCACAAAATGCGGTGATGCACCATTGTTATGGAAATATTAGGGTTGGATAAATATATCCCTGTGTGTGCTGTGGCCGCTCCCAATTAGACTGAGTATTTTGAGCGCTCATCAAGAATGGACTGTACACAACTGTGACAGAACAACATTCCATCAATACCGATACTTTATTGTACATACATAGTTTTATATTTTCACATAGAAAGGAGTGGTTAGGGGTTGTCAGGGGTGGTTAGTTAATTACCATATTGTCTAGCTCCTCTGTCATTGGTTATCTAAACATATATGGAATATTGTGATTAATGCTCATATGACTGCTGATCAAGCAACTAAACTCGAGTTCTCTGTCTAGGACAAAGTGGAGACACCTGACACTGTTGGTCTGCCGTTTCAGCAAGATTCAGCTAGATTCTAGGCATTATCTCAGACATCTGACCCGATTTCCTGTTTTTAAGATGGAAAAACCCCATATGATCTGTCTGGGTTATATCAGTTTGTCAGCCATTTTAAACCATTTATTATAATGTATATATTAGATGTGAGCATATAAGTATATATTTGATTATAGAGGAGTATACATGCAAGTGAGATCTACATGATATATATATTTCTATCACAAGCCCCCCTTAGATATCACTTGCCCTAATCCTAGCCTCCTGTCCCAAAGCGCTGCAACTCTTTTGTGCTGTTGGCGAACTGACACAAGCCTAACGCCTGTGCCCCACTCCATACAGACTTTTCGCAAATGGGCGGTCAGGAGATCTGTCCCTAACGGGGGTTCGTTGCAATCAGTCTCTTAGTCAATAGCATGTGTAGTGAGCGATGTGCAGTCTTTATCAGGTAGGTCATCTGTTCGGTCAGGCCGCAACATCTTTCTGGCTTGGGTGTCATCTTCTGGTAGGGGAGCTTTCTTGCCATGCGATGAGTGGATCCAAGTGGGTCTTCCATCCAGTTTCACAGAGTTTGGTGTCATTAGCAGCACTTGAGCAGGATCATCAAATCTGGGATCGAGTGGTGTTCTCCTTACAAGCTTTTTCACCAACACCCAGTCTCCTGGCTTCTAGGAGTGCATACCGGACACTGAATCTGGATCTGGCAATGAAGAAAAAACTCGAGAATGGATGTTAGCAAGTTTCTTGGTGATTTCAATTACATAAGCAGACAAAGTATCATATTACATAATCAGCTGCTAAGGGAAAGGATACCCCTAACCTGGGACTAGACACAAACAAAATTTCATATGGTGACAGCTTTTCTGGGCCTCTGGGAGTGTGCCTGAACACTGAGTAGTGTGATTGGGAGTGTGTAGGCCTAAGTCTGACCCTACTGCTGACTAGATCTCTCATGTGAGGTTTGCTGTGAATGCAGGTCCCTGGTCACTCTCTATCACTTCTGGGACCCCATAGCTGCATATCTCGTCTCTGAGAGTAGCTTCTTTGCAGTAGTCTTTGCTGACTGGTTCCTCACTGGGAAAGCTTCTGGCCATCCTGAGAACACGTCCGCGACCACAAGGGCATATTCGAATCCTCCACTTGGCGGCGTCTGGATGTGGTCTATCTGGATCCTCTGGAAGGGGGTACAGTGGTCTGGCAAGTTGATGTGTGGGAACTTTCTTCATTCTTCCAGGGTTGCATTTGCCACAGGTTAGACAGCTGTTTATGAATTTGGCTGTTAGGGTGGAGATTTCTGGAGCGAACCAGTAAGCACCAATCGGATCATTCATCTGTGTCTTTAATCTGTGTGTGGGCCCATGTGCCCACTGGACCACCATAGGGTACATGCTTCGGGGTAAACAGGGTTTGTAGTCCATTTAGTATACCCTTCCTTCTTCATGTGTTGCTCACTTCTGCATCCAGCATTCCTTCTTGTCCTTTGGGGCTTGCTCTTGCAGCTTTTTTGAGCAGATCACAGGATGTCATCTTGTCAGGTTTCCTGTCTTCAGCCGTCCTGTAGTAGCCGTCCGGCTCTACGACCTCTTCCACTTGTCCATATTGTCTTCCCTTGACTGTTTCTTTGGCTGCCATATCCGCCATGTTGTTGCCTCGTGCCCCTACTGTGTTCAGTTTTCCATGTGCTTTGACTTTTAGCATTGTCACCACTTTTGGAAGTTGAAGTGTGTTCAGCAGGTCCTTAATGGCTCCATTGATGCTTCACGGTTGTTCCGCTTGCTGTGAGGAAGTCCCTTGCAGCCCAGATGGGTCCGAAGTCGTGTGCTATGCCATGCAAGTACCTTGAATCGGTATACATTTTCTCAGTCTTGTCTTCTGCCATCTGGTAGGCCTTCATCAGCGCTATCAGTTCTGCTTCCTGGGCTGACAGACTGGGCGGCAGACTTCTGGACCACAGGATCTCTTGATTGCTGGTCGCTGCACCTCCCGTGTGGAATCTTCCTTCATCATCTGCAAATCTGGAGCCATCCACATAGAGGATCAACTCTGGGTTGGTCAGTGGCTCTTCTGCCATCTTGGGTAGTCCTGCTGTTTCCTGTTGCATGATGCTGAAGCAATCATGGTCATCCGTCCGGAGCAAATTCAGATCCCTGCAGAAGGTATCATGCAGATTTTGATCAGACTTTTTATCTGAGGATCCGTATCTGTATCCCCCCTTGGGAGTGGGAGTAGAGTGGACGGATTGAGGCCTGTGCATCTGGAGATGGTGACATTGTTGGGCAGGAGTAGAGAGCACTGGAGGCGAAGATGCCTGGCGGTGGAGAGATGTTTTAGCTGGGTTTGGTTGAGGATTGCTGAGATGTCATGCAGAGCCAGGATTTCCAATGGTTTTTCCACTGATGTCAGTAGTCCTGTCCAGGAGGGCGTGTGCTGCAACTGCTGCTCTCTTGCGGGAGGAAGAGGCTCCCCTTGCAACTGGATCCAGGCAAGCTGAAAAGTAGTCCGAAAGTCTCTGCTTTCCCCCCTGAAGCTGTGTCAGGACTCCAGTAGCAAGGCCTTCTCTTCTCATCAAGTAGAGACGGAATGGCTTCTTGTAGTCAGATAGGCCTAGTGCTGGCGCTGAGACTACAGAGCCTTTTAACTTCTTGAACGAACTGAAGGCCACATCTGTCTGGAGGAACGGGGTCACGCTGTTTTATTTACACAGAGGCTGCATTAGGACGGAAGCATCAGGGACCCAGGCTCTGCAATACGAAACTAGACCAAGGAAGGCCTGTAGCACCTTTGGAGTTGTTGGAGGAACCATCTTCTCCACTGTGGTCCTCCGGTCATCTGTCAGGTGTTTCGCCTGGTGAGCAATACAGTGTCTCTGGAACGTAACTTGCTTCAGACACCACTGGACTTTGTTCTTTGAGATCTTGCAGTGCTGCTCCGCCAGGTAGAGTAGGAGATACAAGGAATGGGCTTTACACGTGTCAAAGTCAATTGCACAAAGGAGTAGATTGTCCATGTATTGTAGCAGGGTCACTTCTGCTTGTTCTGTGACTCAGTTGGTGAGAACTGTGGACATTGCTTTGGTGAACTGTGAAGGGCTGTTCTGGGCCCACTGTGGCATCACTGTCCATGTGTGGTGTCCCCCCTGGTGCATTAAGGCAAACAGGAACTGGTCATCCGGGTGAAGGGGGAACACTGGAGAAAACCTTAGCCAGGTCGGTCACTGTGAACACTTTTGCTGTGGCAGGCACATTCGAGAGCAGAGTGTGCGGATTCGGCATAATTGTTTCAAACTCTGTGGCGTCATTCACAGCTCTCAGGTTATATACCATTCTGAACTTGGCTGGCTCTCCTTTTACAGTCTTTTTCTTGACGGGGAAAAATGATTCCTATTTCCAGGTAGACCTTCAGTTGGTCAGAGGCAGCTTGACTCTAGGCCTGGCCTGGGCCTTTCGAGGGTACGGGGTACATGGCTTGAGTGACACCCATACTGGGGCAACTTGAGGTTTTCTCACGTGCTGGGGTCGCTTAGACCATAGACTTTCTGGTACTATGTCCAGTACCTCCTTGAGTAGGCCTCATTGGTTGCTTAATGTTCTTGTAGGGCCGCCAGCATGACTCTTCTTGGGTCAGGGATGAAGAAAGTGTCACTGTCCCATCTTCCTGGAACACTGTGATTGCCTTCAGCTTCTGCAGTAGGTTCACTCCCAGCAGGTTGAGTGGCAGGTCCTTTACACCACAAACTGGGACAGGATAGAGTGTCCTGGCTGAGTGCACACGCTCAGTGGCTTTGTAAGCTGAGAATGTCTGACTTGACCATCAATGCCCATGCGAGACACGGAGGATTCTGATAGGCAGGTGGGATCAGCGAGTTCCACAGGTGTCATCACACTTCTGGCTGCACCACTTTGGATCTGACAACGCCATCCATTTTAAGGGTAATTTGAGGTAGTGGTCTTGCAGATGAAGTTTTACATGTCAGGAGCGTAGTGTCTTGCGGACCTGGCTTGCTTGCCTCTGTCCTATGGACGGGGTACTTCACTGCTTTCTGCACTTCCTCCTTGACCTGTTTCTCTGGACCAACTCTTGAGTTGCATGGGTCCAGTCTCTTCGGGGGCGTGGGTGCCCTGCACTGGTTCTGGAAATGGCCAAACTTGCCACAGATGTAACACTTGACACTTTTTCTGTCTTTGTAGGGTGGTTGTGCTTTCAGGTCAGTGGTCACCATGAGAGGGGCTGTCTTCTGCACCCCTGGTTGGGACTCAATCCCTTTGGCTACTGTGGACAACGGCATGATGGGTACTGTAGCGGCAGCGGGGTCCGGCCTGCTGATTGAAGCTGCGGTGGTAAGACGGGGCCTGCAGGTGCATTCGTGGCGAGGCCCGGGGGTGCCATGAGACCGGCGGCTGCATCCAACCCAAGGTCTTGGGGCATTACAGGGGCTGTGGCTGCATCTGCCATCACTTCTTCCCCCTGCTCCAACATAGCTTCTCCCCTTTGCTAACCTTATTGAGGTCGGTGTCTCCTCTCTGGAGTCTGCAGCGGTTCTTCTGGTGTGTTGGTCGGCACTTTGCAGCGTCTTCACCTCTGGCTCCCCTTCCAGCGTTGTCAGCAGCACGGCACCTGTTTCCTTCTTTGCGCTCTTTGTGGTGCTATAATGGCGGCAGTTTTGGCGACAATCGGCAATAAACAGTCTCCTAGGCGCACATAAAACATTTTTTTTCTGGGTCAGTCCACTGCTATTGACCTGTTCCTAGGCCTAGCCATTATCAGTGGTTTCCTGATTGGCTGTCTCAGTCCATGCCCAAAGGCCTGTGTATCTGGTCATGAATGGTGAAGCCCAAGTCTTGGAATACTTGCATTACTCTGCAATGAAACTTCTTTACAGACTCTGTCTTATCTTGGCTCATGTCATGGCTCACTCTCTGAGCTGTTCAATTAGCTGTGGCCCTGACTTCCAAGCGTGTATGTCTGATTCTGCTGGAAGTTTGAATTGTTCCTTCATGATTGGCCAGAGTGCATCACCTGCTTCTATTTTCATTCATGGCCCAGAGATCATTCCAGCTGGCTGCATATGTTCACTGCTTCTGCTACATTCTTCGGTAAAATGGCATGGGATGCATCCCTGGGTCTGGACTATTGTCACCTGACTTGAAGTGCAGTGCACATAGTGTAATGGTGGTGCCTCTATCTGCCCTTGCATTCTTGGTGCCTGTGGGTTTCTTTTCTAGTACTAGACAGCATGTATGATGTTCCCTCTTCATCTTCATCAGAAGAATAGTTGTGACAGCTTGTACTGGGGTCATACACTGACTGATTTTGAACTTAGAAGTTGCTTTTTTATGTGAGGATGTCTCCCCCCTTGCTGAAGCTATGATGGATTAGGATTATAGTTTCATGTTGGTGTGAATGTGGATGTAGGCAGCTCTGACCGGTGCTGAAGCTGTACATTATCAATACATGGTGATATCAAAGTTCATGTAAAACCTTAAGGGTTACAATATTGTTGACTGTGAAATGAGGTAACGGAGGATCTGTCAGTGAGCTCGTTCTGATATCACTCCTCCCCCCTCTGCACCCAGGGCTGAGCTGCCTGCTGCCTGATATGTCTGGGGCTGCCCACTGTAGGGGGGGCTTTCACCTTCTTTCCCCGATATCACAACTGGCAATGGCTGGTTTGTGCCAGGGGCATATAGGGAAAACTTGTGCTGTAAGCACCATATTGTTTGAATTGGGCGTTGGCCCAGCCGGCAACACGGAGGAAAAAAGAGGAAGAAGAAGGAGGAGGGGGTGATGAGTGAGACAAAGGAATAGTAGGAGGGGAGAGAGAATGTGGAGAGAGAGAGAAGAAAGGTGTGGTGGGGGAGTGGATAAGGAGGGAGGAGAAGATGGGAGGAGAGGAGAAGAGAGGAGTGGAGAAAGAGGGGAAGAGAGAGAAGAGAAAAAATGTGGAGGAAGAGGAAAGGAGAGAGAGAGAGAGAGAGAGAGAGAGAGAGTGCGGAGAGAAAAGACTCAGAGGAAAAAGAGGATAGATTAGAACAACAAGAATAATAGAGAGGAGCAATTATGCCTTCTCCCTGTAGGGAGAGACGGGGCGCACCACATACTGTGCAAAAATAACTACCTATACCATGGATTCTGCTAAAAGCAGACTGCGCAGATTCTCCCGTCTCATACCCACAAAAATCACTTCCTGGTTTGCTCACATAACTTTCTGTACTACCTAAACGATGTAAGCTCTGCTGCCACTTCATACCATGTATTAGTATTCAGCAATCTAACATCAGCTACTGTAACTTCCCTAATTATCCTTTCTACGTCATGCCACTCCGCAGCTTGAAGTCTGCCATTCTAATGAATTTCACGTACTTTATACCTTCCAAAATCTTCACATACTTAACACCTTCGTGTCCTGCCTCTATCTAGGGGCTGTTTTCTCATCAGGAAGTAAAAAGACTTTCCTGTTGCTCGGCCACTTTATTCCCCATAGCAAAAGCAAAAAAATGAAAATGAAAAACACACAAAAATGAGAAAAGAAAACAGTACTAAAAAAAACTTCTAAAAATGAATATATAAAACACTAAGAAAAACTCAAAACGATAAGAAAAACCGTCAAAAACTTAGTTCACAACCAAAAACTCCAAACTTTGATACAAGAGTAAGGAAAAAAAAAACTTTTTTCAAAAATATATATATATAAAAAAATAAAAAGGTAAAGAGATTGAAGATTGAGGAAAACTTAATTAAAAACTTTAAAATGCCGCAAAAAGAAAGACCCTTTAAGAGAGTAAAAAAAATTAAAAATGAAAACGGCTTTTCTCTTTTTTTTTTTTTTTCCTTTAGAATCTCTTTAGGTCACATCAAAAAATGATAGATACAATTTAAATTTCACTTCTTCACAAAAAAAACTACACATAGCCAGCGTTGCAAAAGAAAAAGAAAAAAACAGATATGACAGTGTGATTTACAATGCATATCTCCGCTTCAGCTGAAAAAAGAGGAAGTTTAAGAGAACTATTTCTGCTTCTTAAAGCGGCAATAGTACATGACACAAACAGACAGATAGACAATCCGAGAGACGCCCTTTTAAATTCTGTGACACATGCAGGTTGAGCTGGGAACAGACTACTGCCAATCGCACTGGACGCACCTGCGCCCGGGTTCTACCACCCCGGTCCGGACGTCCTGACTGGATCGCCGGCACTACGGGAATCTGCAGTAGCCCTCTTAAGTTATCACTACCCGTGCCTGGATCATGGGACCACCTGCCCCGGAACTCTGCGTGTTCCTCCTATGCACGGGAATCCTGCAATAACTTATCGAGCGATTTGACATCCTGCGGTCTGTTTCTCAGCAACCACAAACAAAAGTCACTTTTTCCTTCTTCTCTCGGATTTTACACAAATACATATACACGGCTCACAGCAGACACCTCCCAGGGTGGATTCGTGGCTCCGGATTTTTTACACTACCTGGGAATTTGTGACCACATCTTACCGGCAAGAAGCATAGACAAGGACTGGGCACAGGGGACTTTCAGGTAAGATGATAACATTTTCTTACCTTACTTATGGAGCTGCGCAGTCTCCTGCCCCTGTGCCAGGCCACGGCCATAACTTCCGTATCTCCGGTAAGAAGGATCACGTGCTTTTCATCCGGGCCTCGCTGTTGGGGGCCATTAATGTTATGGAAATATTAGGGTTGGATAAATATATCCCTGTGTGTGCTGTGGCCGCTCCCAATTAGACTGAGTATTTTGAGCGCTCATCAAGAATGGACTGTACACAACTGTGACAGAACAACATTCCATCAATACCGATACTTTATTGTACATACATAGTTTTATATTTTCACATAGAAAGGAGTGGTTAGGGGTTGTCAGGGGTGGTTAGTTAATTACCATATTGTCTAGCTCCTCTGTCATTGGTTATCTAAACATATATGGAATATTGTGATTAATGCTCATATGACTGCTGATCAAGCAACTAAACTCGAGTTCTCTGTCTAGGACAAAGTGGAGACACCTGACACTGTTGGTCTGCCGTTTCAGCAAGATTCAGCTAGATTCTAGGCATTATCTCAGACATCTGACCCGATTTCCTGTTTTTAAGATGGAAAAACCCCATATGATCTGTCTGGGTTATATCAGTTTGTCAGCCATTTTAAACCATTTATTATAATGTATATATTAGATGTGAGCATATAAGTATATATTTGATTATAGAGGAGTATACATGCAAGTGAGATCTACATGATATATATATTTCTATCACACCATATTTCTTCAGAATCTACTGTTTGGCCACACAGCAGGGCTTTGAAAATAAGAGCGCTATTTGGATTTTGGAATGCAGATTTTGCAAGAATAGTTTGCAGGTAAAATTTGCAGAGTACCAAAAGTACCAAAACAGCAGAAACCCCCCCAAAGTGACCCCATTTTAGAAATTACTTCTCACAATGAATTCATATACACCACAGCATTTCATAGTCAAACATACATGGTTGAAATCATTCAGCTAGTGTCTGATACATGCTTTCTTTATCAGCTATCAGGTTCCCTTTAAATCCTCTTACAGCTAAGTGAAATGGAAATAAACAAAACAGAGGAAAAATTACAAAAAAATAATAATTTGCTCAAATGGAAAAGTTCCCATTTCTCATCTTTTTAACATTTTATTTTCTGTAGATAGTTAAGATTTTTAGGCCTTTTACATTTTCTTTAAATAATCAGTCCACGTGCTTTGTTTATTTTCTCCTTAAAATGTAAAGAATCAAGAAAAATGATGTTGCCGAAACCCGGGATCGAACCAGGGACCTTTAGATCTTCAGTCTAACGCTCTCCCATCTGAGCTATTTCGGCCAAACACAAACAACTTTAGGAGTGCTAGACACTTGGCAAATGTCAAGCGAAACCCCTGAAAGTAGATATTTTTATTTTTGCTTTGACTGGTTTTTGCAGCATGATTTCTATTTGAAACTCCTGCTATTTTGTTGTACATATTTAATAACTTTCATTAACTCTTTGTGAATGAGTAGAAAAAAACAGCAATTTTGAGAGAGATTTTTTTACATTTTCAATTTGACTCCATTCATCAGGTTCATTGACCGCCAGCAGTATTTTTAAAGTGCCAAGACAGCTAACATATGCACATAAAAACTATTTCACGGTCCTAGAGTTCCGTTTATAGACGACAATTTCAGATTCACCCCAAAGACTCCCAGGTAGTGGTAACTTTGGGATCAGATTTTTTAAGGCCCATTGCTAAGTTTGGTTTGATCCCCATCTAATCAATAATTGACTGAGAATCTGTATAGTTTCATGAAAAGGTGATGTCAGAAGTGGGATTTGAACCCACGCCTCCAAGAGAGACTGCGACCTGAACGCAGCGCCTTAGACCACTCGGCCATCCTGACTTCTTGTGGATTTTTCATATGTGTACTTTTTGTCAGCATTCACTTTCAAACCTCCTTTTATTTTGTTAGGATGTTAGAAATGTTAGATTTCTCACAAAATGCGGTGATGCACCATATTTCTTCAGAATCTACTGTTTGGCCACACAGCAGGGCTTTGAAAATAAGAGCGCTATTTGGATTTTGGAATGCAGATTTTGCAAGAATAGTTTGCAGGTAAAATTTGCAGAGTACCAAAAGTACCAAAACAGCAGAAACCCCCCCAAAGTGACCCCATTTTAGAAATTACTTCTCACAATGAATTCATATACACCACAGCATTTCATAGTCAAACATACATGGTTGAAATCATTCAGCTAGTGTCTGATACATGCTTTCTTTATCAGCTATCAGGTTCCCTTTAAATCCTCTTACAGCTAAGTGAAATGGAAATAAACAAAACAGAGGAAAAATTACAAAAAAATAATAATTTGCTCAAATGGAAAAGTTCCCATTTCTCATCTTTTTAACATTTTATTTTCTGTAGATAGTTAAGATTTTTAGGCCTTTTACATTTTCTTTAAATAATCAGTCCACGTGCTTTGTTTATTTTCTCCTTAAAATGTAAAGAATCAAGAAAAATGATGTTGCCGAAACCTGGGATCGAACCAGGGACCTTTAGATCTTCAGTCTAACGCTCTCCCATCTGAGCTATTTCGGCCAAACACAAACAACTTTAGGAGTGCTAGACACTTGGCAAATGTCAAGCGAAACCCCTGAAAGTAGATATTTTTATTTTTGCTTTGACTGGTTTTTGCAGCATGATTTCTATTTGAAACTCCTGCTATTTTGTTGTACATATTTAATAACTTTCATTAACTCTTTGTGAATGAGTAGAAAAAAACAGCAATTTTGACAGAGATTTTTTTACATTTTCAATTTGACTCCATTCATCAGGTTCATTCAAACCCTGTGTTTGTGAGACAGGTGATGGTTGCACATAAAAGACAATGTGCATGCATAATGTTACATCAAGTTTTATTTGTTATTAAATGCAAATAATTGGAGCAAAAAAGGAGACAACAATTTAGAGAAAATATTTTAATGATTGTTAACTTTCAATGTGAAAACATTTGTCCCAAAATGTACTGAAACTTAGATGTCAGTATCGCATGTGCATTTCAGACTTTAAAACTATGATTACCTGCTTTTTAAGCTTTTGTTTATTAAGTATTTTTATGGTCTATTGATGAATGAGGTAATCAAATATGAAATTAGACTTACCGGCAATTCAGTTTATAGAAATCTCCCAGAACAGCCCCATAGGATGTGGAGTCTCCGCCCTAATAGGGAAAGAGAACACAAAGAGTTGAAATAGTCCCGCCCCATTGACCGCCCGCAGTATTTTTATAGTGCCAAGACAGCTAACATATGCACATAAAACCTATTTCACGGTCCTAGAGTTCCGTTTATAGACGACAATTTCAGATTCACCCCAAAGACTCCCAGGTAGTGGTAACTTTGGGATCGGATTTTTTAAGGCCCATTGCTAAGTTTGGTTTGATCCCCATCTAATCAATAATTGACTGAGAATCTGTATAGTTTCATGAAAAGGTGATGTCAGAAGTGGGATTTGAACCCACGCCTCCAAGAGAGACTGCGACCTGAACGCAGCGCCTTAGACCACTCGGCCATCCTGACTTCTTGTGGATTCTGTGCCTTAACTCTTTCCAAGTTAGTCAGAAGAAATATGACCAGTAATTGCCATTGAAAATTATTTTAAAATATTTAATATTACAGTTTTTATTTCAATACATTTGTTTAAACTATTAGTTATCAAGCCTATTTTGAGCTAAATGGCCAAGCCCCATTTTAAAAAAATATGACTTTTATCACTGTATGCAGTAATAACTCTGGAATGCTTCTACATATCCCCGTAATTCTGAAAGTGTTTTTTGTGACACATTGTACTTTACATTAACTGTAAATTTAGGTCAATATATTTTTAGTTTTTTTCTGTGAAAATATCTAAATTTTGTTTAAAATTTTGAAATATTAGTCATTTTTATTCTTTGACTGCTTATATCCTTAAACCAACTTGTCGCACCACACAAAAATGTAAATAAATAGCATTTTTCATATGTGTACTTTTTGTCAGCATTCACTTTCAAACCTCCTTTTATTTTGTTAGGATGTTAGAAATGTTAGATTTCTCACAAAATGCGGTGATGCACCATATTTCTTCAGAATCTACTGTTTGGCCACACAGCAGGGCTTTGAAAATAAGAGCGCTATTTGGATTTTGGAATGCAGATTTTGCAAGAATAGTTTGCAGGTAAAATTTGCAGAGTACCAAAAGTACCAAAACAGCAGAAACCCCCCCAAAGTGACCCCATTTTAGAAATTACTTCTCACAATGAATTCATATACACCACAGCATTTCATAGTCAAACATACATGGTTGAAATCATTCAGCTAGTGTCTGATACATGCTTTCTTTATCAGCTATCAGGTTCCCTTTAAATCCTCTTACAGCTAAGTGAAATGGAAATAAACAAAACAGAGGAAAAATTACAAAAAAATAATAATTTGCTCAAATGGAAAAGTTCCCATTTCTCATCTTTTTAACATTTTATTTTCTGTAGATAGTTAAGATTTTTAGGCCTTTTACATTTTCTTTAAATAATCAGTCCACGTGCTTTGTTTATTTTCTCCTTAAAATGTAAAGAATCAAGAAAAATGATGTTGCCGAAACCCGGGATCGAACCAGGGACCTTTAGATCTTCAGTCTAACGCTCTCCCATCTGAGCTATTTCGGCCAAACACAAACAACTTTAGGAGTGCTAGACACTTGGCAAATGTCAAGCGAAACCCCTGAAAGTAGATATTTTTTTTTTTGCTTTGACTGGTTTTTGCAGCATGATTTCTATTTGAAACTCCTGCTATTTTGTTGTACATATTTAATAACTTTCATTAACTCTTTGTGAATGAGTAGAAAAAAACAGCAATTTTGACAGAGATTTTTTTACATTTTCAATTTGACTCCATTCATCAGGTTCATTGACCGCCAGCAGTATTTTTATAGTGCCAAGACAGCTAACATATGCACATAAAAACTATTTCACGGTCCTAGAGTTCCGTTTATGGACGACAATTTCAGATTCACCCCAAAGACTCCCAGGTAGTGGTAACTTTGGGATCAGATTTTTTAAGGCCCATTGCTAAGTTTGGTTTGATCCCCATCTAATCAATAATTGACTGAGAATCTGTATAGTTTCATGAAAAGGTGATGTCAGAAGTGGGATTTGAACCCACGCCTCCAAGAGAGACTGCGACCTGAACGCAGCGCCTTAGACCACTCGGCCATCCTGACTTCTTGTGGATTTTTCATATGTGTACTTTTTGTCAGCATTCACTTTCAAACCTCCTTTTATTTTGTTAGGATGTTAGAAATGTTAGATTTCTCACAAAATGCGGTGATGCACCATATTTCTTCAGAATCTACTGTTTGGCCACACAGCAGGGCTTTGAAAATAAGAGCGCTATTTGGATTTTGGAATGCAGATTTTGCAAGAATAGTTTGCAGGTAAAATTTGCAGAGTACCAAAAGTACCAAAACAGCAGAAACCCCCCCAAAGTGACCCCATTTTAGAAATTACTTCTCACAATGAATTCATATACACCACAGCATTTCATAGTCAAACATACATGGTTGAAATCATTCAGCTAGTGTCTGATACATGCTTTCTTTATCGGCTATCAGGTTCCCTTTAAATCCTCTTACAGCTAAGTGAAATGGAAATAAACAAAACAGAGGAAAAATTACAAAAAAATAATAATTTGCTCAAATGGAAAAGTTCCCATTTCTCATCTTTTTAACATTTTATTTTCTGTAGATAGTTAAGATTTTTAGGCCTTTTACATTTTCTTTAAATAATTAGTCCACGTGCTTTGTTTATTTTCTCCTTAAAATGTAAAGAATCAAGAAAAATGATGTTGCCGAAACCCGGGATCGAACCAGGGACCTTTAGATCTTCAGTCTAACGCTCTCCCATCTGAGCTATTTCGGCCAAACACAAACAACTTTAGGAGTGCTAGACACTTGGCAAATGTCAAGCGAAACCCCTGAAAGTAGATATTTTTATTTTTGCTTTGACTGGTTTTTGCAGCATGATTTCTATTTGAAACTCCTGCTATTTTGTTGTACATATTTAATAACTTTCATTAACTCTTTGTGAATGAGTAGAAAAAAACAGCAATTTTGACAGAGATTTTTTTACATTTTCAATTTGACTCCATTCATCAGGTTCATTGACCGCCAGCAGTATTTTTAAAGTGCCAAGACAGCTAACATATGCACATAAAAACTATTTCACGGTCCTAGAGTTCCGTTTATAGACGACAATTTCAGATTCACCCCAAAGACTCCCAGGTAGTGGTAACTTTGGGATCAGATTTTTTAAGGCCCATTGCTAAGTTTGGTTTGATCCCCATCTAATCAATAATTGACTGAGAATCTGTATAGTTTCATGAAAAGGTGATGTCAGAAGTGGGATTTGAACCCACGCCTCCACGAGAGACTGCGACCTGAACGCAGCGCCTTAGACCACTCGGCCATCCTGACTTCTTGTGGATTTTTCATATGTGTACTTTTTGTCAGCATTCACTTTCAAACCTCCTTTTATTTTGATAGGATGTTAGAAATGTTAGATTTCTCACAAAATGCGGTGATGCACCATATTTCTTCAGAATCTACTGTTTGGCCACACAGCAGGGCTTTGAAAATAAGAGCGCTATTTGGATTTTGGAATGCAGATTTTGCAAGAATAGTTTGCAGGTAAAATTTGCAGAGTACCAAAAGTACCAAAACAGCAGAAACCCCCCCAAAGTGACCCCATTTTAGAAATTACTTCTCACAATGAATTCATATACACCACAGCATTTCATAGTCAAACATACATGGTTGAAATCATTCAGCTAGTGTCTGATACATGCTTTCTTTATCAGCTATCAGGTTCCCTTTAAATCCTCTTACAGCTAAGTGAAATGGAAATAAACAAAACAGAGGAAAAATTACAAAAAAATAATAATTTGCTCAAATGGAAAAGTTCCCATTTCTCATCTTTTTAACATTTTATTTTTTGTAGATAGTTAAGATTTTTAGGCCTTTTACATTTTCTTTAAATAATTAGTCCACGTGCTTTGTTTATTTTCTCCTTAAAATGTAAAGAATCAAGAAAAATGATGTTGCCGAAACCCGGGATCGAACCAGGGACCTTTAGATCTTCAGTCTAACGCTCTCCCATCTGAGCTATTTCGGCCAAACACAAACAACTTTAGGAGTGCTAGACACTTGGCAAATGTCAAGCGAAACCCCTGAAAGTAGATATTTTTATTTTTGCTTTGACTGGTTTTTGCAGCATGATTTCTATTTGAAACTCCTGCTATTTTGTTGTACATATTTAATAACTTTCATTAACTCTTTGTGAATGAGTAGAAAAAAACAGCAATTTTGACAGAGATTTTTTTACATTTTCAATTTGACTCCATTCATCAGGTTCATTGACCGCCAGCAGTATTTTTATAGTGCCAAGACAGCTAACATATGCACATAAAAACTATTTCACAGTCCTAGAGTTCCGTTTATAGACGACAATTTCAGATTCACCCCAAAGACTCCCAGGTAGTGGTAACTTTGGGATCAGATTTTTTAAGGCCCATTGCTAAGTTTGGTTTGATCCCCATCTAATCAATAATTGACTGAGAATCTGTATAGTTTCATGAAAAGGTGATGTCAGAAGTGGGATTTGAACCCACGCCTCCAAGAGAGACTGCGACCTGAACGCAGCGCCTCAGACCACTCGGCCATCCTGACTTCTTGTGGATTTTTCATATGTGTACTTTTTGTCAGCATTCACTTTCAAACCTCCTTTTATTTTGTTAGGATGTTAGAAATGTTAGATTTCTCACAAAATGCGGTGATGCACCATATTTCTTCAGAATCTACTGTTTGGCCACACAGCAGGGCTTTGAAAATAAGAGCGCTATTTGGATTTTGGAATGCAGATTTTGCAAGAATAGTTTGCAGGTAAAATTTGCAGAGTACCAAAAGTACCAAAACAGCAGAAACCCCCCCAAAGTGACCCCATTTTAGAAATTACTTCTCACAATGAATTCATATACACCACAGCATTTCATAGTCAAACATACATGGTTGAAATCATTCAGCTAGTGTCTGATACATGCTTTCTTTATCAGCTATCAGGTTCCCTTTAAATCCTCTTACAGCTAAGTGAAATGGAAATAAACAAAACAGAGGAAAAATTACAAAAAAATAATAATTTGCTCAAATGGAAAAGTTCCCATTTCTCATCTTTTTAACATTTTATTTTCTGTAGATAGTTAAGATTTTTAGGCCTTTTACATTTTCTTTAAATAATTAGTCCACGTGCTTTGTTTATTTTCTCCTTAAAATGTAAAGAATCAAGAAAAATGATGTTGCCGAAACCCGGGATCGAACCAGGGACCTTTAGATCTTCAGTCTAACGCTCTCCCATCTGAGCTATTTCGGCCAAACACAAACAACTTTAGGAGTGCTAGACACTTGGCAAATGTCAAGCGAAACCCCTGAAAGTAGATATTTTTATTTTTGCTTTGACTGGTTTTTGCAGCATGATTTCTATTTGAAACTCCTGCTATTTTGTTGTACATATTTAATAACTTTCATTAACTCTTTGTGAATGAGTAGAAAAAAACAGCAATTTTGACAGAGATTTTTTTACATTTTCAATTTGACTCCATTCATCAGGTTCATTGACCGCCAGCAGTATTTTTAAAGTGCCAAGACAGCTAACATATGCACATAAAAACTATTTCACGGTCCTAGAGTTCCGTTTATAGACGACAATTTCAGATTCACCCCAAAGACTCCCAGGTAGTGGTAACTTTGGGATCAGATTTTTTAAGGCCCATTGCTAAGTTTGGTTTGATCCCCATCTAATCAATAATTGACTGAGAATCTGTATAGTTTCATGAAAAGGTGATGTCAGAAGTGGGATTTGAACCCACGCCTCCAAGAGAGACTGCGACCTGAACGCAGCGCCTTAGACCACTCGGCCATCCTGACTTCTTGTGGATTTTTCATATGTGTACTTTTTGTCAGCATTCACTTTCAAACCTCCTTTTATTTTGTTAGGATGTTAGAAATGTTAGATTTCTCACAAAATGCGGTGATGCACCATATTTCTTCAGAATCTACTGTTTGGCCACACAGCAGGGCTTTGAAAATAAGAGCGCTATTTGGATTTTGGAATGCAGATTTTGCAAGAATAGTTTGCAGGTAAAATTTGCAGAGTACCAAAAGTACCAAAACAGCAGAAACCCCCCCAAAGTGACCCCATTTTAGAAATTACTTCTCACAATGAATTCATATACACCACAGCATTTCATAGTCAAACATACATGGTTGAAATCATTCAGCTAGTGTCTGATACATGCTTTCTTTATCAGCTATCAGGTTCCCTTTAAATCCTCTTACAGCTAAGTGAAATGGAAATAAACAAAACAGAGGAAAAATTACAAAAAAATAATAATTTGCTCAAATGGAAAAGTTCCCATTTCTCATCTTTTTAACATTTTATTTTTTGTAGATAGTTAAGATTTTTAGGCCTTTTACATTTTCTTTAAATAATTAGTCCACGTGCTTTGTTTATTTTCTCCTTAAAATGTAAAGAATCAAGAAAAATGATGTTGCCGAAACCCGGGATCGAACCAGGGACCTTTAGATCTTCAGTCTAACGCTCTCCCATCTGAGCTATTTCGGCCAAACACAAACAGCTTTAGGAGTGCTAGACACTTGGCAAATGTCAAGCGAAACCCCTGAAAGTAGATATTTTTATTTTTGCTTTGACTGGTTTTTGCAGCATGATTTCTATTTGAAACTCCTGCTATTTTGTTGTACATATTTAATAACTTTCATTAACTCTTTGTGAATGAGTAGAAAAAAACAGCAATTTTGACAGAGATTTTTTTACATTTTCAATTTGACTCCATTCATCAGGTTCATTGACCGCCAGCAGTATTTTTATAGTGCCAAGACAGCTAACATATGCACATAAAAACTATTTCACGGTCCTAGAGTTCCGTTTATAGACGACAATTTCAGATTCACCCCAAAGACTCCCAGGTAGTGGTAACTTTGGGATCAGATTTTTTAAGGCCCATTGCTAAGTTTGGTTTGATCCCCATCTAATCAATAATTGACTGAGAATCTGTATAGTTTCATGAAAAGGTGATGTCAGAAGTGGGATTTGAACCCACGCCTCCAAGAGAGACTGCGACCTGAACGCAGCGCCTTAGACCACTCGGCCATCCTGACTTCTTGTGGATTTTTCATATGTGTACTTTTTGTCAGCATTCACTTTCAAACCTCCTTTTATTTTGTTAGGATGTTAGAAATGTTAGATTTCTCACAAAATGCGGTGATGCACCATATTTCTTCAGAATCTACTGTTTGGCCACACAGCAGGGCTTTGAAAATAAGAGCGCTATTTGGATTTTGGAATGCAGATTTTGCAAGAATAGTTTGCAGGTAAAATTTGCAGAGTACCAAAAGTACCAAAACAGCAGAAACCCCCCCAAAGTGACCCCATTTTAGAAATTACTTCTCACAATGAATTCATATACACCACAGCATTTCATAGTCAAACATACATGGTTGAAATCATTCAGCTAGTGTCTGATACATGCTTTCTTTATCAGCTATCAGGTTCCCTTTAAATCCTCTTACAGCTAAGTGAAATGGAAATAAACAAAACAGAGGAAAAATTACAAAAAAATAATAATTTGCTCAAATGGAAAAGTTCCCATTTCTCATCTTTTTAACATTTTATTTTCTGTAGATAGTTAAGATTTTTAGGCCTTTTACATTTTCTTTAAATAATCAGTCCACGTGCTTTGTTTATTTTGTCCTTAAAATGTAAAGAATCAAGAAAAATGATGTTGCCGAAACCCGGGATCGAACCAGGGACCTTTAGACCTTCAGTCTAACGCTCTCCCATCTGAGCTATTTCGGCCAAACACAAACAACTTTAGGAGTGCTAGACACTTGGCAAATGTCAAGCAAAACCCCTGAAAGTAGATATTTTTATTTTTGCTTTGACTGGTTTTTGCAGCATGATTTCTATTTGAAACTCCTGCTATTTTGTTGTACATATTTAATAACTTTCATTAACTCTTTGTGAATGAGTAGAAAAAAACAGCAATTTTGAGAGAGATTTTTTTACATTTTCAATTTGACTCCATTCATCAGGTTCATTCAAACCCTGTGTTTGTGAGACAGGTGATGGTTGCACATAAAAGACAATGTGCATGCATAATGTTACATCAAGTTTTATTTGTTATTAAATGCAAATAATTGGAGCAAAAAAGGAGACAACAATTTAGAGAAAATATTTTAATGATTGTTAACTTTCAATGTGAAAACATTTGTCCCAAAATGTGCTGAAACTTAGATGTCAGTATCGCATGTGCATTTCAGACTTTAAAACTATGATTACCTGCTTTTTAAGCTTTTGTTTATTAAGTATTTTTATGGTCTATTGATGAATGAGGTAATCAAATTATGAAAAATAATTATTTTGGCATCGCTTTATTCTGAGGACTATAACTTTTTTATTTTTTTGCTGATGATGCTGTATGGCGGCTCGTTTTTTGCGGGACAAGATGACGTTTTCAGCGGTAACATGGTTATTTATATCCGTCTTTTTGATCGCGTGTTATTCCACTTTTTGTTCGGCGGTATGGTAATAAAGCGTTGTTTTTTGCCTCGGTTTTTTTTTTTTCTTACGGTGTTTACTGAAG
Organism: Ranitomeya variabilis; assembly: GCF_051348905.1. Lineage (NCBI taxonomy): Eukaryota > Metazoa > Chordata > Amphibia > Anura > Dendrobatidae > Ranitomeya > Ranitomeya variabilis. The sequence goes on from NC_135235.1 coordinate 316,240,724, forward strand.
GGGTTAACTAGTGGGCCAGTTTTATAGGTTGGGTCGTTACGGACGCGGCGATACTAAATATGTGTACTTTTATTGTTTTTGTTTGTTTTTTTTAGATAAAGAAATGTATTTATGGGAATAATATTTTTTTATTATTATTATTTATTTAGGAATTATTTTTTTTTTTTTTTACACATGTGGAAATTTTTTTTTTTACTTTTTTACTTTGACCCAGGGGGGGACATCACAGATCGCAGATCTGATAGTGTGCACAGCACTCTATCAGATCTGCGATCATACTTTCATCGGAGCAGGCTGCAGCTTTCATCTGCAGCCTGCTCCGACCCGGAAGTGCTCCCTGCAGGACCCGGATACAGCCCCTCGGCCATTTTGGATCCGGGGCCTGCAGGGAGAAGACGTTCGGTACGAGGTGAGTACATCACCTTGTACCGATCGTCTCAGGGAAGCCCGCAGGGAGCCCCCTCCCTGCGCGATGCTTCCCTGTACCGCCGGTACACCGCGATCATGTTTGATCGCGGTGTGCCGGGGGTTAATGTGCCGGGGGCGGTCCGTGACCGCTCCTGGCACATAGTGCCGGATGTCAGCTGCGATATGCAGCCGACACCCGGCCGCGATCGGCCGCGCTCCCCCCGTGAGCGCGGCCGATCGCGTATGACGTACTATACCGTCACCGAGAATTAAGGCCCACCCCACCTCGATGGTATAGTACGTCATATGGGATTAAGGGGTTAAATGCAAATAATTGGAGCAAAAAAGGAGACAACAATTTAGAGAAAATATTTTAATGATTGTTAACTTTCAATGTGAAAACATTTGTCCCAAAATGTGCTGAAACTTAGATGTCAGTATCGCATGTGCATTTCAGACTTTAAAACTATGATTACCTGCTTTTTAAGCTTTTGTTTATTAAGTATTTTTATGGTCTATTGATGAATGAGGTAATCAAATATGAAATTAGACTTACCGGCAATTCAGTTTATAGAAATCTCCCAGAACAGCCCCATAGGATGTGGAGTCTCCGCCCTAATAGGGAAAGAAAACACAAAGAGTTGAAATAGTCCCGCCCCATTGACCGCCGGCAGTATTTTTATAGTGCCAAGACAGCTAACATATGCACATAAAAACTATTTCACGGTCCTAGAGTTCCGTTTATAGACGACAAATTCAGATTCACCCCAAAGACTCCCAGGTAGTGGTAACTTTGGGATCGGATTTTTTAAGGCCCATTGCTAAGTTTGGTTTGATCCCCATCTAATCAATAATTGACTGAGAATCTGTATAGTTTCATGAAAAGGTGATGTCAGAAGTGGGATTTGAACCCATGCCTCCAAGAGAGACTGCGACCTGAACGCAGCGCCTTAGACCGCTCAGCCATCCTGACGTCTTGTAGATTCTGTGCCTTAACTCTTTCCAAGTTAGTCAGCAGAAATATGACCAGTAATTGTCATTGAAAATTATTTTAAAATATTTAATATTACAGTTTTTATTTCAATACATTTGTTTAAACTATTAGTCATCAAGCCTATTTTGAGCTAAATGGCCAAGCCCCATTTTAAAAAAATATGACTTTTATCACTGTATGCAGTAATAACTCTGGAATGCTTCTACATATCCCCGTAATTCTGAAAGTGTTTTTTGTGACACATTGTACTTTACATTAACTGTAAATTTAGGTCAATATATTTTTAGTTTTTTTCTGTGAAAATATCTAAATTTTGTTTAAAATTTTGAAATATTAGTCATTTTTATTCTTTGACTGCTTATATCCTTAAACCAACTTGTCGCACCACACAAAAATGTAAATAAATAGCATTTTTCATATGTGTACTTTTTGTCAGCATTCACTTTCAAACCTCCTTTTATTTTGTTAGGATGTTAGAAATGTTAGATTTCTCACAAAATGCGGTGATGCACCATATTTCTTCAGAATCTACTGTTTGGCCACACAGCAGGGCTTTGAAAATAAGAGCGCTATTTGGATTTTGGAATGCAGATTTTGCAAGAATAGTTTGCAGGTAAAATTTGCAGAGTACCAAAAGTACCAAAACAGCAGAAACCCCCCCAAAGTGACCCCATTTTAGAAATTACTTCTCACAATGAATTCATATACACCACAGCATTTCATAGTCAAACATACATGGTTGAAATCATTCAGCTAGTGTCTGATACATGCTTTCTTTATCAGCTATCAGGTTCCCTTTAAATCCTCTTACAGCTAAGTGAAATGGAAATAAACAAAACAGAGGAAAAATTACAAAAAAATAATAATTTGCTCAAATGGAAAAGTTCCCATTTCTCATCTTTTTAACATTTTATTTTCTGTAGATAGTTAAGATTTTTAGGCCTTTTACATTTTCTTTAAATAATCAGTCCACGTGCTTTGTTTATTTTCTCCTTAAAATGTAAAGAATCAAGAAAAATGATGTTGCCGAAACCCGGGATCGAACCAGGGACCTTTAGATCTTCAGTCTAACGCTCTCCCATCTGAGCTATTTCGGCCAAACACAAACAACTTTAGGAGTGCTAGATAGGGTTGAGCGAAACGGGTCGATCATTTTCAAAAGTCGCCGACTTTTGGCTAAGTCGGCGTCTCATGAAACCCGATCCGACCCCTGTGCTTGTCGGCCATGCGGTACGCGACTTTCGCGCCAAAGTCGCGTTTCAATGACGCGAAAAGCGCCATTTCTCAGCCAATGAAGGTGAACGCAGAGTGTGGGCAGCGTGATGACATAGATCCTGGTCCCCACCATCTTAGAGAAGGGCATTGCAGTGATTGGCTTGCTGTCTGCGGCGTCACAGGGGCTATAAAGGGGCGTTCCCGCCGACCGCCATCTTACTGCTGCTGATCTGAGCTTAGGGAGAGGTTGCTGCCGCTTCGTCAGAAGCAGGGAGAGCGTTAGGCAGGGTCCACTAACCACCAAACCGCTTGTGCTGCAGCGATTTCCACTGTCCAACACCACCTTCGGTGTGCAGGGACTGTGGAAGCTATTTTTTTTTTTTTTTCCCCTCAGCGCTGTAGCTCATTGGGCTGCCCTAGAAGGCTCCGTGATAGCTGTATTGCTGTGTGTACGCCACTGTGGAAACCAACTGCTTTTTTCAAAGCACATATCCTCTTGTTCCTTCCTTTCTGCACAGCTATCTTTTTTGTTTGTCCACACTTTTTATTTAATTTGTGCATCAGTCCACTCCTATTGCTGCCTGCCATACCTGGCTTACATTACTGCAGGGAGATAGTAATTGTAGGACAGTTTTTTTTTTTTTTTTTTTTTTTTTTTTGTGGGAGATTAAGATTGGCATTTCTGCTACAGTGCCATCCCTGTGTGTGCCATCTCTCACTGAGTGGGCCATAGAAAGCCTATTTATTTTTTCCGTGATTTGTGTTCTAAAATCTACCTCAACACAAAAACACTACATCAATCAGTGGGAGAAAAATATTGGCCTCAGTCAGGGCTTGTGTGCCACTGCTGTGTGTGCTATCTCTCATTCAGTGGGCTATAGCAAGCCTATTTTTTTTTTTTTTTTTTAATATTATTTGGTTTCTAAAGTCTCCCTGAAAAAAAAAAAAAACCTAAAAAAACAGTGGGAGAGTAATATTGCCCTTTCAGCTTGTGTGCCAGTCTTGACTCCTGGGTGTGCCACCTCTCTCCCTCTCATTCAGTGGGCCATAGAAAGCCTATTTATTTTTTTTAAAAAATATTATTGGGTTTCTAAAGTCTCCCTGAAAAAACAAAAAATACATAAAAAAACAGTGGGAGAGTAATATTGCCCTTTCAGCTTGTGTGCCAGTCTTGACTCCTGGGTGTGCCACCTCTCTCCCTTTCATTCAGTGGGCCATAGAAAGCCTATTTATTTTTTCCGTGATTTGTGTTCTAAATTCTACCTCAACACAAAAACACTACATCAATCAGTGGGAGAAAAATATTGGCCTCAGTCAGGGCTTGTGTGCCACTGCTGTGTGTGCTATCTCTCATTCAGTGGGCTATAGCAAGCCTATTTTTTTTTTTTTTTTTTTTTTTTTAATATTATTTGGTTTCTAAAGTCTCCCTGAAAAAAAAAAAAAAACCTAAAAAAACAGTGGGAGAGTAATATTGCCCTTTCAGCTTGTGTGCCAGTCTTGACTCCTGGGTGTGCCACCTCTCTCCCTCTCATTCAGTGGGCCATAGAAAGCCTATTTATTTATTTTTTTTAATATTATTTGGTTTCTAATTCTCCCTGAAAAAAAAAAAAAAACCTAAAAAAACAGTGGGAGAATAATATTGCCCTTTCAGCTTGTGTGCCAGTCTTGACTCCTGGGTGTGCCACCTCTCTCCCTCTCATTCAGCGGGCCATAGAAAGCCTATTTATTTTTTTTAAAAAATATTATTGGGTTTCTAAAGTCTCCCTGAAAAAACAAAAAATACATAAAAAAACAGTGGGAGAGTAATATTGCCCTTTCAGCTTGTGTGCCAGTCTTGACTCCTGGGTGTGCCACCTCTCTCCCTTTCATTCAGTGGGCCATAGAAAGCCTATTTATTTTTTTTTTTAAATATTATTGGGTTTCTAAAGTCTCCCTGAAAAAAAAAAAAAAACCTAAAAAAACAGTGGGAGAGTAATATTGCCCTTTCAGCTTGTGTGCCAGTCTTGACTCCTGGGTGTGCCACCTCTCTCCCTCTCATTCAGTGGGCCATAGAAAGCCTATTTATTTTTTTTTTAAAATATTATTGGGTTTCTAAAGTCTCCCTGAAAAAAAAAAAAAAAACCTAAAAAAACAGTGGGAGAGTAATATTGCCCTTTCAGCTTGTGTGCCAGTCTTGACTCCTGGGTGTGCCACCTCTCTCCCTCTCATTCAGTGGGCCATAGAAAGCCTATTTATTTTTTTTTTTAAATATTATTGGGTTTCTAAAGTCTCCCTGAAAAAACAAAAAATACATAAAAAAACAGTGGGAGAGTAATATTGCCCTTTCAGCTTGTGTGCCAGTCTTGACTCCTGGGTGTGCCACCTCTCTCCCTTTCATTCAGTGGGCCATAGAAAGCCTATTTATTTTTTCCGTGATTTGTGTTCTAAATTCTACCTCAACACAAAAACACTACATCAATCAGTGGGAGAAAAATATTGGCCTCAGTCAGGGCTTGTGTGCCACTGCTGTGTGTGCTATCTCTCATTCAGTGGGCTATAGCAAGCCTATTTTTTTTTTTTTTTTTATATTATTTGGTTTCTAAAGTCTCCCTGAAAAAAAAAAAAAAACCTAAAAAAACAGTGGGAGAGTAATATTGCCCTTTCAGCTTGTGTGCCAGTCTTGACTCCTGGGTGTGCCACCTCTCTCCCTCTCATTCAGTGGGCCATAGAAAGCCTATTTATTTTTTTTTTTAAATATTATTGGGTTTCTAAAGTCTCCCTGAAAAAACAAAAAATACATAAAAAAACAGTGGGAGAGTAATATTGCCCTTTCAGCTTGTGTGCCAGTCTTGACTCCTGGGTGTGCCACCTCTCTCCCTTTCATTCAGTGGGCCATAGAAAGCCTATTTATTTTTTCCGTGATTTGTGTTCTAAATTCTACCTCAACACAAAAACACTACATCAATCAGTGGGAGAAAAATATTGGCCTCAGTCAGGGCTTGTGTGCCACTGCTGTGTGTGCTATCTCTCATTCAGTGGGCTATAGCAAGCCTATTTTTTTTTTTTTTTTTATATTATTTGGTTTCTAAAGTCTCCCTGAAAAAAAAAAAAAAACCTAAAAAAACAGTGGGAGAGTAATATTGCCCTTTCAGCTTGTGTGCCAGTCTTGACTCCTGGGTGTGCCACCTCTCTCCCTCTCATTCAGTGGGCCATAGAAAGCCTATTTATTTTTTTTTTTAAATATTATTGGGTTTCTAAAGTCTCCCTGAAAAAACAAAAAATACATAAAAAAACAGTGGGAGAGTAATATTGCCCTTTCAGCTTGTGTGCCAGTCTTGACTCCTGGGTGTGCCACCTCTCTCCCTTTCATTCAGTGGGCCATAGAAAGCCTATTTATTTTTTTTTTAAAATATTATTGGGTTTCTAAAGTCTCCCTGAAAAAAAAAAAAAAACCTAAAAAAACAGTGGGAGAGTAATATTGCCCTTTCAGCTTGTGTGCCAGTCTTGACTCCTGGGTGTGCCACCTCTCTCCCTCTCATTCAGTGGGCCATAGAAAGCCTATTTATTTTTTTTTTAAAATATTATTGGGTTTCTAAAGTCTCCCTGAAAAAACAAAAAATACATAAAAAAACAGTGGGAGAGTAATATTGCCCTCTCAGCTTGTGTGCCAGTCTTGACTCCTGGGTGTGCCACCTCTCTCTCTCTAATTGTGGGCCATAGAAAGCCTTTTTTTTTTTTTTTTTTAATATTATTTGGTTTCTAAAGTCTCCCTGAGAAAAAAAAAAAAATAAATTAGGTGGGAGATTAATATTGACATTAGTGCTTGAGTGACAGTCCTGCGTGTGTGTCATCTCTGTGATTTTGTGCCACAGAAAACAGAGTGTGTAACATTGTGCCTGATTTTCCTTGTGGTCTCACCAACCTGTTAAGGGATATTGAAATCATACTGAAGTTATAGCTCACCGTGTAAGTTGTTTGACAGCAACAAATAAAGTTACTTTGGTTAAGATTTTAAAACAATGAGGAAGTCTGGTGCAAGAGGTCGTCGTGGGCGTTCATTGTCAGCTGGTAATGATGGTAGTGGTAGAGGAGCATCAGGTGGTCGTGGGGATAAAAATATTCCACCTAAGTCTGGAGCTGTGGAGCCAGTTTCGTCGTCAGGCTACACAAGGCCTCGAACGCTCTCTTTTCTGGGAGTAGGAAAACCGCTTTTAAAGGCGGAGCAGCAACAGCAAGTTTTGGCTTACATTGCAGACTCAGCCTCTAGCTCTTTTGCCTCCTCTTCCGAAACTGGTAAATGTAAAAGCAGCGCGTCGCTTGTGGATGTTCACGGTCAGGGACAAGTCGCTTCCTTGTCCTCCTCAGCAAAAACTACAACAAGAGAGAAGGATGCAGCAGGCGACACAACGGGTCACTCCATGGAGCTCTTTACACATACCGTCCCTGGCTTAGAAAGTGAAACATTTAACAGGCCATGCCCATTACAAGTATATTCTGACATGGAGTGCACTGATGCACAGCCACAGCCAGAGTACTATGCTGCTCCTTTGACTCAGACCACCACATTGCCCTCTCAGGGTACAGATCCACAATCAGACCCTGATGAGACTATGTTGCCCCGCCACGAACGCTATACCACCGACCGACACAGTGACACAGACGAAGTTGCACACGAGCTCGAAGAGGAGGTAATAGATGACCCAGTTATTGACCCCGATTGGCAGCCATTGGGGGAACAGGGTGCAGGCGGCAGTAGTTCAGAAGCGGAGGTGGAGGAGGGGCCGCAGCAGGCATCAACATCGCAACAGGTTACATCTGCCGGGCCCGTATCTGGCCCAAAACGCGTGTCAAAGCCAAAACCTGTTGGAGCACAGCGTTGCCATCCGGTTAAAGCTCAGTCTGCAATCCCTGAAAAGGGATCCGAGTCTAGGAAGAGTGCAGTCTGGCATTTTTTTAAACAACATCCAACTGATCAGCGCAAAGTCATCTGTCAAAAATGTTCAACTAGCTTAAGCAGAGGTCAGAATCTGAAAAGTCTAAATACTAGTTGCATGCATAGACACTTAACCACCATGCATTTTCAAGCCTGGACTAACTACCAAACGTCCCTCAAGGTTGTAGCACCCTCGGCCAATGAAGCTAGTCAGCAACGCAACATCCCTTCCGTCACTGTAAGGCCACCATTTTCCGCACCACAGGCAGTATCTGTGCAGGTTTCTTTGCCAGCCAAAAGCAGTCAGGGTCAGGGAATCACCAGTTTTGTAGGAGGAAATATTGCATCTAGGGCACCGGCGGAAACAATACCGTCTCCAACCGTCTCTCAGTCTGCCATGTACACCGGCACACCCGAAAGTTCCACGATCTCCAGCTCTCCAGTCCAGCTCACCCTACATGAGACTCTGGTTAGAAAAAGGAAGTACTTATCCTCGCATCCGCGTACACAGGGTTTTAACGCCCACATAGCTAGACTAATCTCGTTAGAGATGATGCCCTACCGGTTAGTTGAAAGCGAAGCTTTCAAAGCCCTGATGGAGTACGCTGAACCACGATACGAGCTACCCAGTCGACACTTTTTTTCCAGAAAAGCCATCCCAGCCCTGCACCAGCATGTTAAACAGCGCATCGTCCATGCACTCAGGCAATCTGTGAGTACAAAGGTGCACCTGACTACAGATGCATGGACCAGTAGGCATGGCCAGGGACGTTATGTGTCCATCACGGCACACTGGGTGAATGTGGTGGATGCAGGGTCCACAGGCGACATCAATTTAGGGACAGTTGTGCCTAGCCCACGGTCTAGGAAACAGTTGGCTGTAGGCGTTCGCACCCCCTCCTCCTCCTCCTCCTCGTCCTCCTGCAGAAGCTACAGCTCTTCCACAGAACGCAGTCTGCCAACCACTCCATCGGCAGATGACACTGTTGCACACCAGTTGTCCCATTATGGGCCAGCTACTGCCAAGCGTCAGCAGGCTGTATTGGCTATGAAGTGCTTGGGCGACAATAGACACACCGCGGAAGTTCTGTCCGAGTTCTTGCAACAAGAAACGCAGTCGTGGCTGGGCACAGTAGATCTTGAGGCAGGCAAGGTAGTGAGTGATAACGGAAGGAATTTCATGGCTGCCATCTCCCTTTCCCAACTGAAACACATTCCTTGCCTGGCTCACACCTTAAACCTGGTGGTGCAGTGCTTATTGAAAACTTATCCTGGGTTCTCCGACCTGCTCCTCAAAGTGCGTGCACTTTGCTCACATATCCGACGTTCGCCTGTACACGCCAGCCGTATGCAGACCTATCAGCGGTCTTTGAACCTTCCCCAGCATCGCCTAATCATAGACGTTGCAACAAGGTGGAACTCAACACTGCACATGCTTCAGAGACTGTGCGAACAGAGGCGTGCTGTTATTTATTTGTGGGAGGATACACGGGCAGGCAGTAGGATGGCAGACATGGAGTTGTCAGGTGTGCAGTGGTCTAAGATACAAGACATGTGTCAAGTCCTTCAGTGCTTTGAGGAATGCACACGGCTGGTTAGTGCAGACAACGCCGTAATAAGCATGAGCATCCCCCTAATGCGTCTGCTGATGCAAAGTTTGACGCACATAAAGGAGCAGGCGTCTGCACCAGAGGAAGAGGAAAGCCTTGATGACAGTCAGCCATTGTCTGGTCAGGGCAGTGTACAGGACGAGGTAGCGGGCGAAGAGGAGGTGGAGGACGAGGAGGATGATGGGGATGAGTATATTTTTAATGCCGAACCTTTCCCGGGGGCACAGGAATTTGGTTGCGTGTCACGGCCGGGTTCTGGTTTTTTGAGGGACACAAGTGACGTAGATTTGCCTGCAACTGCCCCTCAACCAATCACAACCGGAGATTTGACAACTGGAACTTTGGCCCACATGGCGGATTATGCCTTACGTATCCTAAAAAGGGACACACGCATTACGAAAATGATGAACGATGACGATTACTGGTTGGCCTGCCTCCTTGATCCACGCTATAAAGGCAAATTGCAAAATATTATGCCACATGAGAACTTGGAACTAATATTAGCAACCAAACAATCAACTCTTGTTGACCGTTTGCTTCAGGCATTCCCAGCACACAGCGCACGTGATCGTTCTCACACGAGCTCCAGGGGGCAGCAGACTAGGAGTGTTAGGGGTGCACACATCAGAAGTGGCATTGGACAGAGGGGTTTTCTGACCAGGTTGTGGAGTGATTTTGCTATGACCGCAGACAGGACAGGTACTGCTGCATCAATTGAAAGTGACAGGAGACAACATTTGTCCAGTATGGTTACTAACTATTTTTCATCCCTTATCGATGTTCTCCCTCAACCGTCATTCCCATTTGATTACTGGGCCTCCAAATTAGACACCTGGCCAGAATTGGCAGAATATGCATTGCAGGAGCTTGCTTGCCCGGCAGCAAGTGTCCTATCAGAAAGAGTATTCAGTGCTGCAGGTTCAATATTAACCGAAAAAAGGACTCGTCTGGCTACCCAAAATGTTGACGATCTAACATTCATTAAAATGAACCACAACTGGATTTCGAAATCTTTTGCCCCACCTTGCCCGGCCGACACCTAGCTTTCCTATGAAAAGCTCTTGCCTGTGAATTACTTTTCTAATGTCTAATTTGCTGCAGCTGATTGTACAGCATACGACATGTTTACACCTCCCTAAATGGCAAAACTCCCCACACGGGGCCGTGGTATCGCGACTTGGCGCAAGCACCCGTGAGACTGCTGTTTGTCTGAAGAGGTGGGTGTGCTCGCTTTTGGTTGACGGCATTGCTACTGGGTCCCTCATAGTACAATGTAGTGTCTCTGGCGGTGGTGGTGCGCACCCAACGTCAGACACACCGTTGTAACATGAGGGGCCCTGGGGCGGTCCCGCCGGCCTCAAGAGAGTTCCCCCCTACCCCAGCTCAAAATGTGCTCTACCACGTGCAAAATTATGTCGCACAGCTCCACCAATCTTTAGTCTATTCGCTGACATCATTCAATGTCTGGCACTGACAATACAAATTTGTAGACATCTATGATGCAACTTAAAGTAGTCTGTGTCTGTGTCCTATATTGGCACCATTAAATAGTTACTGCCAAATTACTATGTCAGAAACTCAGTAGATGAGCCCACCCCTGTACCTAAGTATGCCACCTTTTTTTTTTGTTTTGGTTGTTTTGCGAGACATTAACATCTATTTATATTTTGGGAGTACTGGGACAGACACTCCTTGCACTACTCCTCCACTCACCACCAAGCTGCCTGTGTATCCATGTAACCGCTGTAAAACTGCCATGAGCCTATTGTTTGTTATTTTAGGCCTTTGATAGCCTGTCTGCGGCCCCTACTTGCAATACTCCTCCACTGACCACCAAGCTGCCTGCCCGTGTATCCATGTAACCGCTGTGAAACTGCCATGAGCCTATTGTTTGTTATGTTAGGCCTTTGATAGCCTGTCTGCGGTCCCTACTTTAAATACTCCTCCACTGACCAGACCACTGCTGCCCGTGTACCCCTGGAACCAATTATAAAGTGCCTACAGCCAGCCCATTTTCTTATGTTAGGCCTTTGAAGCCTGTCTGCGGTCCCTACTTTAAATACTCCTCCACTGACCACCAAGCTGCCTGCCCGTGTATCCATGTAACCGCTGTAAAACTGCCATGAGCCTATTGTTTGTTATTTTAGGCCTTTGATAGCCTGTCTGCGGCCCCTACTTGCAATACTCCTCCACTGACCACAATGCTGCCTGGAGTGCCTGCCTGTGTATCCATGTAACCGATGTAAAACTGCCATGACTGCCTACTGTTTGTTATTTTAGGCCTTTGATAGCCTGTCTGCAGCCCCTACTTGCAATACTCCTCCACTGACCACCAAGCTGCCTGCCCGTGTATCCATGTAACCGCTGTGAAACTGCCATGAGCCTATTGTTTGTTATGTTAGGCCTTTGATAGCCTGTCTGCGGTCCCTACTTTAAATACTCCTCCACTGACCAGACCACTGCTGCCCGTGTACCCCTGGAACCAATTATAAAGTGCCTACAGCCAGCCCATTTTCTTATGTTAGGCCTTTGAAGCCTGTCTGCGGTCCCTACTTTAAATACTCCTCCACTGACCACCAAGCTGCCTGCCCGTGTATCCATGTAACCGCTGTAAAACTGCCATGAGCCTATTGTTTGTTATTTTAGGCCTTTGATAGCCTGTCTGCGGCCCCTACTTGCAATACTCCTCCACTGACCACAATGCTGCCTGGAGTGCCTGCCTGTGTATCCATGTAACCGATGTAAAACTGCCATGACTGCCTACTGTTTGTTATTTTAGGCCTTTGATAGCCTGTCTGCAGCCCCTACTTGCAATACTCCTCCACTGACCACCAAGCTGCCTGCCCGTGTATCCATGTAACCGCTGTGAAACTGCCATGAGCCTATTGTTTGTTATGTTAGGCCTTTGATAGCCTGTCTGCGGTCCCTACTTTAAATACTCCTCCACTGACCAGACCACTGCTGCCCGTGTACCCCTGGAACCAATTATAAAGTGCCTACAGCCAGCCCATTTTCTTATGTTAGGCCTTTGAAGCCTGTCTGCGGTCCCTACTTTAAATACTCCTCCACTGACCACCAAGCTGCCTGCCCGTGTATCCATGTAACCGCTGTAAAACTGCCATGAGCCTATTGTTTGTTATTTTAGGCCTTTGATAGCCTGTCTGCGGCCCCTACTTGCAATACTCCTCCACTGACCACAATGCTGCCTGGAGTGCCTGCCTGTGTATCCATGTAACCGATGTAAAACTGCCATGACTGCCTACTGTTTGTTATTTTAGGCCTTTGATAGCCTGTCTGCAGCCCCTACTTGCAATACTCCTCCACTGACCACACCAATGCTGCCCGTGTACCCCTGGAACCTATTTAAAAGTTCATAGAGCCTAGTTATATATTTTATTTACTATTAATAAGGCCATGATGGACTACGCTGTACCACGCTACAAGCTAACCAGTCGACACTTCTTTTGCGAGAAAAGCCATCCCAACCCTCCACCAGCATGTAGAAGACCGCATTGTCCATGCACTCTGGCAATCTGTGAGTACAAAGGTGCACCTGACAACAGACGCATGGACCTGTAGGCATGGCCACGGAAGATTACGTGTCCATTACGGCGCAATGGGTTAATGTGGTGGATGCATGGTCCACAGGGGACAGCCTACTAAGTCTGTCTGCAGTCCCTAATTCAAATTGTCCTCCACTGTCTAAATCGGAACTTCCACCTTCTGGCTTTCGGCCTATAGTATCAGAAATTAAACTGCATTTGGCCTTCAACTTTGGTTAGGGCCTACTAACGGCTTCTGCCCCTCCCTGGTGTTGCCCTCAACTAAATAAAGCTGAGCTTCAACCTTCCGGCTCTCATTATGTGGTTTAAAAAAAAAAAATGGTGGTTAGGGCCTACTAACGGCTTCTGCCCCTCCCTGGTGTTGCCCTCAACTAAATAAAGCTGAGCTTCAACCTTCTGCTCCAAATTACCATTTTAAAAAATGCAATAGGCTTTTCAGGCCTACTAAAGGTGTCTGTCTGTGTGCCCCTCCCTGGTGTTGTCCTCAACTAAATAAAGCTGAGCTTCAACCTTCCGGCTCTCATTATGTGGTTTTAAAAAAAAAAATGGTGGTTAGGGCCTACTAACGGCTTCTGCCCCTCCCTGGTGTTGTCCTCAACTAAATAAAGCTGAGCTTCAACCTTCCGGCTCTCATTATGTGGTTTTAAAAAAAAAAATGGTGGTTAGGGCCTACTAACGGCTTCTGCCCCTCCCTGGTGTTGTCCTCAACTAAATAAAGCTGAGCTTCAACCTTCCGGCTCTCATTATGTGGTTTTAAAAAAAAAATGGTGGTTAGGGCCTACTAACGGCTTCTGCCCCTCCCTGGTGTTGCCCTCAACTAAATAAAGCTGAGCTTCAACCTTCTGCTCCAAATTACCATTTTGAAAAATGCAATAGGCTTTTCAGGCCTACAAAAGGTGTCTGTCTGTGTGCCCCTCCCTGGTGTTGTCCTCAACTAAATAAAGCTGAGCTTCAACCTTCCGGCTCTCATTATGTGGTTTTAAAAAAAAAAATGGTGGTTAGGGCCTACTAACGGCTTCTGCCCCTCCCTGGTGTTGTCCTCAACTAAATAAAGCTGAGCTTCAACCTTCCGGCTCTCATTATGTGGTTTTAAAAAAAAAATGGTGGTTAGGGCCTACTAACGGCTTCTGCCCCTCCCTGGTGTTGTCCTCAACTAAATAAAGCTGAGCTTCAACCTTCCGGCTCTCATTATGTGGTTTTAAAAAAAAAATGGTGGTTAGGGCCTACTAACGGCTTCTGCCCCTCCCTGGTGTTGCCCTCAACTAAATAAAGCTGAGCTTCAACCTTCTGCTCCAAATTACCATTTTGAAAAATGCAATAGGCTTTTCAGGCCTACTAAAGGTGTCTGTCTGTGTGCCCCTCCCTGGTGTTGTCCTCAACTAAATAAAGCTGAGCTTCAACCTTCCGGCTCTCATTATGTGGTTTTAAAAAAAAAAATGGTGGTTAGGGCCTACTAACGGCTTCTGCCCCTCCCTGGTGTTGTCCTCAACTAAATAAAGCTGAGCTTCAACCTTCCGGCTCTCATTATGTGGTTTTAAAAAAAAAATGGTGGTTAGGGCCTACTAACGGCTTCTGCCCCTCCCTGGTGTTGCCCTCAACTAAATAAAGCTGAGCTTCAACCTTCTGCTCCAAATTACCATTTTAAAAAATGCAATAGGCTTTTCCGGCCTACTAAAGGTGTCTGCCCCTCCCTGGTGTTGTCCTCAACTGAACAAAGCTGAGCTTCAACCTTCCGGCTCTCATTATGTGGTTTTAAAAAAAAAATGGTGGTTAGGGCCTACTAACGGCTTCTGCCCCTCCCTGGTGTTGCCCTCAACTAAATAAAGCTGAGCTTCAACCTTCTGCTCCAAATTACCATTTTGAAAAATGCAATAGGCTTTTCAGGCCTACTAAAGGTGTCTGTCTGTGTGCCCCTCCCTGGTGTTGTCCTCAACTAAATAAAGCTGAGCTTCAACCTTCCGGCTCTCATTATGTGGTTTAAAAAAAAAAAATGGTGGTTAGGGCCTACTAACGGCTTCTGCCCCTCCCTGGTGTTGCCCTCAAGTAAATAAAGCTGAGCTTCAACCTTCTGCTCCAAATTACCATTTTAAAAAATGCAATAGGCTTTTCAGGCCTACTAAAGGTGTCTGTCTGTGTGCCCCTCCCTGGTGTTGTCCTCAACTAAATAAAGCTGAGCTTCAACCTTCCGGCTCTCATTATGTGGTTTTAAAAAAAAAAATGGTGGTTAGGGCCTACTAACGGCTTCTGCCCCTCCCTGGTGTTGCCCTCAACTAAATAAAGCTGAGCTTCAACCTTCTGCTCCAAATTACCATTTTAAAAAATGCAATAGGCTTTTCAGGCCTACTAAAGGTGTCTGTCTGTGTGCCCCTCCCTGGTGTTGTCCTCAACTAAATAAAGCTGAGCTTCAACCTTCCGGCTCTCATTATGTGGTTTAAAAAAAAAAAATGGTGGTTAGGGCCTACTAACGGCTTCTGCCCCTCCCTGGTGTTGCCCTCAACTAAATAAAGCTGAGCTTCAACCTTCTGCTCCAAATTACCATTTTAAAAAATGCAATAGGCTTTTCCGGCCTACTAAAGGTGTCTGCCCCTCCCTGGTGTTGTCCTCAACTGAACAAAGCTGAGCTTCAACCTTCCGGCTCTCATTATGTGGTTTTAAAAAAAAAATGGTGGTTAGGGCCTACTAACGGCTTCTGCCCCTCCCTGGTGTTGCCCTCAACTAAATAAAGCTGAGCTTCAACCTTCTGCTCCAAATTACCATTTTGAAAAATGCAATAGGCTTTTCAGGCCTACTAAAGGTGTCTGTCTGTGTGCCCCTCCCTGGTGTTGTCCTCAACTAAATAAAGCTGAGCTTCAACCTTCCGGCTCTCATTATGTGGTTTAAAAAAAAAAAATGGTGGTTAGGGCCTACTAACGGCTTCTGCCCCTCCCTGGTGTTGCCCTCAAGTAAATAAAGCTGAGCTTCAACCTTCTGCTCCAAATTACCATTTTAAAAAATGCAATAGGCTTTTCCGGCCTACTAAAGGTGTCTGCCCCTCCCTGGTGTTGTCCTCAACTGAACAAAGCTGAGCTTCCACATTCTGGCTTTCGCCCTATACTATCAGATATTAAACTGCATTTGGCCTACTAGTGTGGTTAGGCCCTTGAAACAGTGTCTGCTGCTCTTGGGTTTGCTACTCCACTGAACAAAGCAATGCCGCCTGTTTAGTCCTGTTACCAATTTTGAACTGCATGTAGCCTACTTTATTCTTTGGCCCTATATCTGTTTCCTCCTCATCCTGCCCATTGCCCAGCCACTGCTAAATGAGTCTGCTGGTACATTGACCTAGACCACTACATTCCCCTTGTACTCTACACAGCCAGAATCTGTCCCTGCTGAAAGTAAGGTTCCCCTTCCCGCATGTTATACCACCTTACACAGGGACAAAGAGGAAGGTGCAGATGAAAGTGCAGGTTCCTTCATCAGGTGGGGGGGCATACTCGTTGGCGACGTCACTGGCACAGGGCCCCTCAGAGTACGCAAAAGTGTCGCTGCTGGTGGGAGGCGCCCCCGCCATGCAAACACACCGCCGTACTTTGAGGGGCCCTGTGCCAGTGGCAATGCGAACGAGTGGGCCCCCCCCCTGCTTGCTCAGGATCACAGCACTTGCAACTTTTAAATACTTACCTTTCCCTGCAACACCGCCGTGACGTAGTCCGCATTTCCTGGGCCCACGAAAAACTTGAGCCAGCCCTACTCCCCCCACAACTTTCACCCAATTCCCTATGCCCAACTATTATTATACAGTTAATTAAGATTGGCAAGCTTCAGAAACAAGAATGGATGTTTTTGGCATTAAAATGGGCACTGTAGGTGTTTTCCTGGCCTCCACTCACTGCCGACTATGCTTCCCCATTGACTTGCATTGGGTTTCGTGTTTCGGTCGATCCCCGACTTTTAGCGATAATCGGCCGACTGCACTCGACTCGACTCTGGACAAAATCGGGTTTCCCAAAACCCTACTCGATCTTAAAAAAATGAAAGTCGCTCAACCCTAGTGCTAGACACTTGGCAAATGTCAAGCGAAACCCCTGAAAGTAGATATTTTTATTTTTGCTTTGACTGGTTTTTGCAGCATGATTTCTATTTGAAACTCCTGCTATTTTGTTGTACATATTTAATAACTTTCATTAACTCTTTGTGAATGAGTAGAAAAAAACAGCAATTTTGACAGAGATTTTTTTACATTTTCAATTTGACTCCATTCATCAGGTTCATTGACCGCCAGCAGTATTTTTAAAGTGCCAAGACAGCTAACATATGCACATAAAAACTATTTCACGGTCCTAGAGTTCCGTTTATAGACGACAATTTCAGATTCACCCCAAAGACTCCCAGGTAGTGGTAACTTTGGGATCAGATTTTTTAAGGCCCATTGCTAAGTTTGGTTTGATCCCCATCTAATCAATAATTGACTGAGAATCTGTATAGTTTCATGAAAAGGTGATGTCAGAAGTGGGATTTGAACCCACGCCTCCACGAGAGACTGCGACCTGAACGCAGCGCCTTAGACCACTCGGCCATCCTGACTTCTTGTGGATTTTTCATATGTGTACTTTTTGTCAGCATTCACTTTCAAACCTCCTTTTATTTTGATAGGATGTTAGAAATGTTAGATTTCTCACAAAATGCGGTGATGCACCATATTTCTTCAGAATCTACTGTTTGGCCACACAGCAGGGCTTTGAAAATAAGAGCGCTATTTGGATTTTGGAATGCAGATTTTGCAAGAATAGTTTGCAGGTAAAATTTGCAGAGTACCAAAAGTACCAAAACAGCAGAAACCCCCCCAAAGTGACCCCATTTTAGAAATTACTTCTCACAATGAATTCATATACACCACAGCATTTCATAGTCAAACATACATGGTTGAAATCATTCAGCTAGTGTCTGATACATGCTTTCTTTATCAGCTATCAGGTTCCCTTTAAATCCTCTTACAGCTAAGTGAAATGGAAATAAACAAAACAGAGGAAAAATTACAAAAAAATAATAATTTGCTCAAATGGAAAAGTTCCCATTTCTCATCTTTTTAACATTTTATTTTTTGTAGATAGTTAAGATTTTTAGGCCTTTTACATTTTCTTTAAATAATTAGTCCACGTGCTTTGTTTATTTTCTCCTTAAAATGTAAAGAATCAAGAAAAATGATGTTGCCGAAACCCGGGATCGAACCAGGGACCTTTAGATCTTCAGTCTAACGCTCTCCCATCTGAGCTATTTCGGCCAAACACAAACAACTTTAGGAGTGCTAGACACTTGGCAAATGTCAAGCGAAACCCCTGAAAGTAGATATTTTTATTTTTGCTTTGACTGGTTTTTGCAGCATGATTTCTATTTGAAACTCCTGCTATTTTGTTGTACATATTTAATAACTTTCATTAACTCTTTGTGAATGAGTAGAAAAAAACAGCAATTTTGACAGAGATTTTTTTACATTTTCAATTTGACTCCATTCATCAGGTTCATTGACCGCCAGCAGTATTTTTATAGTGCCAAGACAGCTAACATATGCACATAAAAACTATTTCACAGTCCTAGAGTTCCGTTTATAGACGACAATTTCAGATTCACCCCAAAGACTCCCAGGTAGTGGTAACTTTGGGATCAGATTTTTTAAGGCCCATTGCTAAGTTTGGTTTGATCCCCATCTAATCAATAATTGACTGAGAATCTGTATAGTTTCATGAAAAGGTGATGTCAGAAGTGGGATTTGAACCCACGCCTCCAAGAGAGACTGCGACCTGAACGCAGCGCCTTAGACCACTCGGCCATCCTGACTTCTTGTGGATTTTTCATATGTGTACTTTTTGTCAGCATTCACTTTCAAACCTCCTTTTATTTTGTTAGGATGTTAGAAATGTTAGATTTCTCACAAAATGCGGTGATGCACCATATTTCTTCAGAATCTACTGTTTGGCCACACAGCAGGGCTTTGAAAATAAGAGCGCTATTTGGATTTTGGAATGCAGATTTTGCAAGAATAGTTTGCAGGTAAAATTTGCAGAGTACCAAAAGTACCAAAACAGCAGAAACCCCCCCAAAGTGACCCCATTTTAGAAATTACTTCTCACAATGAATTCATATACACCACAGCATTTCATAGTCAAACATACATGGTTGAAATCATTCAGCTAGTGTCTGATACATGCTTTCTTTATCAGCTATCAGGTTCCCTTTAAATCCTCTTACAGCTAAGTGAAATGGAAATAAACAAAACAGAGGAAAAATTACAAAAAAATAATAATTTGCTCAAATGGAAAAGTTCCCATTTCTCATCTTTTTAACATTTTATTTTCTGTAGATAGTTAAGATTTTTAGGCCTTTTACATTTTCTTTAAATAATCAGTCCACGTGCTTTGTTTATTTTGTCCTTAAAATGTAAAGAATCAAGAAAAATGATGTTGCCGAAACCCGGGATCGAACCAGGGACCTTTAGACCTTCAGTCTAACGCTCTCCCATCTGAGCTATTTCGGCCAAACACAAACAACTTTAGGAGTGCTAGACACTTGGCAAATGTCAAGCAAAACCCCTGAAAGTAGATATTTTTATTTTTGCTTTGACTGGTTTTTGCAGCATGATTTCTATTTGAAACTCCTGCTATTTTGTTGTACATATTTAATAACTTTCATTAACTCTTTGTGAATGAGTAGAAAAAAACAGCAATTTTGAGAGAGATTTTTTTACATTTTCAATTTGACTCCATTCATCAGGTTCATTCAAACCCTGTGTTTGTGAGACAGGTGATGGTTGCACATAAAAGACAATGTGCATGCATAATGTTACATCAAGTTTTATTTGTTATTAAATGCAAATAATTGGAGCAAAAAAGGAGACAACAATTTAGAGAAAATATTTTAATGATTGTTAACTTTCAATGTGAAAACATTTGTCCCAAAATGTGCTGAAACTTAGATGTCAGTATCGCATGTGCATTTCAGACTTTAAAACTATGATTACCTGCTTTTTAAGCTTTTGTTTATTAAGTATTTTTATGGTCTATTGATGAATGAGGTAATCAAATTATGAAAAATAATTATTTTGGCATCGCTTTATTCTGAGGACTATAACTTTTTTATTTTTTTGCTGATGATGCTGTATGGCGGCTCGTTTTTTGCGGGACAAGATGACGTTTTCAGCGGTAACATGGTTATTTATATCCGTCTTTTTGATCGCGTGTTATTCCACTTTTTGTTCGGCGGTATGGTAATAAAGCGTTGTTTTTTGCCTCGGTTTTTTTTTTTTCTTACGGTGTTTACTGAAGGGGTTAACTAGTGGGCCAGTTTTATAGGTTGGGTCGTTACGGACGCGGCGATACTAAATATGTGTACTTTTATTGTTTTTGTTTGTTTTTTTTAGATAAAGAAATGTATTTATGGGAATAATATTTTTTTATTATTATTATTTATTTAGGAATTATTTTTTTTTTTTTTACACATGTGGAAATTTTTTTTTTTACTTTTTTACTTTGACCCAGGGGGGGACATCACAGATCGCAGATCTGATAGTGTGCACAGCACTCTATCAGATCTGCGATCATACTTTCATCGGAGCAGGCTGCAGCTTTCATCTGCAGCCAGCTCCGACCCGGAAGTGCTCCCTGCAGGACCCGGATACAGCCCCTCGGCCATTTTGGATCCGGGGCCTGCAGGGAGAAGACGTTCGGTACGAGGTGAGTACATCACCTTGTACCGATCGTCTCAGGGAAGCCCGCAGGGAGCCCCCTCCCTGCGCGATGCTTCCCTGTACCGCCGGTACACCGCGATCATGTTTGATCGCGGTGTGCCGGGGGTTAATGTGCCGGGGGCGGTCCGTGACCGCTCCTGGCACATAGTGCCGGATGTCAGCTGCGATATGCAGCCGACACCCGGCCGCGATCGGCCGCGCTCCCCCCGTGAGCGCGGCCGATCGCGTATGACGTACTATACCGTCACCGAGAATTAAGGCCCACCCCACCTCGATGGTATAGTACGTCATATGGGATTAAGGGGTTAAATGCAAATAATTGGAGCAAAAAAGGAGACAACAATTTAGAGAAAATATTTTAATGATTGTTAACTTTCAATGTGAAAACATTTGTCCCAAAATGTGCTGAAACTTAGATGTCAGTATCGCATGTGCATTTCAGACTTTAAAACTATGATTACCTGCTTTTTAAGCTTTTGTTTATTAAGTATTTTTATGGTCTATTGATGAATGAGGTAATCAAATATGAAATTAGACTTACCGGCAATTCAGTTTATAGAAATCTCCCAGAACAGCCCCATAGGATGTGGAGTCTCCGCCCTAATAGGGAAAGAGAACACAAAGAGTTGAAATAGTCCCGCCCCATTGACCGCCGGCAGTATTTTTATAGTGCCAAGACAGCTAACATATGCACATAAAAACTATTTCACGGTCCTAGAGTTCCGTTTATAGACGACAAATTCAGATTCACCCCAAAGACTCCCAGGTAGTGGTAACTTTGGGATCGGATTTTTTAAGGCCCATTGCTAAGTTTGGTTTGATCCCCATCTAATCAATAATTGACTGAGAATCTGTATAGTTTCATGAAAAGGTGATGTCAGAAGTGGGATTTGAACCCATGCCTCCAAGAGAGACTGCGACCTGAACGCAGCGCCTTAGACCGCTCAGCCATCCTGACGTCTTGTAGATTCTGTGCCTTAACTCTTTCCAAGTTAGTCAGCAGAAATATGACCAGTAATTGTCATTGAAAATTATTTTAAAATATTTAATATTACAGTTTTTATTTCAATACATTTGTTTAAACTATTAGTCATCAAGCCTATTTTGAGCTAAATGGCCAAGCCCCATTTTAAAAAAATATGACTTTTATCACTGTATGCAGTAATAACTCTGGAATGCTTCTACATATCCCCGTAATTCTGAAAGTGTTTTTTGTGACACATTGTACTTTACATTAACTGTAAATTTAGGTCAATATATTTTTAGTTTTTTTCTGTGAAAATATCTAAATTTTGTTTAAATTTTGAAATATTAGTCATTTTTATTCTTTGACTGCTTATATCCTTAAACCAACTTGTCGCACCACACAAAAATGTAAATAAATAGCATTTTTCATATGTATACTTTTTGTCAGCATTCACTTTCAAACCTCCTTTTATTTTGTTAGGATGTTAGAAATGTTAGATTTCTCACAAAATGCGGTGATGCACCATATTTCTTCAGAATCTACTGTTTGGCCACACAACAGGGCTTTGAAAATAAGAGCGCTATTTGGATTTTGGAATGCAGATTTTGCAAGAATAGTTTGCAGGTAAAATTTGCAGAGTACCAAAAGTACCAAAACAGCAGAAACCCCCCCAAAGTGACCCCATTTTAGAAATTACTTCTCACAATGAATTCATATACACCACAGCATTTCATAGTCAAACATACATGGTTGAAATCATTCAGCTAGTGTATGATACATGCTTTCTTTATCAGCTATCAGGTTCCCTTTAAATCCTCTTACAGCTAAGTGAAATGGAAATAAACAAAACAGAGGAAAAATTACAAAAAAATAATAATTTGCTCAAATGGAAAAGTTCCCATTTCTCATCTTTTTAACATTTTATTTTCTGTAGATAGTTAAGATTTTTAGGCATTTTACATTTTCTTTAAATAGTTCACGTGCTTTGTTTATTTTCTCCTTAAAATGTAAAGAATCAAGAAAAATGATGTTGCCGAAACCCAGGATCGAACCAGGGACCTTTAGATCTTCAGTCTAACGCTCTCCCATCTGAGCTATTTCGGCCAAACACAAACAGCTTTAGGAGTGCTAGACACTTGGCAAATGTCAAGCGAAACCCCTGAAAGTAGATATTTTTATTTTTGCTTTGACTGGTTTTTGCAGCATGATTTCTATTTGAAACTCCTGCTATTTTGTTGTACATATTTAATAACTTTCATTAACTCTTTGTGAATGAGTAGAAAAAAACAGCAATTTTGACAGAGATTTTTTTACATTTTCAATTTGACTCCATTCATCAGGTTCATTCAAACCCTGTGTTTGTGAGACAGGTGATGGTTGCACATAAAAGACAATGTGCATGCATAATGTTACATCAAGTTTTATTTGTTATTAAATGCAAATAATTGGAGCAAAAAAGGAGACAACAATTTAGAGAAAATATTTTAATGATTGTTAACTTTCAATGTGAAAACATTTGTCCCAAAATGTGCTGAAACTTAGATGTCAGTATCGCATGTGCATTTCAGACTTTAAAACTATGATTACCTGCTTTTTAAGCTTTTGTTTATTAAGTATTTTTATGGTCTATTGATGAATGAGGTAATCAAATATGAAATTAGACTTACCGGCAATTCAGTTTATAGAAATCTCCCAGAACAGCCCCATAGGATGTGGAGTCTCCGCCCTAATAGGGAAAGAGAACACAAAGAGTTGAAATAGTCCCGCCCCATTGACCGCCCGCAGTATTTTTATAGTGCCAAGACAGCTAACATATGCACATAAAAACTATTTCACGGTCCTAGAGTTCCATTTATAGACGACAATTTCAGATTCACCCCAAAGACTCCCAGGTAGTGGTAACTTTGGGATCGGATTTTTTAAGGCCCATTGCTAAGTTTGGTTTGATCCCCATCTAATCAATAATTGACTGAGAATCTGTATAGTTTCATGAAAAGGTGATGTCAGAAGTGGGATTTGAACCCACGCCTCCAAGAGAGACTGCGACCTGAACGCAGCGCCTTAGACCACTCGGCCATCCTGACTTCTTGTGGATTCTGTGCCTTAACTCTTTCCAAGTTAGTCAGAAGAAATATGACCAGTAATTGCCATTGAAAATTATTTTAAAATATTTAATATTACAGTTTTTATTTCAATACATTTGTTTAAACTATTAGTTATCAAGCCTATTTTGAGCTAAATGGCCAAGCCCCATTTTAAAAAAATATGAATTTTATCACTGTATGCAGTAATAACTCTGGAATGCTTCTACATATCCCCGTAATTCTGAAAGTGTTTTTTGTGATACATTGTACTTTACATTAACTGTAAATTTAGGTCAATATATTTTTAGTTTTTTTCTGTGAAAATATCTAAATTTTGTTTAAAATTTTGAAATATTAGTCGTTTTTATTCTTTGACTGCTTATATCCTTAAACCAACTTGTCGCACCACACAAAAATGTAAATAAATAGCATTTTTCATATGTGTACTTTTTGTCAGCATTCACTTTCAAACCTCCTTTTATTTTGTTAGGATGTTAGAAATGTTAGATTTCTCACAAAATGCAGTGATGCACCATATTTCTTCAGAATCTACTGTTTGGCCACACAGCAGGGCTTTGAAAATAAAAGCGCTATTTGGATTTTGTAATGCAGACTTTGCAAGAATAGTTTGCAGGTAAAATTTGCAGAGTACCAAAAGTACCAAAACAGCAGAAACCCCCCCAAAGTGACCCCATTTTAGAAATTACTTCTCACAATGAATTCATATACACCACAGCATTTCATAGTCAAACATACATGGTTGAAATCATTCAGCTAGTGTCTGATACATGCTTTCTTTATCAGCTATCAGGTTCCCTTTAAATCCTCTTACAGCTAAGTGAAATGGAAATAAACAAAACAGAGGAAAAATTACAAAAAAATAATAATTTGCTCAAATGGAAAAGTTCCCATTTCTCATCTTTTTAACATTTTATTTTCTGTAGATAGTTAAGATTTTTAGGCCTTTTACATTTTCTTTAAATAATCAGTCCACGTGCTTTGTTTATTTTCTCCTTAAAATGTAAAGAATCAAGAAAAATGATGTTGCCGAAACCCGGGATCGAACCAGGGACCTTTAGATCTTCAGTCTAACGCTCTCCCATCTGAGCTATTTCGGCCAAACACGAACAGCTTTAGGAGTGCTAGATACTTGGCAAATGTCAAGCGAAACCCCTGAAAGTAGATATTTTTATTTTTGCTTTGACTGGTTTTTGCAGCATGATTTCTACTTGAAACTCCTGCTATTTTGTTGTACATATTTAATAACTTTCATTAACTCTTTGTGAATGAGTAGAAAAAAACAGCAATTTTGACAGAGTTTTTTTACATTTTCAATTTGACTCCATTCATCAGGTTCATTCAAACCCTGTGTTTGTGGGACAGGTGATGGTTGCACATAAAAGACAATGTGCATGCATAATGTTACATCAAGTTTTATTTGTTATTAAATGCAAATAATTGGAGCAAAAAAGGAGAGAACAATTTAGAGAAAATATTTTAATGATTGTTAACTTTCAATGTGAAAACATTTGTCCCAAAATGTGCTGAAACTTAGATGTCAGTATCGCATGTGCATTTCAGACTTTAAAACTATGATTACCTGCTTTTTAAGCTTTTGTTTATTAAGTATTTTTATGGTCTATTGATGAATGAGGTAATCAAATATGAAATTAGACTTACCGGCAATTCAGTTTATAGAAATCTCCCAGAACAGCCCCATAGGATGTGGAGTTTTTAAGGCCCATACACATATGTGTACTTTTTGTCAGCATTCACTTTCAAACCTCCTTTTATTTTGTTAGGATGTTAGAAATGTTAGATTTCTCACAAAATGCAGTGATGCACCATATTTCTTCAGAATCTACTGTTTGGCCACACAGCAGGGCTTTGAAAATAAGAGCGCTATTTGGATTTTGGAATGCAGATTTTGCAAGAATAGTTTGCAGGTAAAATTTGCAGAGTACCAAAAGTACCAAAACAGCAGAAACCCCCCCAAAGTGACCCCATTTTAGAAATTACTTCTCACAATGAATTCATATACACCACAGCATTTCATAGTCAAACATACATGGTTGAAATCATTCAGCTAGTGTCTGATACATGCTTTCTTTATCAGCTATCAGGTTCCCTTTAAATCCTCTTACAGCTAAGTGAAATGGAAATAAACAAAACAGAGGAAAAATTACAAAAAAATAATAATTTGCTCAAATGGAAAAGTTCCCATTTCTCATCTTTTTAACATTTTATTTTCTGTAGATAGTTAAGATTTTTAGGCCTTTTACATTTTCTTTAAATAATCAGTCCACGTGCTTTGTTTATTTTCTCCTTAAAATGTAAAGAATCAAGAAAAATGATGTTGCCGAAACCCGGGATCGAACCAGGGACCTTTAGATCTTCAGTCTAATGCTCTCCCATCTGAGCTATTTCGGCCAAACACAAACAACTTTAGGAGTGCTAGACACTTGGCAAATGTCAAGCGAAACCCCTGAAAGTAGATATTTTTATTTTTGCTTTGACTGGTTTTTGCAGCATGATTTCTATTTGAAACTCCTGCTATTTTGTTGTACATATTTAATAACTTTCATTAACTCTTTGTGAATGAGTAGAAAAAAACAGCAATTTTGACAGAGATTTTTTTACATTTTCAATTTGACTCCATTCATCAGGTTCATTCAAACCCTGTGTTTGTGAGACAGGTGATGGTTGCACATAAAAGACAATGTGCATGCATAATGTTACATCAAGTTTTATTTGTTATTAAATGCACATAATTGGAGCAAAAAAGGAGACAACAATTTAGAGAAAATATTTTAATGATTGTTAACTTTCAATGTGAAAACATTTGTCCCAAAATGTGCTGAAACTTAGATGTCAGTATCGCATGTGTATTTCAGACTTTAAAACTATGATTACCTACTTTTTAAGCTTTTGTTTATTAAGTATTTTTATGGTCTTTTGATGAATGAGGTAATCAAATATGAAATTAGACTTACCGGCAATTCAGTTTATAGAAATCTCACAGAACAGCCCCATAGGATGTGGAGTCTCCGCCCTAATAGGGAAAGAGAACACAAAGAGTTGAAATAGTCTCGCCCCATTGACCGCCCAGAGAATTTTTATAGTGCCAAGACAGCTAACATATGCACATAAAACTATTTCACGGTCCTAGAGTTCCGTTTATAGACGACAATTTCAGATTCACCCCAAAGACTCCCAGGTAGTGGTAACTTTGGGATCAGGTTTTTTAAGGCCCATTGCTAAGTTTGGTTTGATCCCCATCTAATCAATAATTGACTGTAATCTGTACAGTTTCATGAAAAGGTGATGTCAGAGGCGGGATTTGAACCCACGCCTCCAAGAGAGACTGCGACCTGAACGCAGCGCCTTAGACCGCTCGGCCATCCTGACTTCTTGTGGATTCTGTGCCTTAACTCTTTCCAAGTTAGTCAGAAGAAATATGACCAGTAATTGCCATTGAAAATTATTTTAAAATATTTAATATTACAGTTTTTATTTCAATACATTTGTTTAAACTATTAGTTATCAAGCCTATTTTGAGCTAAATGGCCAAGCCCCATTTTAAAAAAATATGACTTTTATCACTGTATGCAGTAATAACTCTGGAATGCTTCTACATATCCCCGTAATTCTGAAAGTGTTTTTTGTGACACATTGTACTTTACATTAACTGTAAACTTAGGTCAATATATTTTTAGTTTTTTTCTGTGAAAATATCTAAATTTTGTTTAAAATTTTGAAATATTAGTCATTTTTATTCTTTGACTGCTTATATCCTTAAACCAACTTGTCGCACCACACAAAAATGTAAATAAATAGCATTTTTCATATGTGTACTTTTTGTCAGCATTCATTTTCAAACCTCCTTTTATTTTGTTAGGATGTTAGAAATGTTAGATTTCTCACAAAATGCAGTGATGCACCATATTTCTTCAGAATCTACTGTTTGGCCACACAGCAGGGCTTTGAAAATAAAAGCGCTATTTGGATTTTGGAATGCAGACTTTGCAAGAATAGTTTGCAGGTAAAATTTGCAGAGTACCAAAAGTACCAAAACAGCAGAAACCCCCCCAAAGTGACCCCATTTTAGAAATTACTTCTCACAATGAATTCATATACACCACAGCATTTCATAGTCAAACATACATGGTTGAAATCATTCAGCTAGTGTCTGATACATGCTTTCTTTATCAGCTATCAGGTTCCCTTTAAATCCTCTTACAGCTAAGTGAAATGGAAATAAACAAAACAGAGGAAAAATTACAAAAAAATAATAATTTGCTCAAATGGAAAAGTTCCCATTTCTCATCTTTTTAACATTTTATTTTCTGTAGATAGTTAAGATTTTTAGGCCTTTTACATTTTCTTTAAATAATCAGTCCACGTGCTTTGTTTATTTTCTCCTTAAAATGTAAAGAATCAAGAAAAATGATGTTGCCGAAACCCGGGATCGAACCAGGGACCTTTAGATCTTCAGTCTAACGCTCTCCCATCTGAGCTATTTCGGCCAAACACAAACAACTTTAGGAGTGCTAGACACTTGGCAAATGTCAAGCGAAACCCCTGAAAGTAGATATTTTTATTTTTGCTTTGACTGGTTTTTGCAGCATGATTTCTATTTGAAACCCCTGCTATTTTGTTGTACATATTTAATAACTTTCATTAACTCTTTGTGAATGAGTAGAAAAAAACAGCAATTTTGACAGAAATTTTTTTACATTTTCAATTTGACTCCATTCATCAGGTTCATTCAAACCCTGTGTTTGTGAGACAGGTGATGGTTGCACATAAAAGACAATGTGCATGCATAATGTTACATCAAGTTTTATTTGTTATTAAATGCACATAATTGGAGCAAAAAAGGAGACAACAATTTAGAGAAAATATTTTAATGATTGTTAACTTTCAATGTGAAAACATTTGTCCCAAAATGTGCTGAAACTTAGATGTCAGTATCGCATGTGTATTTCAGACTTTAAAACTATGATTACCTACTTTTTAAGCTTTTGTTTATTAAGTATTTTTATGGTCTTTTGATGAATGAGGTAATCAAATATGAAATTAGACTTACCGGCAATTCAGTTTATAGAAATCTCACAGAACAGCCCCATAGGATGTGGAGTCTCCGCCCTAATAGGGAAAGAGAACACAAAGAGTTGAAATAGTCTCGCCCCATTGACCGCCCAGAGTATTTTTATAGTGCCAAGACAGCTAACATATGCACATAAAACTATTTCACGGTCCTAGAGTTCCGTTTATAGACGACAATTTCAGATTCACCCCAAAGACTCCCAGGTAGTGGTAACTTTGGGATCAGGTTTTTTAAGGCCCATTGCTAAGTTTGGTTTGATCCCCATCTAATCAATAATTGACTGTAATCTGTACAGTTTCATGAAAAGGTGATGTCAGAGGCGGGATTTGAACCCACGCCTCCAAGAGAGACTGCGACCTGAACGCAGCGCCTTAGACCGCTCGGCCATCCTGACTTCTTGTGGATTCTGTGCCTTAACTCTTTCCAAGTTAGTCAGAAGAAATATGACCAGTAATTGCCATTGAAAATTATTTTAAAATATTTAATATTACAGTTTTTATTTCAATACATTTGTTTAAACTATTAGTTATCAAGCCTATTTTGAGCTAAATGGCCAAGCCCCATTTTAAAAAAATATGACTTTTATCACTGTATGCAGTAATAACTCTGGAATGCTTCTACATATCCCCGTAATTCTGAAAGTGTTTTTTGTGACACATTGTACTTTACATTAACTGTAAACTTAGGTCAATATATTTTTAGGTTTTTTCTGTGAAAATATCTAAATTTTGTTTAAAATTTTGAAATATTAGTCATTTTTATTCTTTGACTGCTTATATCCTTAAACCAACTTGTCGCACCACACAAAAATGTAAATAAATAGCATTTTTCATATGTGTACTTTTTGTCAGCATTCATTTTCAAACCTCCTTTTATTTTGTTAGGATGTTAGAAATGTTAGATTTCTCACAAAATGCAGTGATGCACCATATTTCTTCAGAATCTACTGTTTGGCCACACAGCAGGGCTTTGAAAATAAAAGCGCTATTTGGATTTTGGAATGCAGACTTTGCAAGAATAGTTTGCAGGTAAAATTTGCAGAGTACCAAAAGTACCAAAACAGCAGAAACCCCCCCAAAGTGACCCCATTTTAGAAATTACTTCTCACAATGAATTCATATACACCACAGCATTTCATAGTCAAACATACATGGTTGAAATCATTCAGCTAGTGTCTGATACATGCTTTCTTTATCAGCTATCAGGTTCCCTTTAAATCCTCTTACAGCTAAGTGAAATGGAAATAAACAAAACAGAGGAAAAATTACAAAAAAATAATAATTTGCTCAAATGGAAAAGTTCCCATTTCTCATCTTTTTAACATTTTATTTTCTGTAGATAGTTAAGATTTTTAGGCCTTTTACATTTTCTTTAAATAATCAGTCCACGTGCTTTGTTTATTTTCTCCTTAAAATGTAAAGAATCAAGAAAAATGATGTTGCCGAAACCCGGGATCGAACCAGGGACCTTTAGATCTTCAGTCTAACGCTCTCCCATCTGAGCTATTTCGGCCAAACACAAACAACTTTAGGAGTGCTAGACACTTGGCAAATGTCAAGCGAAACCCCTGAAAGTAGATATTTTTATTTTTGCTTTGACTGGTTTTTGCAGCATGATTTCTATTTGAAACCCCTGCTATTTTGTTGTACATATTTAATAACTTTCATTAACTCTTTGTGAATGAGTAGAAAAAAACAGCAATTTTGACAGAAATTTTTTTACATTTTCAATTTGACTCCATTCATCAGGTTCATTCAAACCCTGTGTTTGTGAGACAGGTGATGGTTGCACATAAAAGACAATGTGCATGCATAATGTTACATCAAGTTTTATTTGTTATTAAATGCACATAATTGGAGCAAAAAAGGAGACAACAATTTAGAGAAAATATTTTAATGATTGTTAACTTTCAATGTGAAAACATTTGTCCCAAAATGTGCTGAAACTTAGATGTCAGTATCGCATGTGTATTTCAGACTTTAAAACTATGATTACCTACTTTTTAAGCTTTTGTTTATTAAGTATTTTTATGGTCTTTTGATGAATGAGGTAATCAA
Organism: Ranitomeya variabilis; assembly: GCF_051348905.1. NCBI lineage: Eukaryota > Metazoa > Chordata > Amphibia > Anura > Dendrobatidae > Ranitomeya > Ranitomeya variabilis. The sequence goes on from NC_135235.1 coordinate 316,271,367, forward strand.
ATATGAAATTAGACTTACCGGCAATTCAGTTTATAGAAATCTCACAGAACAGCCCCATAGGATGTGGAGTCTCCGCCCTAATAGGGAAAGAGAACACAAAGAGTTGAAATAGTCTCGCCCCATTGACCGCCCAGAGTATTTTTATAGTGCCAAGACAGCTAACATATGCACATAAAACTATTTCACGGTCCTAGAGTTCCGTTTATAGACGACAATTTCAGATTCACCCCAAAGACTCCCAGGTAGTGGTAACTTTGGGATCAGGTTTTTTAAGGCCCATTGCTAAGTTTGGTTTGATCCCCATCTAATCAATAATTGACTGTAATCTGTACAGTTTCATGAAAAGGTGATGTCAGAGGCGGGATTTGAACCCACGCCTCCAAGAGAGACTGCGACCTGAACGCAGCGCCTTAGACCGCTCGGCCATCCTGACTTCTTGTGGATTCTGTGCCTTAACTCTTTCCAAGTTAGTCAGAAGAAATATGACCAGTAATTGTCATTGAAAATTATTTTAAAATATTTAATATTACAGTTTTTATTTCAATACATTTGTTTAAACTATTAGTTATCAAGCCTATTTTGAGCTAAATGGCCAAGCCCCATTTTAAAAAAATATGACTTTTATCACTGTATGCAGTAATAACTCTGGAATGCTTCTACATATCCCCGTAATTCTGAAAGTGTTTTTTGTGACACATTGTACTTTACATTAACTGTAAACTTAGGTCAATATATTTTTAGTTTTTTTTCTGTGAAAATATCTAAATTTTGTTTAAAATTTTGAAATATTAGTCATTTTTATTCTTTGACTGCTTATATCCTTAAACCAACTTGTCGCACCACACAAAAATGTAAATAAATAGCATTTTTCATATGTGTACTTTTTGTCAGCATTCATTTTCAAACCTCCTTTTATTTTGTTAGGATGTTAGAAATGTTAGATTTCTCACAAAATGCGGTGATGCACCATATGTCTTCAGAATCTACTGTTTGGCCACACAGCAGGGCTTTGAAAATAAGAGCGCTATTTGGATTTTGGAATGCAGATTTTGCAAGAATAGTTTGCAGGTAAAATTTGCAGAGTACCAAAAGTACCAAAACAGCAGAAACCCCCCCAAAGTGACCCCATTTTAGAAATTACTTCTCTCAATGAATTCATATACACCACAGCATTTCATAGTCAAACATACATGGTTGAAATCATTCAGCTAGTGTCTGATACATGCTTTCTTTATCAGCTATCAGGTTCCCTTTAAATCCTCTTACAGCTAAGTGAAATGGAAATAAACAAAACAGAGGAAAAATTACAAAAAAATAATAATTTGCTCAAATGGAAAAGTTCCCATTTCTCATCTTTTTAACATTTTATTTTCTGTAGATAGTTAAGATTTTTAGGCCTTTTACATTTTCTTTAAATAATCAGTCCACGTGCTTTGTTTATTTTCTCCTTAAAATGTAAAGAATCAAGAAAAATGATGTTGCCGAAACCCGGGATCGAACCAGGGACCTTTAGATCTTCAGTCTAACGCTCTCCCATCTGAGCTATTTCGGCCAAACACAAACAACTTTAGGAGTGCTAGACACTTGGCAAATGTCAAGCGAAACCCCTGAAAGTAGATATTTTTATTTTTGCTTTGACTGGTTTTTACAGCATGATTTCTATTTGAAACCCCTGCTATTTTGTTGTACATATTTAATAACTTTCATTAACTCTTTGTGAATGAGTAGAAAAAAACAGCAATTTTGACAGAGATTTTTTTACATTTTCAATTTGACTCCATTCATCAGGTTCATTCAAACCCTGTGTTTGTGAGACAGGTGATGGTTGCACATAAAAGACAATGTGCATGCATAATGTTACATCAAGTTTTATTTGTTATTAAATGCAAATAATTGGAGCAAAAAAGGAGACAACAATTTAGAGAAAATATTTTAATGATTGTTAACTTTCAATGTGAAAACATTTGTCCCAAAATGTGCTGAAACTTAGATGTCAGTATCGCATGTGTATTTCAGACTTTAAAACTATGATTACCTACTTTTTAAGCTTTTGTTTATTAAGTATTTTTATGGTCTTTTGATGAATGAGGTAATCAAATATGAAATTAGACTTACCGGCAATTCAGTTTATAGAAATCTCACAGAACAGCCCCATAGGATGTGGAGTCTCCGCCCTAATAGGGAAAGAGAACACAAAGAGTTGAAATAGTCCCGCCCCATTGACCGCCGGCAGTATTTTTATAGTGCCAAGACAGCTAACATATGCACATAAAACTATTTCACGGTCCTAGAGTTCCGTTTATAGACGACAATTTCAGATTCACCCCAAAGACTCCCAGGTAGTGGTAACTTTGGGATCAGGTTTTTTAAGGCCCATTGCTAAGTTTGGTTTGATCCCCATCTAATCAATAATTGACTGTAATCTGTACAGTTTCATGAAAAGGTGATGTCAGAGGCGGGATTTGAACCCACGCCTCCAAGAGAGACTGCGACCTGACAATTACTGGTCATATTTCTTCTGACTAACTTGGAAAGAGTTAAGGCACAGAATCCACAAGAAGTCAGGATGGCCTTAGACCACTCGGCCATCCTGACTTCTTGTGGATTCTGTGCCTTAACTCTTTCCAAGTTAGTCAGAAGAAATATGACCAGTAATTGTCATTGAAATTTATTTTAAAATATTTAATATTACAGTTTTTATTTCAATACATTTGTTTAAACTATTAGTTATCAAGCCTATTTTGAGCTAAATGGCCAAGCCCCATTTTAAAAAAATATGACTTTTATCACTGTATGCAGTAATAACTCTGGAATGCTTCTACATATCCCCGTAATTCTGAAAGTGTTTTTTGTGACACATTGTACTTTACATTAACTGTAAACTTAGGTCAATATATTTTTAGTTTTTTTCTGTGAAAATATCTAAATTTTGTTTAAAATTTTGAAATATTAGTCATTTTTATTCTTTGACTGCTTATATCCTTAAACCAACTTGTCGCACCACACAAAAATGTAAATAAATAGCATTTTTCATATGTGTACTTTTTGTCAGCATTCACTTTCAAACCTCCTTTTATTTTGTTAGGATGTTAGAAATGTTAGATTTCTCACAAAATGCAGTGATGCACCATATTTCTTCAGAATCTACTGTTTGGCCACACAGCAGGGCTTTGAAAATAAAAGCGCTATTTGGATTTTGGAATGCAGACTTTGCAAGAATAGTTTGCAGGTAAAATTTGCAGAGTACCAAAAGTACCAAAACAGCAGAAACCCCCCCAAAGTGACCCCATTTTAGAAATTACTTCTCACAATGAATTCATATACACCACAGCATTTCATAGTCAAACATACATGGTTGAAATCATTCAGCTAGTGTCTGATACATGCTTTCTTTATCAGCTATCAGGTTCCCTTTAAATCCTCTTACAGCTAAGTGAAATGGAAATAAACAAAAAGGAGGAAAAATTACAAAAAAATAATAATTTGCTCAAATGGAAAAGTTCCCATTTCTCATCTTTTTAACATTTTATTTTCTGTAGATAGTTAAGATTTTTAGGCCTTTTACATTTTCTTTAAATAATCAGTCCACGTGCTTTGTTTATTAACTCTTTCCAAGTTAGTCAGAAGAAATATGACCAGTAATTGCCATTGAAAATTATTTTAAAATATTTAATATTACAGTTTTTATTTCAATACATTTGTTTAAACTATTAGTTATCAAGCCTATTTTGAGCTAAATGGCCAAGCCCCATTTTAAAAAAATATGACTTTTATCACTGTATGCAGTAATAACTCTGGAATGCTTCTACATATCCCCGTAATTCTGAAAGTGTTTTTTGTGACACATTGTACTTTACATTAACTGTAAATTTAGGTCAATATATTTTTAGTTTTTTTCTGTGAAAATATCTAAATTTTGTTTAAAATTTTGAAATATTAGTCATTTTTATTCTTTGACTGCTTATATCCTTAAACCAACTTGTCGCACCACACAAAAATGTAAATAAATAGCATTTTTCATATGTGTACTTTTTGTCAGCATTCACTTTCAAACCTCCTTTTATTTTGTTAGGATGTTAGAAATGTTAGATTTCTCACAAAATGCGGTGATGCACCATATTTCTTCAGAATCTACTGTTTGGCCACACAGCAGGGCTTTGAAAATAAGAGCGCTATTTGGATTTTGGAATGCAGATTTTGCAAGAATAGTTTGCAGGTAAAATTTGCAGAGTACCAAAAGTACCAAAACAGCAGAAACCCCCCCAAAGTGACCCCATTTTAGAAATTACTTCTCACAATGAATTCATATACACCACAGCATTTCATAGTCAAACATACATGGTTGAAATCATTCAGCTAGTGTCTGATACATGCTTTCTTTATCGGCTATCAGGTTCCCTTTAAATCCTCTTACAGCTAAGTGAAATGGAAATAAACAAAACAGAGGAAAAATTACAAAAAAATAATAATTTGCTCAAATGGAAAAGTTCCCATTTCTCATCTTTTTAACATTTTATTTTCTGTAGATAGTTAAGATTTTTAGGCCTTTTACATTTTCTTTAAATAATCAGTCCACGTGCTTTGTTTATTTTCTCCTTAAAATGTAAAGAATCAAGAAAAATGATGTTGCCGAAACCCGGGACCTTTAGATCTTCAGTCTAACGCTCTCCCATCTGAGCTATTTCGGACAAACACAAACAACTTTAGGAGTGCTAGACACTTGGCAAATGTCAAGCGAAACCCCTGAAAGTAGATATTTTTATTTTTGCTTTGACTGGTTTTTGCAGCATGATTTCTATTTGAAACTCCTGCTATTTTGTTGTACATATTTAATAACTTTCATTAACTCTTTGTGAATGAGTAGAAAAAAACAGCAATTTTGACAGAGATTTTTTTACATTTTCAATTTGACTCCATTCATCAGGTTCATTCAAACCCTGTGTTTGTGAGACAGGTGATGGTTGCACATAAAAGACAATGTGCATGCATAATGTTACATCAAGTTTTATTTGTTATTAAATGCAAATAATTGGAGCAAAAAAGGAGACAACAATTTAGAGAAAATATTTTAATGATTGTTAACTTTCAATGTGAAAACATTTGTCCCAAAATGTGCTGAAACTTAGATGTCAGTATCGCATGTGCATTTCAGACTTTAAAACTATGATTACCTGCTTTTTAAGCTTTTGTTTATTAAGTATTTTTATGGTCTATTGATGAATGAGGTAATCAAATATGAAATTAGACTTACCGGCAATTCAGTTTATAGAAATCTCCCAGAACAGCCCCATAGGATGTGGAGTCTCCGCCCTAATAGGGAAAGAGAACACAAAGAGTTGAAATAGTCCCGCCCCATTGACCGCCGGCAGTATTTTTATAGTGCCAAGACAGCTAACATATGCACATAAAAACTATTTCATGGTCCTAGAGTTCCGTTTATAGACGACAATTTCAGATTCACCCCAAAGACTCCCAGGTAGTGGTAACTTTGGGATCGGATTTTTTAAGGCCCATTGCTAAGTTTAGTTTGATCCCCATCTAATCAATAATTGACTGAGAATATGTACAGTTTCATGAAAAGGTGATGTCAGAAGTGGCCTTTTACATTTTCTTTAAATAATCAGTCCACGTGCTTTGTTTATTTTCTCCTTAAAATGTAAAGAATCAAGAAAAATGATGTTGCCGAAACACGGGATCGAACCAGGAACCTTTAGATCTTCAGGCTAACGCTCTCCCATCTGAGCTATTTCGGCCAAACACAAACAACTTTAGGAGTGCTAGACACTTGGCAAATGTCAAGCGAAACCCCTGAAAGTAGATATTTTTATTTTTGCTTTGACTGGTTTTTGCAGCATGAATTCTATTTGAAACTCCTGCTATTTTGTTGTACATATTTAATAACTTTCATTAACTCTTTGTGAATGAGTAGAAAAAAACAGCAATTTTCACAGAGATTTTTTTACATTTTCAATTTGACTCCATTCATCAGGTTCATTCAAACCCTGTGTTTGTGAGACAGGTGATGGTTGCACATAAAAGACAATGTGCATGCATAATGTTACATCAAGTTTTATTTGTTTATTAAATGCAAATAATTGGAGCAAAAAAGGAGACAACAATTTAGAGAAAATATTTTAATGATTGTTAACTTTCAATGTGAAAACATTTGTCCCAAAATGTGCTGAAACTTAGATGTCATCTCACCTACTGTATTCTCACCCATCCCTTGTAGATTGTGAGCCCTCGCGGGCAGGGTCCTCACTCCTCCTGTACCAGTTATGACTTGTATTGTTCAAGATTATTGTACTTGTTTTTATTATGTATACCCCTCCTCACTTGTAAAGAGCCATGGAATAAATGGCGCTATAACAATAAATAATAATAATAATAATAATGTCAGTATCGCATGTGCATTTCAGACTTTAAAACTATGATTACCTGCTTTTTAAGCTTTTGTTTGTTAAGTATTTTTATGGTCTATTGATGAATGAGGTAATCAAATATGAAATTAGACTTACCGGCAATTCAGTTTATAGAAATCTCCCAGAACAGCCCCATAGGATGTGGAGTCTCCGCCCTAATAGGGAAAGAGAACACAAAGAGTTGAAATAGTCCCGCCCCATTGACCGCCGGCAGTATTTTTATAGTGCCAAGACAGCTAACATATGCACATAAAAACTATTTCACGGTCCTAGAGTTCCGTTTATAGACGACAATTTCAGATTCACCCCAAAGACTCCCAGGTAGTGTTAACTTTGGGATCGGATTTTTTAAGGCCCATTGCTAAGTTTGGTTTGATCCCCATCTAATCAATAATTGACTGAGAATCTGTATAGTTTCATGAAAAGGTGATGTCAGAAGTGGGATTTGAACCCACGCCTCCAAGAGAGACTGCAACCTGAACGCAGCGCCTTAGACCACTCGGCCATCCTGACTTCTTGTGGATTCTGTGCCTTAACTCTTTCCAAGTTAGTCAGAAAAAAAAATATGACCAGTAATTGTCATTGAAATTTATTTTAAAATATTTAATATTATAGTTTTTATTTCAATACATTTGTTTAAACTATTAGTTATCAAGCCTATTTTGAGCTAAATGGCCAAGCCCCATTTTAAAAAAATATGACATTTATCACTGTATGCAGTAATAACTCTGGAATGCTTCTACATATCCCCGTAATTCTGAAAGTGTTTTTTGTGACACATTGTACTTTACATTAACTGTAAATTTAGGTCAATATATTTTTAGTTTTTTTCTGTGAAAATATCTAAAGTTTGTTTAAAATTTTGAAATATTAGTCATTTTTATTCTTTGACTGCTTATATCCTTAAACCAACTTGTCGCACCACACAAAAATGTAAATAAATAGCATTTTTCATATGTGTACTTTTTGTCAGCATTCACTTTCAAACCTCCTTTTATTTTGTTAGGATGTTAGAAATGTTAGATTTCTCACAAAATGCGGTGATGCACCATATTTCTTCAGAATCTACTGTTTGGCCACACAGCAGGGCTTTGAAAATAAGAGCGCTATTTGGATTTTGGAATGCAGATTTTGCAAGAATAGTTTGCAGGTAAAATTTGCAGAGTACCAAAAGTACCAAAACAGCAGAAACCCCCCCCAAAGTGACCCCATTTTAGAAATTACTTCTCACAATGAATTCATATACACCACAGCATTTCATAGTCAAACATACATGGTTGAAATCATTCAGCTAGTGTCTGATACATGATTTCTTTATCAGCTATCAGGTTCCCTTTAAATCCTCTTACAGCTAAGTGAAATGGAAATAAACAAAACAGAGGAAAAATTACAAAAAAATAATAATTTGCTCAAATGGAAAAGTTCCCATTTCTCATCTTTTTAACATTTTATTTTCTGTAGATAGTTAAGATTTTTAGGCCTTTTACATTTTCTTTAAATAATCAGTCCACGTGCTTTGTTTATTTTCTCCTTAAAATGTAAAGAATCAAGAAAAATGATGTTGCCGAAACCCGGGACCTTTAGATCTTCAGTCTAACGCTCTCCCATCTGAGCTATTTCGGCCAAACACAAACAGCTTTAGGAGTGCTAGACACTTGGCAAATGTCAAGCGAAACCCCTGAAAGTAGATATTTTTATTTTTGCTTTGACTGGTTTTTGCAGCATGATTTCTATTTGAAACTCCTGCTATTTTGTTGTACATATTTAATAACTTTCATTAACTCTTTGTGAATGAGTAGAAAAAAACATGCAAATTGCCTCTTCTGAGAAAAAGAGGACTTAAACTCTACAGCGCCACCTATTGGAAGTAGCGATCCTACAAGTCACAATCAACCCTTTAATGAGTCGTGCAATATGACTTAGGATAAAAGCCAAATCAGTATCTCAATTCGCAGACACGGTGTTTCGGGCTGTTGGCCCTCGTCAGTGCGAAGCATGAGAACTGATTTGGCTAGGTGAGAGGCTCTGGACATGGGGTCTAAGGGGTATCGTTTCTCCTTATGGAGAGTGACATACCATCTCTGGCTTGTCAAGGTAAGGAGGCTTATTTGCCGTACAATGCTCCTCTAGGAATTTAAATATGCAAATTGCCTCTTCTGAGAAAAAGAGGACTTAAACTCTACAGCGCCACCTATTGGAAGTAGCGATCCTACAAGTCACAATCAACCCTTTAATGAGTCGTGCAATATGACTTAGGATAAAAGCCAAATCAGTATCTCAATTCGCAGACACGGTGTTTCGGGCTGTTGGCCCTCGTCAGTGCGAAGCATGAGAACTGATTTGGCTAGGTGAGAGGCTCTGGACATGGGGTCTAAGGGGTATCGTTTCTCCTTATGGAGAGTGACATACCATCTCTGGCTTGTCAAGGTAAGGAGGCTTATTTGCCGTACAATGCTCCTCTAGGAATTTAAATATGCAAATTGCCTCTTCTGAGAAAAAGAGGACTTAAACTCTACAGCGCCACCTATTGGAAGTAGCGATCCTACAAGTCACAATCAACCCTTTAACGAGTCGTGCAATATGACTTAGGATAAAAGCCAAATCAGTATCTCAATTCGCAGACACGGTGTTTCGGGCTGTTGGCCCTCGTCAGTGCGAAGCATGAGAACTGATTTGGCTAGGTGAGAGGCTCTGGACATGGGGTCTAAGGGGTATCGTTTCTCCTTATGGAGAGTGACATACCATCTCTGGCTTGTCAAGGTAAGGAGGCTTATTTGCCGTACAATGCTCCTCTAGGAATTTAAATATGCAAATTGCCTCTTCTGAGAAAAAGAGGACTTAAACTCTACAGCGCCACCTATTGGAAGTAGCGATCCTACAAGTCACAATCAACCCTTTAACGAGTCGTGCAATATGACTTAGGATAAAAGCCAAATCAGTATCTCAATTCGCAGACACGGTGTTTCGGGCTGTTGGCCCTCGTCAGTGCGAAGCATGAGAACTGATTTGGCTAGGTGAGAGGCTCTGGACATGGGGTCTAAGGGGTATCGTTTCTCCTTATGGAGAGTGACATACCATCTCTGGCTTGTCAAGGTAAGGAGGCTTATTTGCCGTACAATGCTCCTCTAGGAATTTAAATATGCAAATTGCCTCTTCTGAGAAAAAGAGGACTTAAACTCTACAGCGCCACCTATTGGAAGTAGCGATCCTACAAGTCACAATCAACCCTTTAACGAGTCATGCAATATGACTTAGGATAAAAGCCAAATCAGTATCTCAATTCGCAGACACGGTGTTTCGGGCTGTTGGCCCTCGTCAGTGCGAAGCATGAGAACTGATTTGGCTAGGTGAGAGGCTCTGGACATGGGGTCTAAGGGGTATCGTTTCTCCTTATGGAGAGTGACATACCATCTCTGGCTTGTCAAGGTAAGGAGGCTTATTTGCCGTACAATGCTCCTCTAGGAATTTAAATATGCAAATTGCCTCTTCTGAGAAAAAGAGGACTTAAACTCTACAGCGCCACCTATTGGAAGTAGCGATCCTACAAGTCACAATCAACCCTTTAACGAGTCGTGCAATATGACTTAGGATAAAAGCCAAATCAGTATCTCAATTCGCAGACACGGTGTTTCGGGCTGTTGGCCCTCGTCAGTGCGAAGCATGAGAACTGATTTGGCTAGGTGAGAGGCTCTGGACATGGGGTCTAAGGGGTATCGTTTCTCCTTATGGAGAGTGACATACCATCTCTGGCTTGTCAAGGTAAGGAGGCTTATTTGCCGTACAATGCTCCTCTAGGAATTTAAATATGCAAATTGCCTCTTCTGAGAAAAAGAGGACTTAAACTCTACAGCGCCACCTATTGGAAGTAGCGATCCTACAAGTCACAATCAACCCTTTAACGAGTCGTGCAATATGACTTAGGATAAAAGCCAAATCAGTATCTCAATTCGCAGACACGGTGTTTCGGGCTGTTGGCCCTCGTCAGTGCGAAGCATGAGAACTGATTTGGCTAGGTGAGAGGCTCTGGACATGGGGTCTAAGGGGTATCGTTTCTCCTTATGGAGAGTGACATACCATCTCTGGCTTGTCAAGGTAAGGAGGCTTATTTGCCGTACAATGCTCCTCTAGGAATTTAAATATGCAAATTGCCTCTTCTGAGAAAAAGAGGACTTAAACTCTACAGCGCCACCTATTGGAAGTAGCGATCCTACAAGTCACAATCAACCCTTTAACGAGTCGTGCAATGTGACTTAGGATAAAAGCCAAATCAGTATCTCAATTCGCAGACACGGTGTTTCGGGCTGTTGGCCCTCGTCAGTGCGAAGCATGAGAACTGATTTGGCTAGGTGAGAGGCTCTGGACATGGGGTCTAAGGGGTATCGTTTCTCCTTATGGAGAGTGACATACCATCTCTTTTTCTCAGAAGAGGCAATTTGCATATTTAAATTCCTAGAGGAGCATTGTACGGCAAATAAGCCTCCTTACCTTGACAAGCCAGAGATGGTATGTCACTCTCCATAAGGAGAAACGATACCCCTTAGACCCTAGAAAAAAACAGCAATTTTGACAGAGATTTTTTTACATTTTCAATTTGACTCCATTCATCAGGTTCATTCAAACCCTGTGTTTGTGATGGTTGCACATAAAAGACAATGTGCATGCATAATGTTACATCAAGTTTTATTTGTTATTAAATGCAAATAATTGGAGCAAAAAAGGAGACAACAATTTAGAGAAAATATTTTAATGATTGTTAACTTTCAATGTGAAAACATTTGTTCCAAAATGTGCTGAAACTTAGATGTCAGTATCGCATGTGCATTTCAGACTTTAAAACTATGATTACCTGCTTTTTAAGCTTTTGTTTATTAAGTATTTTTATGGTCTATTGATGAATGAGGTAATCAAATATGAAATTAGACTTACCGGCAATTCAGTTTATAGAAATCTCCCAGAACAGCCCCATAGGATGTGGAGTCTCCGCCCTAATAGGGAAAGAGAACACAAAGAGTTGAAATAGTCACGCCCCATTGACCGCCCGCAGTATTTTTATAGTGCCAAGACAGCTAACATATGCACATAAAAACTATTTCACGGTCCTAGAGTTCCGTTTATAGACGACAATTTCAGATTCACCCCAAAGACTCCCAGGTAGTGGTAACTTTGGGATCGGATTTTTTAAGGCCCATTGCTAAGTTTGGTTTGATCCCCATCTAATCAATAATTGACTGAGAATCTGTATAGTTTCATGAAAAGGTGATGTTAGAAGTGGGATTTGAACCCACGCCTCCAAGAGAGACTGCGACCTGAACGCAACGCCTTAGACCACTCGGCCATCCTGACTTCTTGTGGATTCTGTGCCTTAACTCTTTCCAAGTTAGTCAGAAGAAATATGACCAGTAATTGTCATTGAAAATTATTTTAAAATATTTAATATTACAGTTTTTATTTCAATACATTTGTTTAAACTATTAGTTATCAAGCCTATTTTGAGCTAAATGGCCAAGCCCCATTTTAAAAAAATATGACTTTTATCACTGTATGCAGTAATAACTCTGGAATGCTTCTACATATCCCCGTAATTCTGAAAGTGTTTTTTGTGACACATTGTACTTTACATTAACTGTAAATTTAGGTCAATATATTTTTAGTTTTTTTCTGTGCAAATATCTAAATTTTGTTTAAAATTTTGAAATATTAGTCATTTTTATTCTTTGACTGCTTATATCCTTAAACCAACTTGTCGCACCACACAAAAATGTAAATAAATAGCATTTTTCATATGTGTACTTTTTGTCAGCATTCACTTTCAAACCTCCTTTTATTTTGTTAGGATGTTAGAAATGTTAGACTTCTCACAAAATGCGGTGATGCACCATATTTCTTCAGAATCTACTGTTTGGCCACACAGCAGGGCTTTGAAAATAAGAGCGCTATTTGGATTTTGGAATGCAGATTTTGCAAGAATAGTTTGCAGGTAAAATTTGCAGAGTACCAAAAGTACCAAAACAGCAGAAACCCCCCCCAAAGTGACCCCATTTTAGAAATTACTTCTCACAATGAATTCATATACACCACAGCATTTCATAGTCAAACATACATGGTTGAAATCATTCAGCTAGTGTCTGATACATGCTTTCTTTATCAGCTATCAGGTTCCCTTTAAATCCTCTTACAGCTAAGTGAAATGGAAATAAACAAAACAGGAAAAATTACAAAAAAATAATAATTTGCTCAAATGGAAAAGTTCCCATTTCTCATCTTTTTAACATTTTATTTTCTGTAGATAGTTAAGATTTTTAGGCCTTTTACATTTTCTTTAAATAATCAGTCCACGTGCTTTGTTTATTTTCTCCTTAAAATGTAAAGAATCAAGAAAAATGATGTTGCCGAAACCCGGGACCTTTAGATCTTCAGTCTAACGCTCTCCCATCTGAGCTATTTCGGCCAAACACAAACAGCTTTAGGAGTGCTAGACACTTGGCAAATGTCAAGCGAAACCCCTGAAAGTAGATATTTTTATTTTTGCTTTGACTGGTTTTTGCAGCATGATTTCTATTTGAAACTCCTGCTATTTTGTTGTACATATTTAATAACTTTCATTAACTCTTTGTGAATGAGTAGAAAAAAACATGCAAATTGCCTCTTCTGAGAAAAAGAGGACTTAAACTCTACAGCGCCACCTATTGGAAGTAGCGATCCTACAAGTCACAATCAACCCTTTAATGAGTCGTGCAATATGACTTAGGATAAAAGCCAAATCAGTATCTCAATTCGCAGACACGGTGTTTCGGGCTGTTGGCCCTCGTCAGTGCGAAGCATGAGAACTGATTTGGCTAGGTGAGAGGCTCTGGACATGGGGTCTAAGGGGTATCGTTTCTCCTTATGGAGAGTGACATACCATCTCTGGCTTGTCAAGGTAAGGAGGCTTATTTGCCGTACAATGCTCCTCTAGGAATTTAAATATGCAAATTGCCTCTTCTGAGAAAAAGAGGACTTAAACTCTACAGCGCCACCTATTGGAAGTAGCGATCCTACAAGTCACAATCAACCCTTTAATGAGTCGTGCAATATGACTTAGGATAAAAGCCAAATCAGTATCTCAATTCGCAGACACGGTGTTTCGGGCTGTTGGCCCTCGTCAGTGCGAAGCATGAGAACTGATTTGGCTAGGTGAGAGGCTCTGGACATGGGGTCTAAGGGGTATCGTTTCTCCTTATGGAGAGTGACATACCATCTCTGGCTTGTCAAGGTAAGGAGGCTTATTTGCCGTACAATGCTCCTCTAGGAATTTAAATATGCAAATTGCCTCTTCTGAGAAAAAGAGGACTTAAACTCTACAGCGCCACCTATTGGAAGTAGCGATCCTACAAGTCACAATCAACCCTTTAACGAGTCGTGCAATATGACTTAGGATAAAAGCCAAATCAGTATCTCAATTCGCAGACACGGTGTTTCGGGCTGTTGGCCCTCGTCAGTGCGAAGCATGAGAACTGATTTGGCTAGGTGAGAGGCTCTGGACATGGGGTCTAAGGGGTATCGTTTCTCCTTATGGAGAGTGACATACCATCTCTGGCTTGTCAAGGTAAGGAGGCTTATTTGCCGTACAATGCTCCTCTAGGAATTTAAATATGCAAATTGCCTCTTCTGAGAAAAAGAGGACTTAAACTCTACAGCGCCACCTATTGGAAGTAGCGATCCTACAAGTCACAATCAACCCTTTAACGAGTCGTGCAATATGACTTAGGATAAAAGCCAAATCAGTATCTCAATTCGCAGACACGGTGTTTCGGGCTGTTGGCCCTCGTCAGTGCGAAGCATGAGAACTGATTTGGCTAGGTGAGAGGCTCTGGACATGGGGTCTAAGGGGTATCGTTTCTCCTTATGGAGAGTGACATACCATCTCTGGCTTGTCAAGGTAAGGAGGCTTATTTGCCGTACAATGCTCCTCTAGGAATTTAAATATGCAAATTGCCTCTTCTGAGAAAAAGAGGACTTAAACTCTACAGCGCCACCTATTGGAAGTAGCGATCCTACAAGTCACAATCAACCCTTTAACGAGTCATGCAATATGACTTAGGATAAAAGCCAAATCAGTATCTCAATTCGCAGACACGGTGTTTCGGGCTGTTGGCCCTCGTCAGTGCGAAGCATGAGAACTGATTTGGCTAGGTGAGAGGCTCTGGACATGGGGTCTAAGGGGTATCGTTTCTCCTTATGGAGAGTGACATACCATCTCTGGCTTGTCAAGGTAAGGAGGCTTATTTGCCGTACAATGCTCCTCTAGGAATTTAAATATGCAAATTGCCTCTTCTGAGAAAAAGAGGACTTAAACTCTACAGCGCCACCTATTGGAAGTAGCGATCCTACAAGTCACAATCAACCCTTTAACGAGTCGTGCAATATGACTTAGGATAAAAGCCAAATCAGTATCTCAATTCGCAGACACGGTGTTTCGGGCTGTTGGCCCTCGTCAGTGCGAAGCATGAGAACTGATTTGGCTAGGTGAGAGGCTCTGGACATGGGGTCTAAGGGGTATCGTTTCTCCTTATGGAGAGTGACATACCATCTCTGGCTTGTCAAGGTAAGGAGGCTTATTTGCCGTACAATGCTCCTCTAGGAATTTAAATATGCAAATTGCCTCTTCTGAGAAAAAGAGGACTTAAACTCTACAGCGCCACCTATTGGAAGTAGCGATCCTACAAGTCACAATCAACCCTTTAACGAGTCGTGCAATATGACTTAGGATAAAAGCCAAATCAGTATCTCAATTCGCAGACACGGTGTTTCGGGCTGTTGGCCCTCGTCAGTGCGAAGCATGAGAACTGATTTGGCTAGGTGAGAGGCTCTGGACATGGGGTCTAAGGGGTATCGTTTCTCCTTATGGAGAGTGACATACCATCTCTGGCTTGTCAAGGTAAGGAGGCTTATTTGCCGTACAATGCTCCTCTAGGAATTTAAATATGCAAATTGCCTCTTCTGAGAAAAAGAGGACTTAAACTCTACAGCGCCACCTATTGGAAGTAGCGATCCTACAAGTCACAATCAACCCTTTAACGAGTCGTGCAATGTGACTTAGGATAAAAGCCAAATCAGTATCTCAATTCGCAGACACGGTGTTTCGGGCTGTTGGCCCTCGTCAGTGCGAAGCATGAGAACTGATTTGGCTAGGTGAGAGGCTCTGGACATGGGGTCTAAGGGGTATCGTTTCTCCTTATGGAGAGTGACATACCATCTCTTTTTCTCAGAAGAGGCAATTTGCATATTTAAATTCCTAGAGGAGCATTGTACGGCAAATAAGCCTCCTTACCTTGACAAGCCAGAGATGGTATGTCACTCTCCATAAGGAGAAACGATACCCCTTAGACCCTAGAAAAAAACAGCAATTTTGACAGAGATTTTTTTACATTTTCAATTTGACTCCATTCATCAGGTTCATTCAAACCCTGTGTTTGTGATGGTTGCACATAAAAGACAATGTGCATGCATAATGTTACATCAAGTTTTATTTGTTATTAAATGCAAATAATTGGAGCAAAAAAGGAGACAACAATTTAGAGAAAATATTTTAATGATTGTTAACTTTCAATGTGAAAACATTTGTTCCAAAATGTGCTGAAACTTAGATGTCAGTATCGCATGTGCATTTCAGACTTTAAAACTATGATTACCTGCTTTTTAAGCTTTTGTTTATTAAGTATTTTTATGGTCTATTGATGAATGAGGTAATCAAATATGAAATTAGACTTACCGGCAATTCAGTTTATAGAAATCTCCCAGAACAGCCCCATAGGATGTGGAGTCTCCGCCCTAATAGGGAAAGAGAACACAAAGAGTTGAAATAGT
Organism: Ranitomeya variabilis; assembly: GCF_051348905.1. Lineage (NCBI taxonomy): Eukaryota > Metazoa > Chordata > Amphibia > Anura > Dendrobatidae > Ranitomeya > Ranitomeya variabilis. The sequence goes on from NC_135235.1 coordinate 316,287,635, forward strand.
CACGCCCCATTGACCGCCCGCAGTATTTTTATAGTGCCAAGACAGCTAACATATGCACATAAAAACTATTTCACGGTCCTAGAGTTCCGTTTATAGACGACAATTTCAGATTCACCCCAAAGACTCCCAGGTAGTGGTAACTTTGGGATCGGATTTTTTAAGGCCCATTGCTAAGTTTGGTTTGATCCCCATCTAATCAATAATTGACTGAGAATCTGTATAGTTTCATGAAAAGGTGATGTTAGAAGTGGGATTTGAACCCACGCCTCCAAGAGAGACTGCGACCTGAACGCAACGCCTTAGACCACTCGGCCATCCTGACTTCTTGTGGATTCTGTGCCTTAACTCTTTCCAAGTTAGTCAGAAGAAATATGACCAGTAATTGTCATTGAAAATTATTTTAAAATATTTAATATTACAGTTTTTATTTCAATACATTTGTTTAAACTATTAGTTATCAAGCCTATTTTGAGCTAAATGGCCAAGCCCCATTTTAAAAAAATATGACTTTTATCACTGTATGCAGTAATAACTCTGGAATGCTTCTACATATCCCCGTAATTCTGAAAGTGTTTTTTGTGACACATTGTACTTTACATTAACTGTAAATTTAGGTCAATATATTTTTAGTTTTTTTCTGTGCAAATATCTAAATTTTGTTTAAAATTTTGAAATATTAGTCATTTTTATTCTTTGACTGCTTATATCCTTAAACCAACTTGTCGCACCACACAAAAATGTAAATAAATAGCATTTTTCATATGTGTACTTTTTGTCAGCATTCACTTTCAAACCTCCTTTTATTTTGTTAGGATGTTAGAAATGTTAGACTTCTCACAAAATGCGGTGATGCACCATATTTCTTCAGAATCTACTGTTTGGCCACACAGCAGGGCTTTGAAAATAAGAGCGCTATTTGGATTTTGGAATGCAGATTTTGCAAGAATAGTTTGCAGGTAAAATTTGCAGAGTACCAAAAGTACCAAAACAGCAGAAACCCCCCCCAAAGTGACCCCATTTTAGAAATTACTTCTCACAATGAATTCATATACACCACAGCATTTCATAGTCAAACATACATGGTTGAAATCATTCAGCTAGTGTCTGATACATGCTTTCTTTATCAGCTATCAGGTTCCCTTTAAATCCTCTTACAGCTAAGTGAAATGGAAATAAACAAAACAGGAAAAATTACAAAAAAATAATAATTTGCTCAAATGGAAAAGTTCCCATTTCTCATCTTTTTAACATTTTATTTTCTGTAGATAGTTAAGATTTTTAGGCCTTTTACATTTTCTTTAAATAATCAGTCCACGTGCTTTGTTTATTTTCTCCTTAAAATGTAAAGAATCAAGAAAAATGATGTTGCCGAAACCCGGGATCGAACCAGGGACCTTTAGATCTTCAGTCTAACGCTCTCCCATCTGAGCTATTTCGGCCAAACACAAACAGCTTTAGGAGTGCTAGACACTTGGCAAATGTCAAGCGAAACCCCTGAAAGTAGATATTTTTATTTTTGCTTTGACTGGTTTTTGCAGCATGATTTCTATTTGAAACTCCTGCTATTTTGTTGTACATATTTAATAACTTTCATTAACTCTTTGTGAATGAGTAGAAAAAAACAGCAATTTTGACAGAGATTTTTTTACATTTTCAATTTGACTCCATTCATCAGGTTCATTCAAACCCTGTGTTTGTGATGGTTGCACATAAAAGACAATGTGCATGCATAATGTTACATCAAGTTTTATTTGTTATTAAATGCAAATAATTGGAGCAAAAAAGGAGACAACAATTTAGAGAAAATATTTTAATGATTGTTAACTTTCAATGTGAAAACATTTGTCCCAAAATGTGCTGAAACTTAGATGTCAGTATCGCATGTGCATTTCAGACTTTAAAACTATGATTACCTGCTTTTTAAGCTTTTGTTTATTAAGTATTTTTATGGTCTATTGATGAATGAGGTAATCAAATATGAAATTAGACTTACCGGCAATTCAGTTTATAGAAATCTCCCAGAACAGCCCCATAGGATGTGGAGTCTCCGCCCTAATAGGGAAAGAGAACACAAAGAGTTGAAATAGTCCCGCCCCATTGACCGCCGGCAGTATTTTTATAGTGCCAAGACAGCTAACATATGCACATAAAAACTATTTCACGGTCCTAGAGTTCCGTTTATAGACGACAATTTCAGATTCACCCCAAAGACTCCCAGGTAGTGGTAACTTTGGGATCGGATTTTTTAAGGCCCATTGCTAAGTTTGGTTTGATCCCCATCTAATCAATAATTGACTGAGAATCTGTATAGTTTCATGAAAAGGTGATGTAAGAAGTGGGATTTGAACCCACGCCTCCAAGAGAGACTGCGACCTGAACGCAGCGCCTTAGAACACTCAGCCATCCTGACTTCTTGTGGATTTTGTGCCTTAACTCTTTCCAAGTTAGTCAGAAGAAATATGACCAGTAATTGTCATTGAAAATTATTTTAAAAAATTTAATATTACAGTTTTTATTTCAATACATTTGTTTAAACTATTAGTTATCAAGCCTATTTTGAGCTAAATGGCCAAGCCCCATTTTAAAAAAATATGACTTTTATCACTGTATGCAGTAATAACTCTGGAATGCTTCTACATATCCCCGTAATTCTGAAAGTGTTTTTTGTGACACATTGTACTTTACATTAACTGTAAATTTAGGTCAATATATTTTTAGTTTTTTTCTGTGAAAATATCTAAATTTTGTTTAAAATGTTGAAATATTAGTCATTTTTATTCTTTGACTGCTTATATCCTTAAACCAACTTGTCGCACCACACAAAAATGTAAATAAATAGCATTTTTCATATGTGTACTTTTTGTCAGCATTCACTTTCAAACCTCCTTTTATTTTGTTAGGATGTTAGAAATGTTAGATTTCTCACAAAATGCGGTGATGCACCATATTTCTTCAGAATCTACTGTTTGGCCACACAGCAGGGCTTTGAAAATAAGAGCGCTATTTGGATTTTGGAATGCAGATTTTGCAAGAATAGTTTGCAGGTAAAATTTGCAGAGTACCAAAAGTACCAAAACAGCAGAAACCCCCCCAAAGTGACCCCATTTTAGAAATTACTTCTCACAATGAATTCATATACACCACAGCATTTCATAGTCAAACATACATGGTTGAAATCATTCAGCTAGTGTCTGATACATGCTTTCTTTATCAGCTATCAGGTTCCCTTTAAATCCTCTTACAGCTAAGTGAAATGGAAATAAACAAAACAGAGGAAAAATTACAAAAAAATAATAATTTGCTCAAATGGAAAAGTTCCCATTTCTCATCTTTTTAACATTTTATTTTCTGTAGATAGTTAAGATTTTTAGGCCTTTTACATTTTGTTTAAATAATCAGTCCACGTGCTTTGTTTATTTTCTCCTTAAAATGTAAAGAATCAAGAAAAATGATGTTGCCGAAACCCGGGATCGAACCAGGGACCTTTAGATCTTCAGTCTAACGCTCTCCCATCTGAGCTATTTCGGCCAAACACAAACAACTTTAGGAGTGCTAGACACTTGGCAAATGTCAAGCGAAACCCCTGAAAGTAGATATTTTTATTTTTGCTTTGACTGGTTTTTGCAGCATGATTTCTATTTGAAACTCCTGCTATTTTGTTGTACATATTTAATAACTTTCATTAACTCTTTGTGAATGAGTAGAAAAAAACAGCAATTTTGACAGAGATTTTTTTACATTTTCAATTTGACTCCATTCATCAGGTTCATTCAAACCCTGTGTTTGTGAGACAGGTGATGGTTGCACATAAAAGACAATGTGCATGCATAATGTTACATCAAGTTTTATTTGTTATTAAATGCAAATAATTGGAGCAAAAAAGGAGACAACAATTTAGAGAAAATATTTTAATGATTGTTAACTTTCAATGTGAAAACATTTGTCCCAAAATGTGCTGAAACTTAGATGTCAGTATCGCATGTGCATTTCAGACTTTAAAACTATGATTACCTGCTTTTTAAGCTTTTGTTTATTAAGTATTTTTATGGTCTATTGATGAATGAGGTAATCAAATATGAAATTAGACTTACCGGCAATTCAGTTTATAGAAATCTCCCAGAACAGCCCCATAGGATGTGGAGTCTCCGCCCTAATAGGGAAAGAGAACACAAAGAGTTGAAATAGTCCCGCCCCATTGACCGCCGGCAGTATTTTTATAGTGCCAAGACAGCTAACATATGCACATAAAAACTATTTCACGGTCCTAGAGTTCCGTTTATAGACGACAATTTCAGATTCACCCCAAAGACTCCCAGGTAGTGGTAACTTTGGGATCGGATTTTTTAAGGCCCATTGCTAAGTTTGGTTTGATCCCCATCTAATCAATAACACAGGTCAACAAAAAAAAATTTTTTTTCTGGTGTCCAAAATATTTTAATGAATTTGGGGTATTTTTGGGGTGCTGATTCTGAATATGCTATCAGTTTTGCCAGGTTGGCTCAAGTTTTTGAGATTTTTGGTATCTTATTTATAGCACTTGTTGGTAAATGCGACGCATCATCTCATTAATTTCTTTGGATTAGTACTTGAACTGAGCAGTTCTCAATATAGTTTTGTGTTAATTAGTGTTCTAAAAGTTTGTTCATAGCTTGATTTTTGCACTAACTTTATGTTGTTGTCTGTTTTCCAGTGAAAAGCATGAACTCATCAAGAAGAAGTTGTCTTAACGATCCAGACTCATTCTGTTACATTTGTGGTGAATACACACTGCCAAAACATAGAAGAAACATAACAGACTTCGTAAAAAAAGTGTATTTTGCTTATTTTGGGGTTATGCTTGGGGACCAAGACAAGTTTTGGGCACCACACATAGTGTGCAAAGCATGTATCGAATTATTACGAAAATGGAGCAAAGGACAAAGAAAAAGCTTCAAATTTGGTGTTCCAATGGTGTGGAGAGAGCCAAAAAATCATCATGATGACTGTTATTTCTGTGCAGTGCAAGTGCAAGGATTCAATAAGCATAAGAAACGAAAATGGGAGTAACATGGAATCTGCAAGAAGGCCTGTCCCTCATTGTGAAGATGTGCCTGTACCTGTGTTTACCATAAATAACAGTCATCATGATGATTTTTTGGCTCTCTCCACACCATTGGAACACCAAATTTGAAGCTTTTTCTTTGTCCTTTGCTCCATTTTCGTAATAATTCGATACATGCTTTGCACACTATGTGTGGTGCCCAAAACTTGTCTTGGTCCCCAAGCATAACCCCAAAATAGGCAAAATACACTTTTTTTACGAAGTCTGTTATGTTTCTTTTATGTTTTGGCAGTGTGTATTCACCACAAATGTAACAGAATGAGTCTGGATCGTTAAGACAACTTCTTCTTGATGAGTTCATGCTTTTCACTGGAAAACAGACAACAACATAAAGTTAGTGCAAAAATCAAGCTATGAACAAACTTTTAGAACACTAATTAACACAAAACTATATTGAGAACTGCTCAGTTCAAGTACTAATCCAAAGAATTTAATGAGATGATGCGTCGCATTTACCAACAAGTGCTATAAATAAGATACCAAAAATCTCAAAAACTTGAGCCAATCTGGCAAAACTGATGACATATTCAGAATCAGCACCCCAAAAATACCCTAAATTCGATGAAATATCTTTGGCACCAAAAATGCTGTTGACCAGTGTAATTGACTGAGAATCTGTATAGTTTCATGAAAAGGTGATGTAAGAAGTGGGATTTGAACTCACGCCTCCAAGAGAGACTGCGACCTGAACGCAACGCCTTAGAAAACTCAGCCATCCTGACTTCTTGTGGATTTTGTGCCTTAACTCTTTCCAAGTTAGTCAGAAGAAATATGACCAGTAATTGTCATTGAAAATTATTTTAAAAAATTTAATATTACAGTTTTTATTTCAATACATTTGTTTAAACTATTAGTTATCAAGCCTATTTTGAGCTAAATGGCCAAGCCCCATTTTAAAAAAATATGACTTTTATCACTGTATGCAGTAATAACTCTGGAATGCTTCTACATATCCCCGTAATTCTGAAAGTGTTTTTTGTGACACATTGTACTTTACATTAACTGTAAATTTAGGTCAATATATTTTTAGTTTTTTTCTGTGAAAATATCTAAATTTTGTTTAAAATGTTGAAATATTAGTCATTTTTATTCTTTGACTGCTTATATCCTTAAACCAACTTGTCGCACCACACAAAAATGTAAATAAATAGCATTTTTCATATGTGTACTTTTTGTCAGCATTCACTTTCAAACCTCCTTTTATTTTGTTAGGATGTTAGAAATGTTAGATTTCTCACAAAATGCGGTGATGCACCATATTTCTTCAGAATCTACTGTTTGGCCACACAGCAGGGCTTTGAAAATAAGAGCGCTATTTGGATTTTGGAATGCAGATTTTGCAAGAATAGTTTGCAGGTAAAATTTGCAGAGTACCAAAAGTACCAAAACAGCAGAAACCCCCCCAAAGTGACCCCATTTTAGAAATTACTTCTCACAATGAATTCATATACACCACAGCATTTCATAGTCAAACATACATGGTTGAAATCATTCAGCTAGTGTCTGATACATGCTTTCTTTATCAGCTATCAGGTTCCCTTTAAATCCTCTTACAGCTAAGTGAAATGGAAATAAACAAAACAGAGGAAAAATTACAAAAAAATAATAATTTGCTCAAATGGAAAAGTTCCCATTTCTCATCTTTTTAACATTTTATTTTCTGTAGATAGTTAAGATTTTTAGGCCTTTTACATTTTGTTTAAATAATCAGTCCACGTGCTTTGTTTATTTTCTCCTTAAAATGTAAAGAATCAAGAAAAATGATGTTGCCGAAACCCGGGATCGAACCAGGGACCTTTAGATCTTCAGTCTAACGCTCTCCCATCTGAGCTATTTCGGCCAAACACAAACAACTTTAGGAGTGCTAGACACTTGGCAAATGTCAAGCGAAACCCCTGAAAGTAGATATTTTTATTTTTGCTTTGACTGGTTTTTGCAGCATGATTTCTATTTGAAACTCCTGCTATTTTGTTGTACATATTTAATAACTTTCATTAACTCTTTGTGAATGAGTAGAAAAAAACAGCAATTTTGACAGAGATTTTTTTACATTTTCAATTTGACTCCATTCATCAGGTTCATTCAAACCCTGTGTTTGTGAGACAGGTGATGGTTGCACATAAAAGACAATGTGCATGCATAATGTTACATCAAGTTTTATTTGTTATTAAATGCAAATAATTGGAGCAAAAAAGGAGACAACAATTTAGAGAAAATATTTTAATGATTGTTAACTTTCAATGTGAAAACATTTGTCCCAAAATGTGCTGAAACTTAGATGTCAGTATCGCATGTGCATTTCAGACTTTAAAACTATGATTACCTGCTTTTTAAGCTTTTGTTTATTAAGTATTTTTATGGTCTATTGATGAATGAGGTAATCAAATATGAAATTAGACTTACCGGCAATTCAGTTTATAGAAATCTCCCAGAACAGCCCCATAGGATGTGGAGTCTCCGCCCTAATAGGGAAAGAGAACACAAAGAGTTGAAATAGTCCCGCCCCATTGACCGCCGGCAGTATTTTTATAGTGCCAAGACAGCTAACATATGCACATAAAAACTATTTCACGGTCCTAGAGTTCCGTTTATAGACGACAATTTCAGATTCACCCCAAAGACTCCCAGGTAGTGGTAACTTTGGGATCGGATTTTTTAAGGCCCATTGCTAAGTTTGGTTTGATCCCCATCTAATCAATAATTGACTGAGAATCTGTATAGTTTCATGAAAAGGTGATGTAAGATATGGGATTTGAACCCACGCCTCCAAGAGAGACTGCGACCTGAACGCAGCGCCTTAGAACACTCAGCCATCCTGACTTCTTGTGGATTTTGTGCCTTAACTCTTTCCAAGTTAGTCAGAAGAAATATGACCAGTAATTGTCATTGAAAATTATTTTAAAAAATTTAATATTACAGTTTTTATTTCAATACATTTGTTTAAACTATTAGTTATCAAGCCTATTTTGAGCTAAATGGCCAAGCCCCATTTTAAAAAAATATGACTTTTATCACTGTATGCAGTAATAACTCTGGAATGCTTCTACATATCCCCGTAATTCTGAAAGTGTTTTTTGTGACACATTGTACTTTACATTAACTGTAAATTTAGGTCAATATATTTTTAGTTTTTTTCTGTGAAAATATCTAAATTTTGTTTAAAATGTTGAAATATTAGTCATTTTTATTCTTTGACTGCTTATATCCTTAAACCAACTTGTCGCACCACACAAAAATGTAAATAAATAGCATTTTTCATATGTGTACTTTTTGTCAGCATTCACTTTCAAACCTCCTTTTATTTTGTTAGGATGTTAGAAATGTTAGATTTCTCACAAAATGCGGTGATGCACCATATTTCTTCAGAATCTACTGTTTGGCCACACAGCAGGGCTTTGAAAATAAGAGCGCTATTTGGATTTTGGAATGCAGATTTTGCAAGAATAGTTTGCAGGTAAAATTTGCAGAGTACCAAAAGTACCAAAACAGCAGAAACCCCCCCAAAGTGACCCCATTTTAGAAATTACTTCTCACAATGAATTCATATACACCACAGCATTTCATAGTCAAACATACATGGTTGAAATCATTCAGCTAGTGTCTGATACATGCTTTCTTTATCAGCTATCAGGTTCCCTTTAAATCCTCTTACAGCTAAGTGAAATGGAAATAAACAAAACAGAGGAAAAATTACAAAAAAATAATAATTTGCTCAAATGGAAAAGTTCCCATTTCTCATCTTTTTAACATTTTATTTTCTGTAGATAGTTAAGATTTTTAGGCCTTTTACATTTTGTTTAAATAATCAGTCCACGTGCTTTGTTTATTTTCTCCTTAAAATGTAAAGAATCAAGAAAAATGATGTTGCCGAAACCCGGGATCGAACCAGGGACCTTTAGATCTTCAGTCTAACGCTCTCCCATCTGAGCTATTTCGGCCAAACACAAACAACTTTAGGAGTGCTAGACACTTGGCAAATGTCAAGCGAAACCCCTGAAAGTAGATATTTTTATTTTTGCTTTGACTGGTTTTTGCAGCATGATTTCTATTTGAAACTCCTGCTATTTTGTTGTACATATTTAATAACTTTCATTAACTCTTTGTGAATGAGTAGAAAAAAACAGCAATTTTGACAGAGATTTTTTTACATTTTCAATTTGACTCCATTCATCAGGTTCATTCAAACCCTGTGTTTGTGAGACAGGTGATGGTTGCACATAAAAGACAATGTGCATGCATAATGTTACATCAAGTTTTATTTGTTATTAAATGCAAATAATTGGAGCAAAAAAGGAGACAACAATTTAGAGAAAATATTTTAATGATTGTTAACTTTCAATGTGAAAACATTTGTCCCAAAATGTGCTGAAACTTAGATGTCAGTATCGCATGTGCATTTCAGACTTTAAAACTATGATTACCTGCTTTTTAAGCTTTTGTTTATTAAGTATTTTTATGGTCTATTGATGAATGAGGTAATCAAATATGAAATTAGACTTACCGGCAATTCAGTTTATAGAAATCTCCCAGAACAGCCCCATAGGATGTGGAGTCTCCGCCCTAATAGGGAAAGAGAACACAAAGAGTTGAAATAGTCCCGCCCCATTGACCGCCGGCAGTATTTTTATAGTGCCAAGACAGCTAACATATGCACATAAAAACTATTTCACGGTCCTAGAGTTCCGTTTATAGACGACAATTTCAGATTCTCCCCAAAGACTCCCAGGTAGTGGTAACTTTGGGATCGGATTTTTTAAGGCCCATTGCTAAGTTTGGTTTGATCCCCATCTAATCAATAATTGACTGAGAATCTGTATAGTTTCATGAAAAGGTGATGTCAGAAGTGGGATTTGAACCCACGCCTCCAAGAGAGACTGCGACCTGAACGCAGCGCCTTAGACCACTCGGCCATCCTGACTTCTTGTGGATTTTGTGCCTTAACTCTTTCCAAGTTAGTCAGAAGAAATATGACCAGTAATTGTCATTGAAAATTATTTTAAAATATTTAATATTACAGTTTTTATTTCAATACATTTGTTTAAACTATTAGTTATCAAGCCTATTTTGAGCTAAATGGCCAAGCCCCATTTTAAAAAAATATGACTTTTATCACTGTATGCAGTAATAACTCTGGAATGCTTCTACATATCCCCGTAATTCTGAAAGTGTTTTTTGTGACACATTGTACTTTACATTAACTGTAAATTTAGGTCAATATATTTTTAGTTTTTTTCTGTGAAAATATCTAAAGTTTGTTTAAAATTTTGAAATATTAGTCATTTTTATTCTTTGACTGCTTATATCCTTAAACCAACTTGTCGCACCACACAAAAATGTAAATAAATAGCATTTTTCATATGTGTACTTTTTGTCAGCATTCACTTTCAAACCTCCTTTTATTTTGTTAGGATGTTAGAAATGTTAGATTTCTCACAAAATGCGGTGATGCACCATATTTCTTCAGAATCTACTGTTTGGCCACACAGCAGGGCTTTGAAAATAAGAGCGCTATTTGGATTTTGGAATGCAGATTTTGCAAGAATAGTTTGCAGGTAAAATTTGCAGAGTACCAAAAGTACCAAAACAGCAGAAACCCCCCCAAAGTGACCCCATTTTAGAAATTACTTCTCACAATGAATTCATATACACCACAGCATTTCATAGTCAAACATACATGGTTGAAATCATTCAGCTAGTGTCTGATACATGCTTTCTTTATCAGCTATCAGGTTCCCTTTAAATCCTCTTACAGCTAAGTGAAATGGAAATAAACAAAACAGAGGAAAAATTGCAAAAAAATAATAATTTGCTCAAATGGAAAAGTTCCCATTTCTCATCTTTTTAACATTTTATTTTCTGTAGATAGTTAAGATTTTTAGGCCTTTTACATTTTCTTTAAATAATCAGTCCACGTGCTTTGTTTATTTTCTCCTTAAAATGTAAAGAATCAAGAAAAATGATGTTGCCGAAACCCGGGATCGAACCAGGGACCTTTAGATCTTCAGTCTTCACGCTCTCCCATCTGAGCTATTTCGGCCAAACACAAACAACTTTAGGAGTGCTAGACACTTGGCAAATGTCAAGCGAAACCCCTGAAAGTAGATATTTTTATTTTTGCTTTGACTAGTTTTTGCAGCATGATTTCTATTTGAAACTCCTGCTATTTTGTTGTACATATTTAATAACTTTCATTAACTCTTTGTGAATGAGTAGAAAAAAACAGTAATTTTGACAGAGATTTTTTTACATTTTCAATTTGACTCCATTCATCAGGTTCATTCAAACCCTGTGTTTGTGAGACAGGTGATGGTTGCACATAAAAGACAATGTGCATGCATAATGTTACATCAAGTTTTATTTGTTATTAAATGCAAATAATTGGAGCAAAAAAGGAGACAACAATTTAGAGAAAATATTTTAATGATTGTTAACTTTCAATGTGAAAACATTTGTCCCAAAATGTGCTGAAACTTAGATGTCAGTATCGCATGTGCATTTCAGACTTTAAAACTATGATTACCTGCTTTTTAAGCTTTTGTTTATTAAGTATTTTTATGGTCTATTGATGAATGAGGTAATCAAATATGAAATTAGACTTACCGGCAATTCAGTTTATAGAAATCTCCCAGAACAGCCCCATAGGATGTGGAGTCTCCGCCCTAATAGGGAAAGAGAACACAAAGAGTTGAAATAGTCCCGCCCCATTGACCGCCGGCAGTATTTTTATAGTGCCAAGACAGCTAACATATGCACATAAAAACTATTTCACGGTCCTAGAGTTCCGTTTATAGACGACAATTTCAGATTCTCCCCAAAGACTCCCAGGTAGTGGTAACTTTGGGATCGGATTTTTTAAGGCCCATTGCTAAGTTTGGTTTGATCCCCATCTAATCAACAATTGACTGAGAATCTGTATAGTTTCATGAAAAGGTGATGTCAGAAGTGGGATTTGAACCCACGCCTCCAAGAGACTGCGACCTGAACGCAGCGCCTTAGACCACTCGGCCATCCTGACTTCTTGTGGATTTTGTGCCTTAACTCTTTCCAAGTTAGTCAGAAGAAATATGACCAGTAATTGTCATTGAAAATTATTTTAAAATATTTAATATTACAGTTTTTATTTCAATACATTTGTTTAAACTATTAGTTATCAAGCCTATTTTGAGCTAAATGGCCAAGCCCCATTTTAAAAAAATATGACTTTTATCACTGTATGCAGTAATAACTCTGGAATGCTTCTACATATCCCCGTAATTCTGAAAGTGTTTTTTGTGACACATTGTACTTTACATTAACTGTAAATTTAGGTCAATATATTTTTAGTTTTTTTCTGTGAAAATATCTAAAGTTTGTTTAAAATTTTGAAATATTAGTCATTTTTATTCTTTGACTGCTTATATCCTTAAACCAACTTGTCGCACCACACAAAAATGTAAATAAATAGCATTTTTCATATGTGTACTTTTTGTCAGCATTCACTTTCAAACCTCCTTTTATTTTGTTAGGATGTTAGAAATGTTAGATTTCTCACAAAATGCGGTGATGCACCATATTTCTTCAGAATCTACTGTTTGGCCACACAGCAGGGCTTTGAAAATAAGAGCGCTATTTGGATTTTGGAATGCAGATTTTGCAAGAATAGTTTGCAGGTAAAATTTGCAGAGTACCAAAAGTACCAAAACAGCAGAAACCCCCCCAAAGTGACCTCATTTTAGAAATTACTTCTCACAATGAATTCATATACACCACAGCATTTCATAGTCAAACATACATGGTTGAAATCATTCAGCTAGTGTCTGATACATGCTTTCTTTATCAGCTATCAGGTTCCCTTTAAATCCTCTTACAGCTAAGTGAAATGGAAATAAACAAAACAGAGGAAAAATTACAAAAAAATAATAATTTGCTCAAATGGAAAAGTTCCCATTTCTCATCTTTTTAACATTTTATTTTCTGTAGATAGTTAAGATTTTTAGGCCTTTTACATTTTCTTTAAATAATCAGTCCACGTGCTTTGTTTATTTTCTCCTTAAAATGTAAAGAATCAAGAAAAATGATGTTGCCGAAACCCGGGATCGAACCAGGGACCTTTAGATCTTCAGTCTAACGCTCTCCCATCTGAGCTATTTCGGCCAAACACAAACAACTTTAGGAGTGCTAGACACTTGGCAAATGTCAAGCGAAACCCCTGAAAGTAGATATTTTTATTTTTGCTTTGACTAGTTTTTGCAGCATGATTTCTATTTGAAACTCCTGCTATTTTGTTGTACATATTTAATAACTTTCATTAACTCTTTGTGAATGAGTAGAAAAAAACAGCAATTTTGACAGAGATTTTTTTACATTTTCAATTTGACTCCATTCATCAGGTTCATTCAAACCCTGTGTTTGTGAGACAGGTGATGGTTGCACATAAAAGACAATGTGCATGCATAATGTTACATCAAGTTTTATTTGTTATTAAATGCAAATAATTGGAGCAAAAAAGGAGACAACAATTTAGAGAAAATATTTTAATGATTGTTAACTTTCAATGTGAAAACATTTGTCCCAAAATGTGCTGAAACTTAGATGTCAGTATCGCATGTGCATTTCAGACTTTAAAACTATGATTACCTGCTTTTTAAGCTTTTGTTTATTAAGTATTTTTATGGTCTATTGATGAATGAGGTAATCAAATATGAAATTAGACTTACCGGCAATTCAGTTTATAGAAATCTCCCAGAACAGCCCCATAGGATGTGGAGTCTCCGCCCTAATAGGGAAAGAGAACACAAAGAGTTGAAATAGTCCCGCCCCATTGACCGCCGGCAGTATTTTTATAGTGCCAAGACAGCTAACATATGCACATAAAAACTATTTCACGGTCCTAGAGTTCCGTTTATAGACGACAATTTCAGATTCACCCCAAAGACTCCCAGGTAGTGGTAACTTTGGGATCGGATTTTTTAAGGCCCATTGCTAAGTTTGGTTTGATCCCCATCTAATCAATAATTGACTGAGAATCTGTATAGTTTCATGAAAAGGTGATGTAAGAAGTGGGATTTGAACCCACGCCTCCAAGAGAGACTGCGACCTGAACGCAGCGCCTTAGACCACTCGGCCATCCTGACTTCTTGTGGATTTTGTGCCTTAACTCTTTCCAAGTTAGTCAGAAGAAATATGACCAGTAATTGTCATTGAAAATTATTTTAAAAAATTTAATATTACAGTTTTTATTTCAATACATTTGTTTAAACTATTAGTTATCAAGCCTATTTTGAGCTAAATGGCCAAGCCCCATTTTAAAAAAATATGACTTTTATCACTGTATGCAGTAATAACTCTGGAATGCTTCTACATATCCCCGTAATTCTGAAAGTGTTTTTTGTGACACATTGTACTTTACATTAACTGTAAATTTAGGTCAATATATTTTTAGTTTTTTTCTGTGAAAATATCTAAATTTTGTTTAAAATGTTGAAATATTAGTCATTTTTATTCTTTGACTGCTTATATCCTTAAACCAACTTGTCGCACCACACAAAAATGTAAATAAATAGCATTTTTCATATGTGTACTTTTTGTCAGCATTCACTTTCAAACCTCCTTTTATTTTGTTAGGATGTTAGAAATGTTAGATTTCTCACAAAATGCGGTGATGCACCATATTTCTTCAGAATCTACTGTTTGGCCACACAGCAGGGCTTTGAAAATAAGAGCGCTATTTGGATTTTGGAATGCAGATTTTGCAAGAATAGTTTGCAGGTAAAATTTGCAGAGTACCAAAAGTACCAAAACAGCAGAAACCCCCCCAAAGTGACCCCATTTTAGAAATTACTTCTCACAATGAATTCATATACACCACAGCATTTCATAGTCAAACATACATGGTTGAAATCATTCAGCTAGTGTCTGATACATGCTTTCTTTATCAGCTATCAGGTTCCCTTTAAATCCTCTTACAGCTAAGTGAAATGGAAATAAACAAAACAGAGGAAAAATTACAAAAAAATAATAATTTGCTCAAATGGAAAAGTTCCCATTTCTCATCTTTTTAACATTTTATTTTCTGTAGATAGTTAAGATTTTTAGGCCTTTTACATTTTCTTTAAATAATCAGTCCACGTGCTTTGTTTATTTTCTCCTTAAAATGTAAAGAATCAAGAAAAATGATGTTGCCGAAACCCGGGATCGAACCAGGGACCTTTAGATCTTCAGTCTAACGCTCTCCCATCTGAGCTATTTCGGCCAAACACAAACAGCTTTAGGAGTGCTAGACACTTGGCAAATGTCAAGCGAAACCCCTGAAAGTAGATATTTTTATTTTTGCTTTGACTGGTTTTTGCAGCATGATTTCTATTTGAAACTCCTGCTATTTTGTTGTACATATTTAATAACTTTCATTAACTCTTTGTGAATGAGTAGAAAAAAACAGCAATTTTGACAGAGATTTTTTTACATTTTCAATTTGACTCCATTCATCAGGTTCATTCAAACCCTGTGTTTGTGAGACAGGTGATGGTTGCACATAAAAGACAATGTGCATGCATAATGTTACATCAAGTTTTATTTGTTATTAAATGCAAATAATTGGAGCAAAAAAGGAGACAACAATTTAGAGAAAATATTTTAATGATTGTTAACTTTCAATGTGAAAACATTTGTCCCAAAATGTGCTGAAACTTAGATGTCAGTATCGCATGTGCATTTCAGACTTTAAAACTATGATTACCTGCTTTTTAAGCTTTTGTTTATTAAGTATTTTTATGGTCTATTGATGAATGAGGTAATCAAATATGAAATTAGACTTACCGGCAATTCAGTTTATAGAAATCTCCCAGAACAGCCCCATAGGATGTGGAGTCTCCGCCCTAATAGGGAAAGAGAACACAAAGAGTTGAAATAGTCCCGCCCCATTGACCGCCGGCAGTATTTTTATAGTGACCTCATTTTAGAAATTACTTCTCACAATGAATTCATATACACCACAGCATTTCATAGTCAAACATACATGGTTGAAATCATTCAGCTAGTGTCTGATACATGCTTTCTTTATCAGCTATCAGGTTCCCTTTAAATCCTCTTACAGCTAAGTGAAATGGAAATAAACAAAACAGAGGAAAAATTACAAAAAAATAATAATTTGCTCAAATGGAAAAGTTCCCATTTCTCATCTTTTTAACATTTTATTTTCTGTAGATAGTTAAGATTTTTAGGCCTTTTACATTTTCTTTAAATAATCAGTCCACGTGCTTTGTTTATTTTCTCCTTAAAATGTAAAGAATCAAGAAAAATGATGTTGCCGAAACCCGGGATCGAACCAGGGACCTTTAGATCTTCAGTCTAACGCTCTCCCATCTGAGCTATTTCGGCCAAACACAAACAACTTTAGGAGTGCTAGACACTTGGCAAATGTCAAGCGAAACCCCTGAAAGTAGATATTTTTATTTTTGCTTTGACTAGTTTTTGCAGCATGATTTCTATTTGAAACTCCTGCTATTTTGTTGTACATATTTAATAACTTTCATTAACTCTTTGTGAATGAGTAGAAAAAAACAGCAATTTTGACAGAGATTTTTTTACATTTTCAATTTGACTCCATTCATCAGGTTCATTCAAACCCTGTGTTTGTGAGACAGGTGATGGTTGCACATAAAAGACAATGTGCATGCATAATGTTACATCAAGTTTTATTTGTTATTAAATGCAAATAATTGGAGCAAAAAAGGAGACAACAATTTAGAGAAAATATTTTAATGATTGTTAACTTTCAATGTGAAAACATTTGTCCCAAAATGTGCTGAAACTTAGATGTCAGTATCGCATGTGCATTTCAGACTTTAAAACTATGATTACCTGCTTTTTAAGCTTTTGTTTATTAAGTATTTTTATGGTCTATTGATGAATGAGGTAATCAAATATGAAATTAGACTTACCGGCAATTCAGTTTATAGAAATCTCCCAGAACAGCCCCATAGGATGTGGAGTCTCCGCCCTAATAGGGAAAGAGAACACAAAGAGTTGAAATAGTCCCGCCCCATTGACCGCCGGCAGTATTTTTATAGTGCCAAGACAGCTAACATATGCACATAAAAACTATTTCACGGTCCTAGAGTTCCGTTTATAGACGACAATTTCAGATTCTCCCCAAAGACTCCCAGGTAGTGGTAACTTTGGGATCGGATTTTTTAAGGCCCATTGCTAAGTTTGGTTTGATCCCCATCTAATCAATAATTGACTGAGAATCTGTATAGTTTCATGAAAAGGTGATGTCAGAAGTGGGATTTGAACCCACGCCTCCAAGAGACTGCGACCTGAACGCAGCGCCTTAGACCACTCGGCCATCCTGACTTCTTGTGGATTTTGTGCCTTAACTCTTTCCAAGTTAGTCAGAAGAAATATGACCAGTAATTGTCATTGAAAATTATTTTAAAATATTTAATATTACAGTTTTTATTTCAATACATTTGTTTAAACTATTAGTTATCAAGCCTATTTTGAGCTAAATGGCCAAGCCCCATTTTAAAAAAATATGACTTTTATCACTGTATGCAGTAATAACTCTGGAATGCTTCTACATATCCCCGTAATTCTGAAAGTGTTTTTTGTGACACATTGTACTTTACATTAACTGTAAATTTAGGTCAATATATTTTTAGTTTTTTTCTGTGAAAATATCTAAAGTTTGTTTAAAATTTTGAAATATTAGTCATTTTTATTCTTTGACTGCTTATATCCTTAAACCAACTTGTCGCACCACACAAAAATGTAAATAAATAGCATTTTTCATATGTGTACTTTTTGTCAGCATTCACTTTCAAACCTCCTTTTATTTTGTTAGGATGTTAGAAATGTTAGATTTCTCACAAAATGCGGTGATGCACCATATTTCTTCAGAATCTACTGTTTGGCCACACAGCAGGGCTTTGAAAATAAGAGCGCTATTTGGATTTTGGAATGCAGATTTTGCAAGAATAGTTTGCAGGTAAAATTTGCAGAGTACCAAAAGTACCAAAACAGCAGAAACCCCCCCAAAGTGACCCCATTTTAGAAATTACTTCTCACAATGAATTCATATACACCACAGCATTTCATAGTCAAACATACATGGTTGAAATCATTCAGCTAGTGTCTGATACATGCTTTCTTTATCAGCTATCAGGTTCCCTTTAAATCCTCTTACAGCTAAGTGAAATGGAAATAAACAAAACAGAGGAAAAATTACAAAAAAATAATAATTTGCTCAAATGGAAAAGTTCCCATTTCTCATCTTTTTAACATTTTATTTTCTGTAGATAGTTAAGATTTTTAGGCCTTTTACATTTTCTTTAAATAATCAGTCCACGTGCTTTGTTTATTTTCTCCTTAAAATGTAAAGAATCAAGAAAAATGATGTTGCCGAAACCCGGGATCGAACCAGGGACCTTTAGATCTTCAGTCTAACGCTCTCCCATCTGAGCTATTTCGGCCAAACACAAACAACTTTAGGAGTGCTAGACACTTGGCAAATGTCAAGCGAAACCCCTGAAAGTAGATATTTTTATTTTTGCTTTGACTAGTTTTTGCAGCATGATTTCTATTTGAAACTCCTGCTATTTTGTTGTACATATTTAATAACTTTCATTAACTCTTTGTGAATGAGTAGAAAAAAACAGCAATTTTGACAGAGATTTTTTTACATTTTCAATTTGACTCCATTCATCAGGTTCATTCAAACCCTGTGTTTGTGAGACAGGTGATGGTTGCACATAAAAGACAATGTGCATGCATAATGTTACATCAAGTTTTATTTGTTATTAAATGCAAATAATTGGAGCAAAAAAGGAGACAACAATTTAGAGAAAATATTTTAATGATTGTTAACTTTCAATGTGAAAACATTTGTCCCAAAATGTGCTGAAACTTAGATGTCAGTATCGCATGTGCATTTCAGACTTTAAAACTATGATTACCTGCTTTTTAAGCTTTTGTTTATTAAGTATTTTTATGGTCTATTGATGAATGAGGTAATCAAATATGAAATTAGACTTACCGGCAATTCAGTTTATAGAAATCTCCCAGAACAGCCCCATAGGATGTGGAGTCTCCGCCCTAATAGGGAAAGAGAACACAAAGAGTTGAAATAGTCCCGCCCCATTGACCGCCGGCAGTATTTTTATAGTGCCAAGACAGCTAACATATGCACATAAAAACTATTTCACGGTCCTAGAGTTCCGTTTATAGACGACAATTTCAGATTCTCCCCAAAGACTCCCAGGTAGTGGTAACTTTGGGATCGGATTTTTTAAGGCCCATTGCTAAGTTTGGTTTGATCCCCATCTAATCAATAATTGACTGAGAATCTGTATAGTTTCATGAAAAGGTGATGTCAGAAGTGGGATTTGAACCCACGCTTCCAAGAGACTGCGACCTGAACGCAGCGCCTTAGACCACTCGGCCATCCTGACTTCTTGTGGATTTTGTGCCTTAACTCTTTCCAAGTTAGTCAGAAGAAATATGACCAGTAATTGTCATTGAAAATTATTTTAAAATATTTAATATTACAGTTTTTATTTCAATACATTTGTTTAAACTATTAGTTATCAAGCCTATTTTGAGCTAAATGGCCAAGCCCCATTTTAAAAAAATATGACTTTTATCACTGTATGCAGTAATAACTCTGGAATGCTTCTACATATCCCCGTAATTCTGAAAGTGTTTTTTGTGACACATTGTACTTTACATTAACTGTAAATTTAGGTCAATATATTTTTAGTTTTTTTCTGTGAAAATATCTAAAGTTTGTTTAAAATTTTGAAATATTAGTCATTTTTATTCTTTGACTGCTTATATCCTTAAACCAACTTGTCGCACCACACAAAAATGTAAAGAAATAGCATTTTTCATATGTGTACTTTTTGTCAGCATTCACTTTCAAACCTCCTTTTATTTTGTTAGGATGTTAGAAATGTTAGATTTCTCACAAAATGCGGTGATGCACCATATTTCTTCAGAATCTACTGTTTGGCCACACAGCAGGGCTTTGAAAATAAGAGCGCTATTTGGATTTTGGAATGCAGATTTTGCAAGAATAGTTTGCAGGTAAAATTTGCAGAGTACCAAAAGTACCAAAACAGCAGAAACCCCCCCAAAGTGACCCCATTTTAGAAATTACTTCTCACAATGAATTCATATACACCACAGCATTTCATAGTCAAACATACATGGTTGAAATCATTCAGCTAGTGTCTGATACATGCTTTCTTTATCAGCTATCAGGTTCCCTTTAAATCCTCTTACAGCTAAGTGAAATGGAAATAAACAAAACAGAGGAAAAATTACAAAAAAATAATAATTTGCTCAAATGGAAAAGTTCCCATTTCTCATCTTTTTAACATTTTATTTTTTGTAGATAGTTAAGATTTTTAGGCCTTTTACATTTTCTTTAAATAATTAGTCCACGTGCTTTGTTTATTTTCTCCTTAAAATGTAAAGAATCAAGAAAAATGATGTTGCCGAAACCCGGGATCGAACCAGGGACCTTTAGATCTTCAGTCTAACGCTCTCCCATCTGAGCTATTTCGGCCAAACACAAACAACTTTAGGAGTGCTAGACACTTGGCAAATGTCAAGCGAAACCCCTGAAAGTAGATATTTTTATTTTTGCTTTGACTGGTTTTTGCAGCATGATTTCTATTTGAAACTCCTGCTATTTTGTTGTACATATTTAATAACTTTCATTAACTCTTTGTGAATGAGTAGAAAAAAACAGCAATTTTGACAGAGATTTTTTTACATTTTCAATTTGACTCCATTCATCAGGTTCATTGACCGCCAGCAGTATTTTTATAGTGCCAAGACAGCTAACATATGCACATAAAAACTATTTCACGGTCCTAGAGTTCCGTTTATAGACGACAATTTCAGATTCACCCCAAAGACTCCCAGGTAGTGGTAACTTTGGGATCAGATTTTTTAAGGCCCATTGCTAAGTTTGGTTTGATCCCCATCTAATCAATAATTGACTGAGAATCTGTATAGTTTCATGAAAAGGTGATGTCAGAAGTGGGATTTGAACCCACGCCTCCAAGAGAGACTGCGACCTGAACGCAGCGCCTTAGACCACTCGGCCATCCTGACTTCTTGTGGATTTTTCATATGTGTACTTTTTGTCAGCATTCACTTTCAAACCTCCTTTTATTTTGTTAGGATGTTAGAAATGTTAGATTTCTCACAAAATGCGGTGATGCACCATATTTCTTCAGAATCTACTGTTTGGCCACACAGCAGGGCTTTGAAAATAAGAGCGCTATTTGGATTTTGGAATGCAGATTTTGCAAGAATAGTTTGCAGGTAAAATTTGCAGAGTACCAAAAGTACCAAAACAGCAGAAACCCCCCCAAAGTGACCCCATTTTAGAAATTACTTCTCACAATGAATTCATATACACCACAGCATTTCATAGTCAAACATACATGGTTGAAATCATTCAGCTAGTGTCTGATACATGCTTTCTTTATCAGCTATCAGGTTCCCTTTAAATCCTCTTACAGCTAAGTGAAATGGAAATAAACAAAACAGAGGAAAAATTACAAAAAAATAATAATTTGCTCAAATGGAAAAGTTCCCATTTCTCATCTTTTTAACATTTTATTTTCTGTAGATAGTTAAGATTTTTAGGCCTTTTACATTTTCTTTAAATAATCAGTCCACGTGCTTTGTTTATTTTCTCCTTAAAATGTAAAGAATCAAGAAAAATGATGTTGCCGAAACCCGGGATCGAACCAGGGACCTTTAGATCTTCAGTCTAACGCTCTCCCATCTGAGCTATTTCGGCCAAACACAAACAACTTTAGGAGTGCTAGACACTTGGCAAATGTCAAGCGAAACCCCTGAAAGTAGATATTTTTATTTTTGCTTTGACTGGTTTTTGCAGCATGATTTCTATTTGAAACTCCTGCTATTTTGTTGTACATATTTAATAACTTTCATTAACTCTTTGTGAATGAGTAGAAAAAAACAGCAATTTTGACAGAGATTTTTTTACATTTTCAATTTGACTCCATTCATCAGGTTCATTGACCGCCAGCAGTATTTTTATAGTGCCAAGACAGCTAACATATGCACATAAAAACTATTTCACGGTCCTAGAGTTCCGTTTATAGACGACAATTTCAGATTCACCCCAAAGACTCCCAGGTAGTGGTAACTTTGGGATCAGATTTTTTAAGGCCCATTGCTAAGTTTGGTTTGATCCCCATCTAATCAATAATTGACTGAGAATCTGTATAGTTTCAATAAAAGGTGATGTCAGAAGTGGGATTTGAACCCACGCCTCCAAGAGAGACTGCGACCTGAACGCAGCGCCTTAGACCACTCGGCCATCCTGACTTCTTGTGGATTTTTCATATGTGTACTTTTTGTCAGCATTCACTTTCAAACCTCCTTTTATTTTGTTAGGATGTTAGAAATGTTAGATTTCTCACAAAATGCGGTGATGCACCATATTTCTTCAGAATCTACTGTTTGGCCACACAGCAGGGCTTTGAAAATAAGAGCGCTATTTGGATTTTGGAATGCAGATTTTGCAAGAATAGTTTGCAGGTAAAATTTGCAGAGTACCAAAAGTACCAAAACAGCAGAAACCCCCCCAAAGTGACCCCATTTTAGAAATTACTTCTCACAATGAATTCATATACACCACAGCATTTCATAGTCAAACATACATGGTTGAAATCATTCAGCTAGTGTCTGATACATGCTTTCTTTATCAGCTATCAGGTTCCCTTTAAATCCTCTTACAGCTAAGTGAAATGGAAATAAACAAAACAGAGGAAAAATTACAAAAAAATAATAATTTGCTCAAATGGAAAAGTTCCCATTTCTCATCTTTTTAACATTTTATTTTTTGTAGATAGTTAAGATTTTTAGGCCTTTTACATTTTCTTTAAATAATTAGTCCACGTGCTTTGTTTATTTTCTCCTTAAAATGTAAAGAATCAAGAAAAATGATGTTGCCGAAACCCGGGATCGAACCAGGGACCTTTAGATCTTCAGTCTAACGCTCTCCCATCTGAGCTATTTCGGCCAAACACAAACAACTTTAGGAGTGCTAGACACTTGGCAAATGTCAAGCGAAACCCCTGAAAGTAGATATTTTTATTTTTGCTTTGACTGGTTTTTGCAGCATGATTTCTATTTGAAACTCCTGCTATTTTGTTGTACATATTTAATAACTTTCATTAACTCTTTGTGAATGAGTAGAAAAAAACAGCAATTTTGACAGAGATTTTTTTACATTTTCAATTTGACTCCATTCATCAGGTTCATTGACCGCCAGCAGTATTTTTATAGTGCCAAGACAGCTAACATATGCACATAAAAACTATTTCATGGTCCTAGAGTTCCGTTTATAGACGACAATTTCAGATTCACCCCAAAGACTCCCAGGTAGTGGTAACTTTGGGATCAGATTTTTTAAGGCCCATTGCTAAGTTTGGTTTGATCCCCATCTAATCAATAATTGACTGAGAATCTGTATAGTTTCATGAAAAGGTGATGTCAGAAGTGGGATTTGAACCCACGCCTCCAAGAGAGACTGCGACCTGAACGCAGCGCCTTAGACCACTCGGCCATCCTGACTTCTTGTGGATTTTTCATATGTGTACTTTTTGTCAGCATTCACTTTCAAACCTCCTTTTATTTTGTTAGGATGTTAGAAATGTTAGATTTCTCACAAAATGCGGTGATGCACCATATTTCTTCAGAATCTACTGTTTGGCCACACAGCAGGGCTTTGAAAATAAGAGCGCTATTTGGATTTTGGAATGCAGATTTTGCAAGAATAGTTTGCAGGTAAAATTTGCAGAGTACCAAAAGTACCAAAACAGCAGAAACCCCCCCAAAGTGACCCCATTTTAGAAATTACTTCTCACAATGAATTCATATACACCACAGCATTTCATAGTCAAACATACATGGTTGAAATCATTCAGCTAGTGTCTGATACATGCTTTCTTTATCAGCTATCAGGTTCCCTTTAAATCCTCTTACAGCTAAGTGAAATGGAAATAAACAAAACAGAGGAAAAATTACAAAAAAATAATAATTTGCTCAAATGGAAAAGTTCCCATTTCTCATCTTTTTAACATTTTATTTTTTGTAGATAGTTAAGATTTTTAGGCCTTTTACATTTTCTTTAAATAATTAGTCCACGTGCTTTGTTTATTTTCTCCTTAAAATGTAAAGAATCAAGAAAAATGATGTTGCCGAAACCCGGGATCGAACCAGGGACCTTTAGATCTTCAGTCTAACGCTCTCCCATCTGAGCTATTTCGGCCAAACACAAACAACTTTAGGAGTGCTAGACACTTGGCAAATGTCAAGCGAAACCCCTGAAAGTAGATATTTTTATTTTTGCTTTGACTGGTTTTTGCAGCATGATTTCTATTTGAAACTCCTGCTATTTTGTTGTACATATTTAATAACTTTCATTAACTCTTTGTGAATGAGTAGAAAAAAACAGCAATTTTGACAGAGATTTTTTTACATTTTCAATTTGACTCCATTCATCAGGTTCATTGACCGCCAGCAGTATTTTTATAGTGCCAAGACAGCTAACATATGCACATAAAAACTATTTCACGGTCCTAGAGTTCCGTTTATAGACGACAATTTCAGATTCACCCCAAAGACTCCCAGGTAGTGGTAACTTTGGGATCAGATTTTTTAAGGCCCATTGCTAAGTTTGGTTTGATCCCCATCTAATCAATAATTGACTGAGAATCTGTATAGTTTCATGAAAAGGTGATGTCAGAAGTGGGATTTGAACCCACGCCTCCAAGAGAGACTGCGACCTGAACGCAGCGCCTTAGACCACTCGGCCATCCTGACTTCTTGTGGATTTTTCATATGTGTACTTTTTGTCAGCATTCACTTTCAAACCTCCTTTTATTTTGTTAGGATGTTAGAAATGTTAGATTTCTCACAAAATGCGGTGATGCACCATATTTCTTCAGAATCTACTGTTTGGCCACACAGCAGGGCTTTGAAAATAAAAGCGCTATTTGGATTTTGGAATGCAGACTTTGCAAGAATAGTTTGCAGGTAAAATTTGCAGAGTACCAAAAGTACCAAAACAGCAGAAACCCCCCCAAAGTGACCCCATTTTAGAAATTACTTCTCACAATGAATTCATATACACCACAGCATTTCATAGTCAAACATACATGGTTGAAATCATTCAGCTAGTGTCTGATACATGCTTTCTTTATCAGCTATCAGGTTCCCTTTAAATCCTCTTACAGCTAAGTGAAATGGAAATAAACAAAACAGAGGAAAAATTACAAAAAAATAATAATTTGCTCAAATGGAAAAGTTCCCATTTCTCATCTTTTTAACATTTTATTTTCTGTAGATAGTTAAGATTTTTAGGCCTTTTACATTTTCTTTAAATAATCAGTCCACGTGCTTTGTTTATTTTCTCCTTAAAATGTAAAGAATCAAGAAAAATGATGTTGCCGAAACCCGGGATCGAACCAGGGACCTTTAGATCTTCAGTCTAACGCTCTCCCATCTGAGCTATTTCGGCCAAACACAAACAACTTTAGGAGTGCTAGACACTTGGCAAATGTCAAGCGAAACCCCTGAAAGTAGATATTTTTATTTTTGCTTTGACTGGTTTTTGCAGCATGATTTCTATTTGAAACCCCTGCTATTTTGTTGTACATATTTAATAACTTTCATTAACTCTTTGTGAATGAGTAGAAAAAAACAGCAATTTTGACAGAGATTTTTTTACATTTTCAATTTGACTCCATTCATCAGGTTCATTCAAACCCTGTGTTTGTGAGACAGGTGATGGTTGCACATAAAAGACAATGTGCATGCATAATGTTACATCAAGTTTTATTTGTTATTAAATGCACATAATTGGAGCAAAAAAGGAGACAACAATTTAGAGAAAATATTTTAATGATTGTTAACTTTCAATGTGAAAACATTTGTCCCAAAATGTGCTGAAACTTAGATGTCAGTATCGCATGTGTATTTCAGACTTTAAAACTATGATTACCTACTTTTTAAGCTTTTGTTTATTAAGTATTTTTATGGTCTTTTGATGAATGAGGTAATCAAATATGAAATTAGACTTACCGGCAATTCAGTTTATAGAAATCTCACAGAACAGCCCCATAGGATGTGGAGTCTCCGCCCTAATAGGGAAAGAGAACACAAAGAGTTGAAATAGTCCCGCCCCATTGACCGCCGGCAGTATTTTTATAGTGCCAAGACAGCTAACATATGCACATAAAACTATTTCACGGTCCTAGAGTTCCGTTTATAGACGACAATTTCAGATTCACCCCAAAGACTCCCAGGTAGTGGTAACTTTGGGATCAGGTTTTTTAAGGCCCATTGCTAAGTTTGGTTTGATCCCCATCTAATCAATAATTGACTGTAATCTGTACAGTTTCATGAAAAGGTGATGTCAGAGGCGGGATTTGAACCCACGCCTCCAAGAGAGACTGCGACCTGACAATTACTGGTCATATTTCTTCTGACTAACTTGGAAAGAGTTAAAGCACAGAATCCACAAGAAGTCAGGATGGCCTTAGACCACTCGGCCATCCTGACTTCTTGTGGATTCTGTGCCTTAACTCTTTCCAAGTTAGTCAGAAGAAATATGACCAGTAATTGTCATTGAAATTTATTTTAAAATATTTAATATTACAGTTTTTATTTCAATACATTTGTTTAAACTATTAGTTATCAAGCCTATTTTGAGCTAAATGGCCAAGCCCCATTTTAAAAAAATATGACTTTTATCACTGTATGCAGTAATAACTCTGGAATGCTTCTACATATCCCCGTAATTCTGAAAGTGTTTTTTGTGACACATTGTACTTTACATTAACTGTAAACTTAGGTCAATATATTTTTAGTTTTTTTCTGTGAAAATATCTAAATTTTGTTTAAAATTTTGAAATATTAGTCATTTTTATTCTTTGACTGCTTATATCCTTAAACCAACTTGTCGCACCACACAAAAATGTAAATAAATAGCATTTTTCATATGTGTACTTTTTGTCAGCATTCACTTTCAAACCTCCTTTTATTTTGTTAGGATGTTAGAAATGTTAGATTTCTCACAAAATGCAGTGATGCACCATATTTCTTCAGAATCTACTGTTTGGCCACACAGCAGGGCTTTGAAAATAAAAGCGCTATTTGGATTTTGGAATGCAGACTTTGCAAGAATAGTTTGCAGGTAAAATTTGCAGAGTACCAAAAGTACCAAAACAGCAGAAACCCCCCCAAAGTGACCCCATTTTAGAAATTACTTCTCACAATGAATTCATATACACCACAGCATTTCATAGTCAAACATACATGGTTGAAATCATTCAGCTAGTGTCTGATACATGCTTTCTTTATCAGCTATCAGGTTCCCTTTAAATCCTCTTACAGCTAAGTGAAATGGAAATAAACAAAAAGGAGGAAAAATTACAAAAAAATAATAATTTGCTCAAATGGAAAAGTTCCCATTTCTCATCTTTTTAACATTTTATTTTCTGTAGATAGTTAAGATTTTTAGGCCTTTTACATTTTCTTTAAATAATCAGTCCACGTGCTTTGTTTATTAACTCTTTCCAAGTTAGTCAGAAGAAATATGACCAGTAATTGCCATTGAAAATTATTTTAAAATATTTAATATTACAGTTTTTATTTCAATACATTTGTTTAAACTATTAGTTATCAAGCCTATTTTGAGCTAAATGGCCAAGCCCCATTTTAAAAAAATATGACTTTTATCACTGTATGCAGTAATAACTCTGGAATGCTTCTACATATCCCCGTAATTCTGAAAGTGTTTTTTGTGACACATTGTACTTTACATTAACTGTAAATTTAGGTCAATATATTTTTAGTTTTTTTCTGTGAAAATATCTAAATTTTGTTTAAAATTTTGAAATATTAGTCATTTTTATTCTTTGACTGCTTATATCCTTAAACCAACTTGTCGCACCACACAAAAATGTAAATAAATAGCATTTTTCATATGTGTACTTTTTGTCAGCATTCACTTTCAAACCTCCTTTTATTTTGTTAGGATGTTAGAAATGTTAGATTTCTCACAAAATGCGGTGATGCACCATATTTCTTCAGAATCTACTGTTTGGCCACACAGCAGGGCTTTGAAAATAAGAGCGCTATTTGGATTTTGGAATGCAGATTTTGCAAGAATAGTTTGCAGGTAAAATTTGCAGAGTACCAAAAGTACCAAAACAGCAGAAACCCCCCCAAAGTGACCCCATTTTAGAAATTACTTCTCACAATGAATTCATATACACCACAGCATTTCATAGTCAAACATACATGGTTGAAATCATTCAGCTAGTGTCTGATACATGCTTTCTTTATCGGCTATCAGGTTCCCTTTAAATCCTCTTACAGCTAAGTGAAATGGAAATAAACAAAACAGAGGAAAAATTACAAAAAAATAATAATTTGCTCAAATGGAAAAGTTCCCATTTCTCATCTTTTTAACATTTTATTTTCTGTAGATAGTTAAGATTTTTAGGCCTTTTACATTTTCTTTAAATAATCAGTCCACGTGCTTTGTTTATTTTCTCCTTAAAATGTAAAGAATCAAGAAAAATGATGTTGCCGAAACCCGGGACCTTTAGATCTTCAGTCTAACGCTCTCCCATCTGAGCTATTTCGGCCAAACACAAACAACTTTAGGAGTGCTAGACACTTGGCAAATGTCAAGCGAAACCCCTGAAAGTAGATATTTTTATTTTTGCTTTGACTGGTTTTTGCAGCATGATTTCTATTTGAAACTCCTGCTATTTTGTTGTACATATTTAATAACTTTCATTAACTCTTTGTGAATGAGTAGAAAAAAACAGCAATTTTGACAGAGATTTTTTTACATTTTCAATTTGACTCCATTCATCAGGTTCATTCAAACCCTGTGTTTGTGAGACAGGTGATGGTTGCACATAAAAGACAATGTGCATGCATAATGTTACATCAAGTTTTATTTGTTATTAAATGCAAATAATTGGAGCAAAAAAGGAGACAACAATTTAGAGAAAATATTTTAATGATTGTTAACTTTCAATGTGAAAACATTTGTCCCAAAATGTGCTGAAACTTAGATGTCAGTATCGCATGTGCATTTCAGACTTTAAAACTATGATTACCTGCTTTTTAAGCTTTTGTTTATTAAGTATTTTTATGGTCTATTGATGAATGAGGTAATCAAATATGAAATTAGACTTACCGGCAATTCAGTTTATAGAAATCTCCCAGAACAGCCCCATAGGATGTGGAGTCTCCGCCCTAATAGGGAAAGAGAACACAAAGAGTTGAAATAGTCCCGCCCCATTGACCGCCGGCAGTATTTTTATAGTGCCAAGACAGCTAACATATGCACATAAAAACTATTTCATGGTCCTAGAGTTCCGTTTATAGACGACAATTTCAGATTCACCCCAAAGACTCCCAGGTAGTGGTAACTTTGGGATCGGATTTTTTAAGGCCCATTGCTAAGTTTAGTTTGATCCCCATCTAATCAATAATTGACTGAGAATATGTACAGTTTCATGAAAAGGTGATGTCAGAAGTGGCCTTTTACATTTTCTTTAAATAATCAGTCCACGTGCTTTGTTTATTTTCTCCTTAAAATGTAAAGAATCAAGAAAAATCATGTTGCCGAAACCCGGGATCGAACCAGGGACCTTTAGATCTTCAGTCTAACGTTCTCCCATCTGAGCTATTTCGGCCAAACACAAACAACTTTAGGAGTGCTAGACACTTGGCAAATGTCAAGCGAAACCCCTGAAAGTAGATATTTTTATTTTTGCTTTGACTGGTTTTTGCAGCATGATTTCTATTTGAAACTCCTGCCATTTTGTTGTACATATTTAATAACTTTCATTAACTCTTTGTGAATGAGTAGAAAAAAACAGCAATTTTGACAGAGATTTTTTTACATTTTCAATTTGACTCCATTCATCAGGTTCATTCAAACCCTGTGTTTGTGAGACAGGTGATGGTTGCACATAAAAGACAATGTGCATGCATAATGTTACATCAAGTTTTATTTGTTATTAAATGCAAATAATTGGAGCAAAAAAGGAGACAACAATTTAGAGAAAATATTTTAATGATTGTTAACTTTCAATGTGAAAACATTTGTCCCAAAATGTGCTGAAACTTAGATGTCAGTATCGCATGTGCATTTCAGACTTTAAAACTATGATTACCTGCTTTTTAAGCTTTTGTTTATTAAGTATTTTTATGGTCTATTGATGAATGAGGTAATCAAATATGAAATTAGACTTACCGGCAATTCAGTTTATAGAAATCTCCCAGAACAGCCCCATAGGATGTGGAGTCTCCGCCCTAATAGGGAAAGAGAACACAAAGAGTTGAAATAGTCCCGCCCCATTGACCGCCGGCAGTATTTTTATAGTGCCAAGACAGCTAACATATGCACATAAAAACTATTTCACGGTCCTAGAGTTCCGTTTATAGACGACAATTTCAGATTCACCCCAAAGACTCCCAGGTAGTGGTAACTTTGGGATCGGATTTTTTAAGGCCCATTGCTAAGTTTGGTTTGATCCCCATCTAATCAATAATTGACTGAGAATCTGTATAGTTTCATGAAAAGGTGATGTCAGAAGTGGGATTTGAACCCACGCCTCCAAGAGAGACTGCGACCTGAACGCAGCGCCTTAGACCACTCGGCCATCCTGACTTCTTGTGGATTCTGTGCCTTAACTCTTTCCAAGTTAGTCAGAAGAAATATGACCAGTAATTGTCATTGAAAATTATTTTAAAATATTTAATATTACAGTTTTTATTTCAATACATTTGTTTAAACTATTAGTTATCAAGCCTATTTTGAGCTAAATGGCCAAGCCCCATTTTAAAAAAATATGACTTTTATCACTGTATGCAGTAATAACTCTGGAATGCTTCTACATATCCCCGTAATTCTGAAAGTGTTTTTTGTGACACATTGTACTTTACATTAACTGTAAATTTAGGTCAATATATTTTTAGTTTTTTTCTGTGAAAATTTCTAAATTTTGTTTAAAATTTTGAAATATTAGTCATTTTTATTCTTTGACTGCTTATATCCTTAAACCAACTTGTCGCACCACACAAAAATGTAAATAAATAGCATTTTTCATATGTGTACTTTTTGTCAGCATTCACTTTCAAACCTCCTTTTATTTTGTTAGGATGTTAGAAATGTTAGATTTCTCACAAAATGCGGTGATGCACCATATTTCTTCAGAATCTACTGTTTGGCCACACAGCAGGGCTTTGAAAATAAGAGCGCTATTTGGATTTTGGAATGCAGATTTTGCAAGAATAGTTTGCAGGTAAAATTTGCAGAGTACCAAAAGTACCAAAACAGCAGAAACCCCCCCAAAGTGACCCCATTTTAGAAATTACTTCTCACAATGAATTCATATACACCACAGCATTTCATAGTCAAACATACATGGTTGAAATCATTCAGCTAGTGTCTGATACATGCTTTCTTTATCGGCTATCAGGTTCCCTTTAAATCCTCTTACAGCTAAGTGAAATGGAAATAAACAAAACAGAGGAAAAATTACAAAAAAATAATAATTTGCTCAAATGGAAAAGTTCCCATTTCTCATCTTTTTAACATTTTATTTTCTGTAGATAGTTAAGATTTTTAGGCCTTTTACATTTTCTTTAAATAATCAGTCCACGTGCTTTGTTTATTTTCTCCTTAAAATGTAAAGAATCAAGAAAAATGATGTTGCCGAAACCCGGGATCGAACCAGGGACCTTTAGATCTTCAGTCTAACGCTCTCCCATCTGAGCTATTTCGGCCAAACACAAACAACTTTAGGAGTGCTAGACACTTGGCAAATGTCAAGCGAAACCCCTGAAAGTAGATATTTTTATTTTTGCTTTGACTGGTTTTTGCAGCATGATTTCTATTTGAAACTCCTGCTATTTTGTTGTACATATTTAATAACTTTCATTAACTCTTTGTGAATGAGTAGAAAAAAACAGCAATTTTGACAGAGATTTTTTTACATTTTCAATTTGACTCCATTCATCAGGTTCATTCAAACCCTGTGTTTGTGAGACAGGTAATGGTTGCACATAAAAGACAATGTGCATGCATAATGTTACATCAAGTTTTATTTGTTATTAAATGCAAATAATTGGAGCAAAAAAGGAGACAACAATTTAGAGAAAATATTTTAATGATTGTTAACTTTCAATGTGAAAACATTTGTCCCAAAATGTGCTGAAACTTAGATGTCAGTATCGCATGTGCATTTCAGACTTTAAAACTATGATTACCTGCTTTTTAAGCTTTTGTTTATTAAGTATTTTTATGGTCTATTGATGAATGAGGTAATCAAATATGAAATTAGACTTACCGGCAATTCAGTTTATAGAAATCTCCCAGAACAGCCCCATAGGATGTGGAGTCTCCGCCCTAATAGGGAAAGAGAACACAAAGAGTTGAAATAGTCCCGCCCCATTGACCGCCGGCAGTATTTTTATAGTGCCAAGACAGCTAACATATGCACATAAAAACTATTTCATGGTCCTAGAGTTCCGTTTATAGACGACAATTTCAGATTCACCCCAAAGACTCCCAGGTAGTGGTAACTTTGAGATCGGATTTTTTAAGGCCCATTGCTAAGTTTAGTTTGATCCCCATCTAATCAATAATTTACTGAGAATATGTACAGTTTCATGAAAAGGTGATGTCAGAAGTGGCCTTTTACATTTTCTTTAAATAATCAGTCCATGTGCTTTGTTTATTTTCTCCTTAAAATGTAAAGAATCAAGAAAAATGATGTTGCCGAAACCCGGGATCGAACCAGGGACCATTAGATCTTCAGTCTAACGTTCTCCCATCTGAGCTATTTCGGCCAAACACAAACAACTTTAGGAGTGCTAGACACTTGGCAAATGTCAAGCGAAACCCCTGAAAGTAGATATTTTTATTTTTGCTTTGACTGGTTTTTGCAGCATGATTTCTATTTGAAACTCCTGCTATTTTGTTGTACATATTTAATAACTTTCATTAACTCTTTGTGAATGAGTAGAAAAAAACAGCAATTTTGACAGAGATTTTTTTACATTTTCAATTTGACTCCATTCATCAGGTTCATTCAAACCCTGTGTTTGTGAGACAGGTGATGGTTGCACATAAAAGACAATGTGCATGCATAATGTTACATCAAGTTTTATTTGTTATTAAATGCAAATAATTGGAGCAAAAAAGGAGACAACAATTTAGAGAAAATATTTTAATGATTGTTAACTTTCAATGTGAAAACATTTGTCCCAAAATGTGCTGAAACTTAGATGTCAGCATCGCATGTGCATTTCAGACTTTAAAACTATGATTACCTACCTTTTAAGCTTTTGTTTATTAAGTATTTTTATGGTCTATTGATGAATGAGGTAATCAAATATGAAATTAGACTTACCGGCAATTCAGTTTATAGAAATCTCCCAGAACAGCCCCATAGGATGTGGAGTCTCCGCCCTAATAGGGAAAGAGAACACAAAGAGTTGAAATAGTCCCGCCCCATTGACCGCCCGCAGTATTTTTATAGTGCCAAGACAGCTAACATATGCACATAAAAACTATTTCACGGTCCTTGAGTTCCGTTTATAGACGACAATTTCAGATTCACCCCAAAGACTCCCAGGTAGTGGTAACTTTGGGATCAGGTTTTTTAAGGCCCATTGCTAAGTTTGGTTTGATCCCCATCTAATCAATAATTGACTGAGAATCTGTATAGTTTCATGAAAAGGTGATGTCAGAAGTGGGATTTGAACCCACGCCTCCAAGAGAGACTGCGACCTGAACGCAGCGCCTGACTTCTTGTGGATTCTGTGCCTTAACTCTTTCCAAGTTAGTCAGCAGAAATATGACCAGTAATTGTCATTGAAAATTATTTTAAAATATTTAATATTACAGTTTTTATTTCAATACATTTGTTTAAACTATTAGTTATCAAGCCTATTTTGAGCTAAATGGCCAAGCCCCATTTTAAAAAAATATGACTTTTATCACTGTATGCAGTAATAACTCTGGAATGCTTCTACATATCCCCGTAATTCTGAAAGTGTTTTTTGTGACACATTGTACTTTACATTAACTGTAAATTTAGGTCAATATATTTTTAGTTTTTTTCTGTGAAAATATCTAAATTTTGTTTAAAATTTTGAAATATTAGTCATTTTTATTCTTTGACTGCTTATATCCTTAAACCAACTTGTCGCACCACACAAAAATGTAAATAAATAGCATTTTTCATATGTGTACATTTTGTCAGCATTCACTTTCAAACCTCCTTTTATTTTGTTAGGATGTTAGAAATGTTAGATTTCTCACAAAATGCGGTGATGCACCATATTTCTTCAGAATCTACTGTTTGGCCAAACAGCAGGGCTTTGAAAATAAGAGCGCTATTTGGATTTTGGAATGCAGATTTTGCAAGAATAGTTTGCAGGTAAAATTTGCAGAGTACCAAAAGTACCAAAACAGCAGAAACCCCCCCAAAGTGACCCCATTTTAGAAATTACTTCTCACAATGAATTCATATACACCACAGCATTTCATAGTCAAACATACATGGTTGAAATCATTCAGCTAGTGTCTGATACATGCTTTCTTTATCAGCTATCAGGTTCCCTTTAAATCCTCTTACAGCTAAGTGAAATGGAAATAAACAAAACAGAGGAAAAATTACAAAAAAATAATAATTTGCTCAAATGGAAAAGTTCCCATTTCTCATCTTTTTAACATTTTATTTTCTGTAGATAGTTAACCCCTTCACCCCCGGAGCTTTTTCCGTTTTTCCGTTTTCGTTTTTCGCTCCCCTCCTTCCCAGAGCCATAACTTTTTTATTTTTCCGTCAATTTGGCCATGTGAGGGCTTATTTTTTGCGGGACGAGTTGTACTTTTGAACGACATCATTGGTTTTAGCATGTCTTGTACTAGAAAACAGGAAAAAAATTCCAAGTGCAGTGAAATTGCAAAAAAAGTGCAATCCCACACTTGTTTTTTGCTTGCCTATTTTGCTAGGTTCACTAAATGCTAAAACTGACCTGCCATTATGATTCTCCAGGTCACTACGAGTTCATAGACACCTAACATGACTAGGTTCTTTTTCACCTAAGTGGTGAAAAAAAATTCCAAACTTTGCAAAAAACAAAACAAAACAAAATTGCGCCATTTTCCGATACTCGTAGCGTCTCCATTTTTCGTGATCTGGGGTCGGGTGAGGGCTTATTTTTTGCGTGCCGAGCTGGCGTTTTTAATGATAGCATTTTGGTGTAGATACGTTCTTTTGATCGCCCGTTATTGCATTTTAATGCAATGTCGTGGCGACCAAAAAAACGTAAATCTGGCGTTTCGAATTTTTTTCTCATTACGCCATTTAGCGATCAGGTTAATGCTTTTTTTTAATTGATAGATCGGGCGATTTTGAACGCGGCGATACCAAATATGTGTAGTTTTTTTTTTTTTTTTATTGATTTATTTTGATTGGGGCGAAAGGGGGGTGATTTAAACTTTTATGTTTTTTTTATTTTTTTCACATTTTTAAAAACTTTTTTTTTTTACTTTTGCCATGCTTCTATAGCCTCCATGGGAGGCTAGAAGCAGGCACAGCCCGATCGGCTCTGCTACATAACAGCGATCATCAGATCGCTGTTATGTAGCTAAAATGCAGGTGTGCTGTGAGCGCCGACCACAGGGGGGCGCTCACAGCCACCGGCAATCAGTAACCATAGAGGTCTCAAGGACCTCTATGGTTACAATGGAGGAGCATCGCCGACCCCCGATCATGTGACGGGGGTCGGCGATGCGCTCATATCCGGCCGCACGGCCGGATGCGGTAGTTAAATGCCGCTGTCTGAGTTTGACAGCGGCATTTAACTAGTTAATAGCGGCGGGTGATCGCGATTTCACCCGCCGCTATTGCGCGCACATGTCAGCTGTAAAAAACAGCTGACATGTCGCGACTTTGATGTGCGCTCACCGCCGGAGCGCACATCAAAGCGGGGGTCCCGACATGTGACGTACTATACCGTCACATGTCGGGAAGGGGTTAAGATTTTTAGGCCTTTTACATTTTCTTTAAATAATCAGTCCACGTGCTTTGTTTATTTTCTCCTTAAAATGTAAAGAATCAAGAAAAATGATGTTGCCGAAACCCGGGATCGAACCAGGAACCTTTAGATCTTCAGGCTAACGCTCTCCCATCTGAGCTATTTCGGCCAAACACAAACAACTTTAGGAGTGCTAGACACTTGGCAAATGTCAAGCGAAACCCCTGAAAGTAGATATTTTTATTTTTGCTTTGACTGGTTTTTGCAGCATGAATTCTATTTGAAACTCCTGCTATTTTGTTGTACATATTTAATAACTTTCATTAACTCTTTGTGAATGAGTAGAAAAAAACAGCAATTTTCACAGAGATTTTTTTACATTTTCAATTTGACTCCATTCATCAGGTTCATTCAAACCCTGTGTTTGTGAGACAGGTGATGGTTGCACATAAAAGACAATGTGCATGCATAATGTTACATCAAGTTTTATTTGTTTATTAAATGCAAATAATTGGAGCAAAAAAGGAGACAACAATTTAGAGAAAATATTTTAATGATTGTTAACTTTCAATGTGAAAACATTTGTCCCAAAATGTGCTGAAACTTAGATGTCATCTCACCTACTGTATTCTCACCCATCCCTTGTAGATTGTGAGCCCTCGCGGGCAGGGTCCTCACTCCTCCTGTACCAGTTATGACTTGTATTGTTCAAGATTATTGTACTTGTTTTTATTATGTATACCCCTCCTCACTTGTAAAGAGCCATGGAATAAATGGCGCTATAACAATAAATAATAATAATAATAATAATGTCAGTATCGCATGTGCATTTCAGACTTTAAAACTATGATTACCTACCTTTTAAGCTTTTGTTTATTAAGTATTTTTATGGTCTATTGATGAATGAGGTAATCAAATATGAAATTAGACTTACCGGCAATTCAGTTTATAGAAATCTCCCAGAACAGCCCCATAGGATGTGGAGTCTCCGCCCTAATAGGGAAAGAGAACACAAAGAGTTGAAATAGTCCCGCCCCATTGACCGCCCGCAGTATTTTTATAGTGCCAAGACAGCTAACATATGCACATAAAAACTATTTCACGGTCCTAGAGTTCCGTTTATAGACGACAATTTCAGACTCACCCCAAAGACTCCCAGGTAGTGGTAACTTTGGGATCGGATTTTTTAAGGCCCATTGCTAAGTTTGGTTTGATCCCCATCTAATCAATAATTGACTGAGAATCTGTATAGTTTCATGAAAAGGTGATGTCAGAAGTGGTATTTGAACCCACGCCTCCAAGAGAGACTGCGACCTGAACGCAGCGCCTTAGACCACTCGGCCATCCTGACTTCTTGTGGATTCTGTGCCTTAACTCTTTCCAAGTTAGTCAGAAGAAATATGACCAGTAATTGTCATTGAAAATTATTTTAAAATATTTAATATTACAGTTTTTATTTCAATACATTTGTTTAAACTATTAGTTATCAAGCCTATTTTGAGCTAAATGGCCAAGCCCCATTTAAACAAAATATGACTTTTATCACTGTATGCAGTAATAACTCTGGAATGCTTCTACATATCCCCGTAATTCTGAAAGTGTTTTTTGTGACACATTGTACTTTACATTAACTGTAAATTTAGGTCAATATATTTTTAGTTTTTTTCTGTGAAAATATCTAAATTTTGTTTAAAATTTTGAAATATTAGTCATTTTTATTCTTTGACTGCTTATATCCTTAAACCAACTTGTCGCACCACACAAAAATGTAAATAAATAGCATTTTTCATATGTGTACTTTTTGTCAGCATTCACTTTCAAACCTCCTTTTATTTTGTTAGGATGTTAGAAATGTTAGATTTCTCACAAAATGCGGTGATGCACCATATTTCTTCAGAATCTACTGTTTGGCCACACAGCAGGGCTTTGAAAATAAGAGCGCTATTTGGATTTTGGAATGCAGATTTTGCAAGAATAGTTTGCAGGTAAAATTTGCAGAGTACCAAAAGTACCAAAACAGCAGAAACCCCCCCCAAAGTGACCCCATTTTAGAAATTACTTCTCACAATGAATTCATATACACCACAGCATTTCATAGTCAAACATACATGGTTGAAATCATTCAGCTAGTGTCTGATACATGCTTTCTTTATCAGCTATCAGGTTCCCTTTAAATCCTCTTACAGCTAAGTGAAATGGAAATAAACAAAACAGAGGAAAAATTACAAAAAAATAATAATTTGCTCAAATGGAAAAGTTCCCATTTCTCATCTTTTTAACATTTTATTTTCTGTAGATAGTTAAGATTTTTAGGCCTTTTACATTTTCTTTAAATAATCAGTCCACGTGCTTTGTTTATTTTCTCCTTAAAATGTAAAGAATCAAGAAAAATGATGTTGCCGAAACCCGGGATCGAACCAGGGACCTTTAGATCTTCAGTCTAACGCTCTCCCATCTGAGCTATTTCGGCCAAACACAAACAGCTTTAGGAGTGCTAGACACTTGGCAAATGTCAAGCGAAACCCCTGAAAGTAGATATTTTTATTTTTGCTTTGACTGGTTTTTGCAGCATGATTTCTATTTGAAACTCCTGCTATTTTGTTGTACATATTTAATAACTTTCATTAACTCTTTGTGAATGAGTAGAAAAAAACAGCAATTTTGACAGAGATTTTTTTACATTTTCAATTTGACTCCATTCATCAGGTTCATTCAAACCCTGTGTTTGTGAGACAGGTGATGGTTGCACATAAAAGACAATGTGCATGCATAATGTTACATCAAGTTTTATTTGTTATTAAATGCAAATAATTGGAGCAAAAAAGGAGACAACAATTTAGAGAAAATATTTTAATGATTGTTAACTTTCAATGTGAAAACATTTGTCCCAAAATGTGCTGAAACTTAGATGTCAGTATCGCATGTGCATTTCAGACTTTAAAACTATGATTACCTGCTTTTTAAGCTTTTGTTTATTAAGTATTTTTATGGTCTATTGATGAATGAGGTAATCAAATATGAAATTAGACTTACCGGCAATTCAGTTTATAGAAATCTCCCAGAACAGCCCCATAGGATGTGGAGTCTCCGCCCTAATAGGGAAAGAGAACACAAAGAGTTGAAATAGTCCCGCCCCATTGACCGCCCGCAGTATTTTTATAGTGCCAAGACAGCTAACATATGCACATAAAAACTATTTCACGGTCCTAGAGTTCCGTTTATAGACGACAATTTCAGACTCACCCCAAAGACTCCCAGGTAGTGGTAACTTTGGGATCGGATTTTTTAAGGCCCATTGCTAAGTTTGGTTTGATCCCCATCTAATCAATAATTGACTGAGAATCTGTATAGTTTCATGAAAAGGTGATGTCAGAAGTGGGATTTGAACCCACGCCTCCAAGAGAGACTGCGACCTGAACGCAGCGCCTTAGACCACTCGGCCATCCTGACTTCTTGTGGATTCTGTGCCTTAACTCTTTCCAAGTTAGTCAGAAGAAATATGACCAGTAATTGTCATTGAAAATTATTTTAAAATATTTAATATTACAGTTTTTATTTCAATACATTTGTTTAAACTATTAGTTATCAAGCCTATTTTGAGCTAAATGGCCAAGCCCCATTTAAACAAAATATGACTTTTATCACTGTATGCAGTAATAACTCTGGAATGCTTCTACATATCCCCGTAATTCTGAAAGTGTTTTTTGTGACACATTGTACTTTACATTAACTGTAAATTTAGGTCAATATATTTTTAGTTTTTTTCTGTGAAAATATCTAAATTTTGTTTAAAATTTTGAAATATTAGTCATTTTTATTCTTTGACTGCTTATATCCTTAAACCAACTTGTCGCACCACACAAAAATGTAAATAAATAGCATTTTTCATATGTGTACTTTTTGTCAGCATTCACTTTCAAACCTCCTTTTATTTTGTTAGGATGTTAGAAATGTTAGATTTCTCACAAAATGCGGTGATGCACCATATTTCTTCAGAATCTACTGTTTGGCCACACAGCAGGGCTTTGAAAATAAGAGCGCTATTTGGATTTTGGAATGCAGATTTTGCAAGAATAGTTTGTAGGTAAAATTTGCAGAGTACCAAAGGTACCAAAACAGCAGAAACCCCCCCAAAGTGACCCCATTTTAGAAATTACTTCTCACAATGAATTCATATACACCACAGCATTTCATAGTCAAACATACATGGTTGAAATCATTCAGCTAGTGTCTGATACATGCTTTCTTTATCAGCTATCAGGTTCCCTTTAAATCCTCTTACAGCTAAGTGAAATGGAAATAAACAAAACAGAGGAAAAATTACAAAAAAATAATAATTTGCTCAAATGGAAAAGTTCCCATTTCTCATCTTTTTAACATTTTATTTTCTGTAGATAGTTAAGATTTTTAGGCCTTTTACATTTTCTTTAAATAATCAGTCCACGTGCTTTGTTTATTTTCTCCTTAAAATGTAAAGAATCAAGAAAAATGATGTTGCCGAAACCCGGGATCGAACCAGGGACCTTTAGATCTTCAGTCTAACGCTCTCCCATCTGAGCTATTTCGGCCAAACACAAACAACTTTAGGAGTGCTAGACACTTGGCAAATGTCAAGCGAAACCCCTGAAAGTAGATATTTTTATTTTTGCTTTGACTAGTTTTTGCAGCATGATTTCTATTTGAAACTCCTGCTATTTTGTTGTACATATTTAATAACTTTCATTAACTCTTTGTGAATGAGTAGAAAAAAACAGCAATTTTGACAGAGATTTTTTTACATTTTCAATTTGACTCCATTCATCAGGTTCATTCAAACCCTGTGTTTGTGAGACAGGTGATGGTTGCACATAAAAGACAATGTGCATGCATAATGTTACATCAAGTTTTATTTGTTATTAAATGCAAATAATTGGAGCAAAAAAGGAGACAACAATTTAGAGAAAATATTTTAATGATTGTTAACTTTCAATGTGAAAACATTTGTCCCAAAATGTGCTGAAACTTAGATGTCAGTATCGCATGTGCATTTCAGACTTTAAAACTATGATTACCTGCTTTTTAAGCTTTTGTTTATTAAGTATTTTTATGGTCTATTGATGAATGAGGTAATCAAATATGAAATTAGACTTACCGGCAATTCAGTTTATAGAAATCTCCCAGAACAGCCCCATAGGATGTGGAGTCTCCGCCCTAATAGGGAAAGAGAACACAAAGAGTTGAAATAGTCCCGCCCCATTGACCGCCGGCAGTATTTTTATAGTGCCAAGACAGCTAACATATGCACATAAAAACTATTTCACGGTCCTAGAGTTCCGTTTATAGACGACAATTTCAGATTCACCCCAAAGACTCCCAGGTAGTGGTAACTTTGGGATCGGATTTTTTAAGGCCCATTGCTAAGTTTGGTTTGATCCCCATCTAATCAATAATTGACTGAGAATCTGTATAGTTTCATGAAAAGGTGATGTAAGAAGTGGGATTTGAACCCACGCCTCCAAGAGAGACTGCGACCTGAACGCAGCGCCTTAGACCACTCGGCCATCCTGACTTCTTGTGGATTTTGTGCCTTAACTCTTTCCAAGTTAGTCAGAAGAAATATGACCAGTAATTGTCATTGAAAATTATTTTAAAAAATTTAATATTACAGTTTTTATTTCAATACATTTGTTTAAACTATTAGTTATCAAGCCTATTTTGAGCTAAATGGCCAAGCCCCATTTTAAAAAAATATGACTTTTATCACTGTATGCAGTAATAACTCTGGAATGCTTCTACATATCCCCGTAATTCTGAAAGTGTTTTTTGTGACACATTGTACTTTACATTAACTGTAAATTTAGGTCAATATATTTTTAGTTTTTTTCTGTGAAAATATCTAAATTTTGTTTAAAATGTTGAAATATTAGTCATTTTTATTCTTTGACTGCTTATATCCTTAAACCAACTTGTCGCACCACACAAAAATGTAAATAAATAGCATTTTTCATATGTGTACTTTTTGTCAGCATTCACTTTCAAACCTCCTTTTATTTTGTTAGGATGTTAGAAATGTTAGATTTCTCACAAAATGCGGTGATGCACCATATTTCTTCAGAATCTACTGTTTGGCCACACAGCAGGGCTTTGAAAATAAGAGCGCTATTTGGATTTTGGAATGCAGATTTTGCAAGAATAGTTTGCAGGTAAAATTTGCAGAGTACCAAAAGTACCAAAACAGCAGAAACCCCCCCAAAGTGACCCCATTTTAGAAATTACTTCTCACAATGAATTCATATACACCACAGCATTTCATAGTCAAACATACATGGTTGAAATCATTCAGCTAGTGTCTGATACATGCTTTCTTTATCAGCTATCAGGTTCCCTTTAAATCCTCTTACAGCTAAGTGAAATGGAAATAAACAAAACAGAGGAAAAATTACAAAAAAATAATAATTTGCTCAAATGGAAAAGTTCCCATTTCTCATCTTTTTAACATTTTATTTTCTGTAGATAGTTAAGATTTTTAGGCCTTTTACATTTTCTTTAAATAATCAGTCCACGTGCTTTGTTTATTTTCTCCTTAAAATGTAAAGAATCAAGAAAAATGATGTTGCCGAAACCCGGGATCGAACCAGGGACCTTTAGATCTTCAGTCTAACGCTCTCCCATCTGAGCTATTTCGGCCAAACACAAACAGCTTTAGGAGTGCTAGACACTTGGCAAATGTCAAGCGAAACCCCTGAAAGTAGATATTTTTATTTTTGCTTTGACTGGTTTTTGCAGCATGATTTCTATTTGAAACTCCTGCTATTTTGTTGTACATATTTAATAACTTTCATTAACTCTTTGTGAATGAGTAGAAAAAAACAGCAATTTTGACAGAGATTTTTTTACATTTTCAATTTGACTCCATTCATCAGGTTCATTCAAACCCTGTGTTTGTGAGACAGGTGATGGTTGCACATAAAAGACAATGTGCATGCATAATGTTACATCAAGTTTTATTTGTTATTAAATGCAAATAATTGGAGCAAAAAAGGAGACAACAATTTAGAGAAAATATTTTAATGATTGTTAACTTTCAATGTGAAAACATTTGTCCCAAAATGTGCTGAAACTTAGATGTCAGTATCGCATGTGCATTTCAGACTTTAAAACTATGATTACCTGCTTTTTAAGCTTTTGTTTATTAAGTATTTTTATGGTCTATTGATGAATGAGGTAATCAAATATGAAATTAGACTTACCGGCAATTCAGTTTATAGAAATCTCCCAGAACAGCCCCATAGGATGTGGAGTCTCCGCCCTAATAGGGAAAGAGAACACAAAGAGTTGAAATAGTCCCGCCCCATTGACCGCCGGCAGTATTTTTATAGTGCCAAGACAGCTAACATATGCACATAAAAACTATTTCACGGTCCTAGAGTTCCGTTTATAGACGACAATTTCAGATTCTCCCCAAAGACTCCCAGGTAGTGGTAACTTTGGGATCGGATTTTTTAAGGCCCATTGCTAAGTTTGGTTTGATCCCCATCTAATCAATAATTGACTGAGAATCTGTATAGTTTCATGAAAAGGTGATGTCAGAAGTGGGATTTGAACCCACGCCTCCAAGAGAGACTGCGACCTGAACGCAGCGCCTTAGACCACTCGGCCATCCTGACTTCTTGTGGATTTTGTGCCTTAACTCTTTCCAAGTTAGTCAGAAGAAATATGACCAGTAATTGTCATTGAAAATTATTTTAAAATATTTAATATTACAGTTTTTATTTCAATACATTTGTTTAAACTATTAGTTATCAAGCCTATTTTGAGCTAAATGGCCAAGCCCCATTTTAAAAAAATATGACTTTTATCACTGTATGCAGTAATAACTCTGGAATGCTTCTACATATCCCCGTAATTCTGAAAGTGTTTTTTGTGACACATTGTACTTTACATTAACTGTAAATTTAGGTCAATATATTTTTAGTTTTTTTCTGTGAAAATATCTAAAGTTTGTTTAAAATTTTGAAATATTAGTCATTTTTATTCTTTGACTGCTTATATCCTTAAACCAACTTGTCGCACCACACAAAAATGTAAATAAATAGCATTTTTCATATGTGTACTTTTTGTCAGCATTCACTTTCAAACCTCCTTTTATTTTGTTAGGATGTTAGAAATGTTAGATTTCTCACAAAATGCGGTGATGCACCATATTTCTTCAGAATCTACTGTTTGGCCACACAGCAGGGCTTTGAAAATAAGAGCGCTATTTGGATTTTGGAATGCAGATTTTGCAAGAATAGTTTGCAGGTAAAATTTGCAGAGTACCAAAAGTACCAAAACAGCAGAAACCCCCCCAAAGTGACCCCATTTTAGAAATTACTTCTCACAATGAATTCATATACACCACAGCATTTCATAGTCAAACATACATGGTTGAAATCATTCAGCTAGTGTCTGATACATGCTTTCTTTATCAGCTATCAGGTTCCCTTTAAATCCTCTTACAGCTAAGTGAAATGGAAATAAACAAAACAGAGGAAAAATTGCAAAAAAATAATAATTTGCTCAAATGGAAAAGTTCCCATTTCTCATCTTTTTAACATTTTATTTTCTGTAGATAGTTAAGATTTTTAGGCCTTTTACATTTTCTTTAAATAATCAGTCCACGTGCTTTGTTTATTTTCTCCTTAAAATGTAAAGAATCAAGAAAAATGATGTTGCCGAAACCCGGGATCAAACCAGGGACCT
Organism: Ranitomeya variabilis; assembly: GCF_051348905.1. Classification (NCBI taxonomy): domain Eukaryota; kingdom Metazoa; phylum Chordata; class Amphibia; order Anura; family Dendrobatidae; genus Ranitomeya; species Ranitomeya variabilis. The sequence continues at coordinate 316,332,570 of NC_135235.1, forward strand.
TTAGATCTTCAGTCTTCACGCTCTCCCATCTGAGCTATTTCGGCCAAACACAAACAACTTTAGGAGTGCTAGACACTTGGCAAATGTCAAGCGAAACCCCTGAAAGTAGATATTTTTATTTTTGCTTTGACTAGTTTTTGCAGCATGATTTCTATTTGAAACTCCTGCTATTTTGTTGTACATATTTAATAACTTTCATTAACTCTTTGTGAATGAGTAGAAAAAAACAGCAATTTTGACAGAGATTTTTTTACATTTTCAATTTGACTCCATTCATCAGGTTCATTCAAACCCTGTGTTTGTGAGACAGGTGATGGTTGCACATAAAAGACAATGTGCATGCATAATGTTACATCAAGTTTTATTTGTTATTAAATGCAAATAATTGGAGCAAAAAAGGAGACAACAATTTAGAGAAAATATTTTAATGATTGTTAACTTTCAATGTGAAAACATTTGTCCCAAAATGTGCTGAAACTTAGATGTCAGTATCGCATGTGCATTTCAGACTTTAAAACTATGATTACCTGCTTTTTAAGCTTTTGTTTATTAAGTATTTTTATGGTCTATTGATGAATGAGGTAATCAAATATGAAATTAGACTTACCGGCAATTCAGTTTATAGAAATCTCCCAGAACAGCCCCATAGGATGTGGAGTCTCCGCCCTAATAGGGAAAGAGAACACAAAGAGTTGAAATAGTCCCGCCCCATTGACCGCCGGCAGTATTTTTATAGTGCCAAGACAGCTAACATATGCACATAAAAACTATTTCACGGTCCTAGAGTTCCGTTTATAGACGACAATTTCAGATTCTCCCCAAAGACTCCCAGGTAGTGGTAACTTTGGGATCGGATTTTTTAAGGCCCATTGCTAAGTTTGGTTTGATCCCCATCTAATCAATAATTGACTGAGAATCTGTATAGTTTCATGAAAAGGTGATGTCAGAAGTGGGATTTGAACCCACGCCTCCAAGAGACTGCGACCTGAACGCAGCGCCTTAGACCACTCGGCCATCCTGACTTCTTGTGGATTTTGTGCCTTAACTCTTTCCAAGTTAGTCAGAAGAAATATGACCAGTAATTGTCATTGAAAATTATTTTAAAATATTTAATATTACAGTTTTTATTTCAATACATTTGTTTAAACTATTAGTTATCAAGCCTATTTTGAGCTAAATGGCCAAGCCCCATTTTAAAAAAATATGACTTTTATCACTGTATGCAGTAATAACTCTGGAATGCTTCTACATATCCCCGTAATTCTGAAAGTGTTTTTTGTGACACATTGTACTTTACATTAACTGTAAATTTAGGTCAATATATTTTTAGTTTTTTTCTGTGAAAATATCTAAAGTTTGTTTAAAATTTTGAAATATTAGTCATTTTTATTCTTTGACTGCTTATATCCTTAAACCAACTTGTCGCACCACACAAAAATGTAAATAAATAGCATTTTTCATATGTGTACTTTTTGTCAGCATTCACTTTCAAACCTCCTTTTATTTTGTTAGGATGTTAGAAATGTTAGATTTCTCACAAAATGCGGTGATGCACCATATTTCTTCAGAATCTACTGTTTGGCCACACAGCAGGGCTTTGAAAATAAGAGCGCTATTTGGATTTTGGAATGCAGATTTTGCAAGAATAGTTTGCAGGTAAAATTTGCAGAGTACCAAAAGTACCAAAACAGCAGAAACCCCCCCAAAGTGACCCCATTTTAGAAATTACTTCTCACAATGAATTCATATACACCACAGCATTTCATAGTCAAACATACATGGTTGAAATCATTCAGCTAGTGTCTGATACATGCTTTCTTTATCAGCTATCAGGTTCCCTTTAAATCCTCTTACAGCTAAGTGAAATGGAAATAAACAAAACAGAGGAAAAATTACAAAAAAATAATAATTTGCTCAAATGGAAAAGTTCCCATTTCTCATCTTTTTAACATTTTATTTTCTGTAGATAGTTAAGATTTTTAGGCCTTTTACATTTTCTTTAAATAATCAGTCCACGTGCTTTGTTTATTTTCTCCTTAAAATGTAAAGAATCAAGAAAAATGATGTTGCCGAAACCCGGGATCGAACCAGGGACCTTTAGATCTTCAGTCTAACGCTCTCCCATCTGAGCTATTTCGGCCAAACACAAACAACTTTAGGAGTGCTAGACACTTGGCAAATGTCAAGCGAAACCCCTGAAAGTAGATATTTTTATTTTTGCTTTGACTAGTTTTTGCAGCATGATTTCTATTTGAAACTCCTGCTATTTTGTTGTACATATTTAATAACTTTCATTAACTCTTTGTGAATGAGTAGAAAAAAACAGCAATTTTGACAGAGATTTTTTTACATTTTCAATTTGACTCCATTCATCAGGTTCATTCAAACCCTGTGTTTGTGAGACAGGTGATGGTTGCACATAAAAGACAATGTGCATGCATAATGTTACATCAAGTTTTATTTGTTATTAAATGCAAATAATTGGAGCAAAAAAGGAGACAACAATTTAGAGAAAATATTTTAATGATTGTTAACTTTCAATGTGAAAACATTTGTCCCAAAATGTGCTGAAACTTAGATGTCAGTATCGCATGTGCATTTCAGACTTTAAAACTATGATTACCTGCTTTTTAAGCTTTTGTTTATTAAGTATTTTTATGGTCTATTGATGAATGAGGTAATCAAATATGAAATTAGACTTACCGGCAATTCAGTTTATAGAAATCTCCCAGAACAGCCCCATAGGATGTGGAGTCTCCGCCCTAATAGGGAAAGAGAACACAAAGAGTTGAAATAGTCCCGCCCCATTGACCGCCGGCAGTATTTTTATAGTGCCAAGACAGCTAACATATGCACATAAAAACTATTTCACGGTCCTAGAGTTCCGTTTATAGACGACAATTTCAGATTCTCCCCAAAGACTCCCAGGTAGTGGTAACTTTGGGATCGGATTTTTTAAGGCCCATTGCTAAGTTTGGTTTGATCCCCATCTAATCAATAATTGACTGAGAATCTGTATAGTTTCATGAAAAGGTGATGTCAGAAGTGGGATTTGAACCCACGCCTCCAAGAGACTGCGACCTGAACGCAGCGCCTTAGACCACTCGGCCATCCTGACTTCTTGTGGATTTTGTGCCTTAACTCTTTCCAAGTTAGTCAGAAGAAATATGACCAGTAATTGTCATTGAAAATTATTTTAAAATATTTAATATTACAGTTTTTATTTCAATACATTTGTTTAAACTATTAGTTATCAAGCCTATTTTGAGCTAAATGGCCAAGCCCCATTTTAAAAAAATATGACTTTTATCACTGTATGCAGTAATAACTCTGGAATGCTTCTACATATCCCCGTAATTCTGAAAGTGTTTTTTGTGACACATTGTACTTTACATTAACTGTAAATTTAGGTCAATATATTTTTAGTTTTTTTCTGTGAAAATATCTAAAGTTTGTTTAAAATTTTGAAATATTAGTCATTTTTATTCTTTGACTGCTTATATCCTTAAACCAACTTGTCGCACCACACAAAAATGTAAATAAATAGCATTTTTCATATGTGTACTTTTTGTCAGCATTCACTTTCAAACCTCCTTTTATTTTGTTAGGATGTTAGAAATGTTAGATTTCTCACAAAATGCGGTGATGCACCATATTTCTTCAGAATCTACTGTTTGGCCACACAGCAGGGCTTTGAAAATAAGAGCGCTATTTGGATTTTGGAATGCAGATTTTGCAAGAATAGTTTGCAGGTAAAATTTGCAGAGTACCAAAAGTACCAAAACAGCAGAAACCCCCCCAAAGTGACCCCATTTTAGAAATTACTTCTCACAATGAATTCATATACACCACAGCATTTCATAGTCAAACATACATGGTTGAAATCATTCAGCTAGTGTCTGATACATGCTTTCTTTATCAGCTATCAGGTTCCCTTTAAATCCTCTTACAGCTAAGTGAAATGGAAATAAACAAAACAGAGGAAAAATTACAAAAAAATAATAATTTGCTCAAATGGAAAAGTTCCCATTTCTCATCTTTTTAACATTTTATTTTCTGTAGATAGTTAAGATTTTTAGGCCTTTTACATTTTCTTTAAATAATCAGTCCACGTGCTTTGTTTATTTTCTCCTTAAAATGTAAAGAATCAAGAAAAATGATGTTGCCGAAACCCAGGATCGAACCAGGGACCTTTAGATCTTCAGTCTAACGCTCTCCCATCTGAGCTATTTCGGCCAAACACAAACAACTTTAGGAGTGCTAGACACTTGGCAAATGTCAAGCGAAACCCCTGAAAGTAGATATTTTTTTTTTTGCTTTGACTGGTTTTTGCAGCATGATTTCTATTTGAAACTCCTGCTATTTTGTTGTACATATTTAATAACTTTCATTAACTCTTTGTGAATGAGTAGAAAAAAACAGCAATTTTGACAGAGATTTTTTTACATTTTCAATTTGACTCCATTCATCAGGTTCATTGACCGCCAGCAGTATTTTTATAGTGCCAAGACAGCTAACATATGCACATAAAAACTATTTCACGGTCCTAGAGTTCCGTTTATAGACGACAATTTCAGATTCACCCCAAAGACTCCCAGGTAGTGGTAACTTTGGGATCAGATTTTTTAAGGCCCATTGCTAAGTTTGGTTTGATCCCCATCTAATCAATAATTGACTGAGAATCTGTATAGTTTCATGAAAAGGTGATGTCAGAAGTGGGATTTGAACCCACGCCTCCAAGAGAGACTGCGACCTGAACGCAGCGCCTTAGACCACTCGGCCATCCTGACTTCTTGTGGATTTTTCATATGTGTACTTTTTGTCAGCATTCACTTTCAAACCTCCTTTTATTTTGTTAGGATGTTAGAAATGTTAGATTTCTCACAAAATGCGGTGATGCACCATATTTCTTCAGAATCTACTGTTTGGCCACACAGCAGGGCTTTGAAAATAAGAGCGCTATTTGGATTTTGGAATGCAGATTTTGCAAGAATAGTTTGCAGGTAAAATTTGCAGAGTACCAAAAGTACCAAAACAGCAGAAACCCCCCCAAAGTGACCCCATTTTAGAAATTACTTCTCACAATGAATTCATATACACCACAGCATTTCATAGTCAAACATACATGGTTGAAATCATTCAGCTAGTGTCTGATACATGCTTTCTTTATCAGCTATCAGGTTCCCTTTAAATCCTCTTACAGCTAAGTGAAATGGAAATAAACAAAACAGAGGAAAAATTACAAAAAAATAATAATTTGCTCAAATGGAAAAGTTCCCATTTCTCATCTTTTTAACATTTTATTTTTTGTAGATAGTTAAGATTTTTAGGCCTTTTACATTTTCTTTAAATAATTAGTCCACGTGCTTTGTTTATTTTCTCCTTAAAATGTAAAGAATCAAGAAAAATGATGTTGCCGAAACCCGGGATCGAACCAGGGACCTTTAGATCTTCAGTCTAACGCTCTCCCATCTGAGCTATTTCGGCCAAACACAAACAACTTTAGGAGTGCTAGACACTTGGCAAATGTCAAGCGAAACCCCTGAAAGTAGATATTTTTATTTTTGCTTTGACTGGTTTTTGCAGCATGATTTCTATTTGAAACTCCTGCTATTTTGTTGTACATATTTAATAACTTTCATTAACTCTTTGTGAATGAGTAGAAAAAAACAGCAATTTTGACAGAGATTTTTTTACATTTTCAATTTGACTCCATTCATCAGGTTCATTGACCGCCAGCAGTATTTTTATAGTGCCAAGACAGCTAACATATGCACATAAAAACTATTTCACGGTCCTAGAGTTCCGTTTATAGACGACAATTTCAGATTCACCCCAAAGACTCCCAGGTAGTGGTAACTTTGGGATCAGATTTTTTAAGGCCCATTGCTAAGTTTGGTTTGATCCCCATCTAATCAATAATTGACTGAGAATCTGTATAGTTTCATGAAAAGGTGATGTCAGAAGTGGGATTTGAACCCACGCCTCCAAGAGAGACTGCGACCTGAACGCAGCGCCTTAGACCACTCGGCCATCCTGACTTCTTGCGGATTTTTCATATGTGTACTTTTTGTCAGCATTCACTTTCAAACCTCCTTTTATTTTGTTAGGATGTTAGAAATGTTAGATTTCTCACAAAATGCGGTGATGCACCATATTTCTTCAGAATCTACTGTTTGGCCACACAGCAGGGCTTTGAAAATAAGAGCGCTATTTGGATTTTGGAATGCAGATTTTGCAAGAATAGTTTGCAGGTAAAATTTGCAGAGTACCAAAAGTACCAAAACAGCAGAAACCCCCCCAAAGTGACCCCATTTTAGAAATTACTTCTCACAATGAATTCATATACACCACAGCATTTCATAGTCAAACATACATGGTTGAAATCATTCAGCTAGTGTCTGATACATGCTTTCTTTATCAGCTATCAGGTTCCCTTTAAATCCTCTTACAGCTAAGTGAAATGGAAATAAACAAAACAGAGGAAAAATTACAAAAAAATAATAATTTGCTCAAATGGAAAAGTTCCCATTTCTCATCTTTTTAACATTTTATTTTCTGTAGATAGTTAAGATTTTTAGGCCTTTTACATTTTCTTTAAATAATCAGTCCACGTGCTTTGTTTATTTTCTCCTTAAAATGTAAAGAATCAAGAAAAATGATGTTGCCGAAACCCGGGATCGAACCAGGGACCTTTAGATCTTCAGTCTAACGCTCTCCCATCTGAGCTATTTCGGCCAAACACAAACAACTTTAGGAGTGCTAGACACTTGGCAAATGTCAAGCGAAACCCCTGAAAGTAGATATTTTTTTTTTTGCTTTGACTGGTTTTTGCAGCATGATTTCTATTTGAAACTCCTGCTATTTTGTTGTACATATTTAATAACTTTCATTAACTCTTTGTGAATGAGTAGAAAAAAACAGCAATTTTGACAGAGATTTTTTTACATTTTCAATTTGACTCCATTCATCAGGTTCATTGACCGCCAGCAGTATTTTTATAGTGCCAAGACAGCTAACATATGCACATAAAAACTATTTCACGGTCCTAGAGTTCCGTTTATAGACGACAATTTCAGATTCACCCCAAAGACTCCCAGGTAGTGGTAACTTTGGGATCAGATTTTTTAAGGCCCATTGCTAAGTTTGGTTTGATCCCCATCTAATCAATAATTGACTGAGAATCTGTACAGTTTCATGAAAAGGTGATGTCAGAGGCGGGATTTGAACCCACGCCTCCAAGAGAGACTGCGACCTGACAATTACTGGTCATATTTCTTCTGGCTAACTTGGAAAGAGTTAAAGCACAGAATCCACAAGAAGTCAGGATGGCCTTAGACCACTCGGCCATCCTGACTTCTTGTGGATTCTGTGCCTTAACTCTTTCCAAGTTAGTCAGAAGAAATATGACCAGTAATTGTCATTGAAATTTATTTTAAAATATTTAATATTACAGTTTTTATTTCAATACATTTGTTTAAACTATTAGTTATCAAGCCTATTTTGAGCTAAATGGCCAAGCCCCATTTTAAAAAAATATGACTTTTATCACTGTATGCAGTAATAACTCTGGAATGCTTCTACATATCCCCGTAATTCTGAAAGTGTTTTTTGTGACACATTGTACTTTACATTAACTGTAAACTTAGGTCAATATATTTTTAGTTTTTTTCTGTGAAAATATCTAAATTTTGTTTAAAATTTTGAAATATTAGTCATTTTTATTCTTTGACTGCTTATATCCTTAAACCAACTTGTCGCACCACACAAAAATGTAAATAAATAGCATTTTTCATATGTGTACTTTTTGTCAGCATTCACTTTCAAACCTCCTTTTATTTTGTTAGGATGTTAGAAATGTTAGATTTCTCACAAAATGCAGTGATGCACCATATTTCTTCAGAATCTACTGTTTGGCCACACAGCAGGGCTTTGAAAATAAAAGCGCTATTTGGATTTTGGAATGCAGACTTTGCAAGAATAGTTTGCAGGTAAAATTTGCAGAGTACCAAAAGTACCAAAACAGCAGAAACCCCCCCAAAGTGACCCCATTTTAGAAATTACTTCTCACAATGAATTCATATACACCACAGCATTTCATAGTCAAACATACATGGTTGAAATCATTCAGCTAGTGTCTGATACATGCTTTCTTTATCAGCTATCAGGTTCCCTTTAAATCCTCTTACAGCTAAGTGAAATGGAAATAAACAAAAAGGAGGAAAAATTACAAAAAAATAATAATTTGCTCAAATGGAAAAGTTCCCATTTCTCATCTTTTTAACATTTTATTTTCTGTAGATAGTTAAGATTTTTAGGCCTTTTACATTTTCTTTAAATAATCAGTCCACGTGCTTTGTTTATTAACTCTTTCCAAGTTAGTCAGAAGAAATATGACCAGTAATTGCCATTGAAAATTATTTTAAAATATTTAATATTACAGTTTTTATTTCAATACATTTGTTTAAACTATTAGTTATCAAGCCTATTTTGAGCTAAATGGCCAAGCCCCATTTTAAAAAAATATGACTTTTATCACTGTATGCAGTAATAACTCTGGAATGCTTCTACATATCCCCGTAATTCTGAAAGTGTTTTTTGTGACACATTGTACTTTACATTAACTGTAAATTTAGGTCAATATATTTTTAGTTTTTTTCTGTGAAAATATCTAAATTTTGTTTAAAATTTTGAAATATTAGTCATTTTTATTCTTTGACTGCTTATATCCTTAAACCAACTTGTCGCACCACACAAAAATGTAAATAAATAGCATTTTTCATATGTGTACTTTTTGTCAGCATTCACTTTCAAACCTCCTTTTATTTTGTTAGGATGTTAGAAATGTTAGATTTCTCACAAAATGCGGTGATGCACCATATTTCTTCAGAATCTACTGTTTGGCCACACAGCAGGGCTTTGAAAATAAGAGCGCTATTTGGATTTTGGAATGCAGATTTTGCAAGAATAGTTTGCAGGTAAAATTTGCAGAGTACCAAAAGTACCAAAACAGCAGAAACCCCCCCAAAGTGACCCCATTTTAGAAATTACTTCTCACAATGAATTCATATACACCACAGCATTTCATAGTCAAACATACATGGTTGAAATCATTCAGCTAGTGTCTGATACATGCTTTCTTTATCGGCTATCAGGTTCCCTTTAAATCCTCTTACAGCTAAGTGAAATGGAAATAAACAAAACAGAGGAAAAATTACAAAAAAATAATAATTTGCTCAAATGGAAAAGTTCCCATTTCTCATCTTTTTAACATTTTATTTTCTGTAGATAGTTAAGATTTTTAGGCCTTTTACATTTTCTTTAAATAATCAGTCCACGTGCTTTGTTTATTTTCTCCTTAAAATGTAAAGAATCAAGAAAAATGATGTTGCCGAAACCCGGGATCGAACCAGGGACCTTTAGATCTTCAGTCTAACGCTCTCCCATCTGAGCTATTTCGGCCAAACACAAACAACTTTAGGAGTGCTAGACACTTGGCAAATGTCAAGCGAAACCCCTGAAAGTAGATATTTTTATTTTTGCTTTGACTGGTTTTTGCAGCATGATTTCTATTTGAAACTCCTGCTATTTTGTTGTACATATTTAATAACTTTCATTAACTCTTTGTGAATGAGTAGAAAAAAACAGCAATTTTGACAGAGATTTTTTTACATTTTCAATTTGACTCCATTCATCAGGTTCATTCAAACCCTGTGTTTGTGAGACAGGTGATGGTTGCACATAAAAGACAATGTGCATGCATAATGTTACATCAAGTTTTATTTGTTATTAAATGCAAATAATTGGAGCAAAAAAGGAGACAACAATTTAGAGAAAATATTTTAATGATTGTTAACTTTCAATGTGAAAACATTTGTCCCAAAATGTGCTGAAACTTAGATGTCAGTATCGCATGTGCATTTCAGACTTTAAAACTATGATTACCTGCTTTTTAAGCTTTTGTTTATTAAGTATTTTTATGGTCTATTGATGAATGAGGTAATCAAATATGAAATTAGACTTACCGGCAATTCAGTTTATAGAAATCTCCCAGAACAGCCCCATAGGATGTGGAGTCTCCGCCCTAATAGGGAAAGAGAACACAAAGAGTTGAAATAGTCCCGCCCCATTGACCACCGGCAGTATTTTTATAGTGCCAAGACAGCTAACATATGCACATAAAAACTATTTCATGGTCCTAGAGTTCCGTTTATAGACGACAATTTCAGATTCACCCCAAAGACTCCCAGGTAGTGGTAACTTTGGGATCGGATTTTTTAAGGCCCATTGCTAAGTTTAGTTTGATCCCCATCTAATCAATAATTGACTGAGAATATGTACAGTTTCATGAAAAGGTGATGTCAGAAGTGGCCTTTTACATTTTCTTTAAATAATCAGTCCACGTGCTTTGTTTATTTTCTCCTTAAAATGTAAAGAATCAAGAAAAATCATGTTGCCGAAACCCGGGATCGAACCAGGGACCTTTAGATCTTCAGTCTAACGTTCTCCCATCTGAGCTATTTCGGCCAAACACAAACAACTTTAGGAGTGCTAGACACTTGGCAAATGTCAAGCGAAACCCCTGAAAGTAGATATTTTTATTTTTGCTTTGACTGGTTTTTGCAGCATGATTTCTATTTGAAACTCCTGCTATTTTGTTGTACATATTTAATAACTTTCATTAACTCTTTGTGAATGAGTAGAAAAAAACAGCAATTTTGACAGAGATTTTTTTACATTTTCAATTTGACTCCATTCATCAGGTTCATTCAAACCCTGTGTTTGTGAGACAGGTGATGGTTGCACATAAAAGACAATGTGCATGCATAATGTTACATCAAGTTTTATTTGTTATTAAATGCAAATAATTGGAGCAAAAAAGGAGACAACAATTTAGAGAAAATATTTTAATGATTGTTAACTTTCAATGTGAAAACATTTGTCCCAAAATGTGCTGAAACTTAGATGTCAGCATCGCATGTGCATTTCAGACTTTAAAACTATGATTACCTACCTTTTAAGCTTTTGTTTATTAAGTATTTTTATGGTCTATTGATGAATGAGGTAATCAAATATGAAATTAGACTTACCGGCAATTCAGTTTATAGAAATCTCCCAGAACAGCCCCATAGGATGTGGAGTCTCCGCCCTAATAGGGAAAGAGAACACAAAGAGTTGAAATAGTCCCGCCCCATTGACCGCCCGCAGTATTTTTATAGTGCCAAGACAGCTAACATATGCACATAAAAACTATTTCACGGTCCTTGAGTTCCGTTTATAGACGACAATTTCAGATTCACCCCAAAGACTCCCAGGTAGTGGTAACTTTGGGATCAGGTTTTTTAAGGCCCATTGCTAAGTTTGGTTTGATCCCCATCTAATCAATAATTGACTGAGAATCTGTATAGTTTCATGAAAAGGTGATGTCAGAAGTGGGATTTGAACCCACGCCTCCAAGAGAGACTGCGACCTGAACGCAGCGCCTGACTTCTTGTGGATTCTGTGCCTTAACTCTTTCCAAGTTAGTCAGCAGAAATATGACCAGTAATTGTCATTGAAAATTATTTTAAAATATTTAATATTACAGTTTTTATTTCAATACATTTGTTTAAACTATTAGTTATCAAGCCTATTTTGAGCTAAATGGCCAAGCCCCATTTTAAAAAAATATGACTTTTATCACTGTATGCAGTAATAACTCTGGAATGCTTCTACATATCCCCGTAATTCTGAAAGTGTTTTTTGTGACACATTGTACTTTACATTAACTGTAAATTTAGGTCAATATATTTTTAGTTTTTTTCTGTGAAAATATCTAAATTTTGTTTAAAATTTTGAAATATTAGTCATTTTTATTCTTTGACTGCTTATATCCTTAAACCAACTTGTCGCACCACACAAAAATGTAAATAAATAGCATTTTTCATATGTGTACATTTTGTCAGCATTCACTTTCAAACCTCCTTTTATTTTGTTAGGATGTTAGAAATGTTAGATTTCTCACAAAATGCGGTGATGCACCATATTTCTTCAGAATCTACTGTTTGGCCAAACAGCAGGGCTTTGAAAATAAGAGCGCTATTTGGATTTTGGAATGCAGATTTTGCAAGAATAGTTTGCAGGTAAAATTTGCAGAGTACCAAAAGTACCAAAACAGCAGAAACCCCCCCAAAGTGACCCCATTTTAGAAATTACTTCTCACAATGAATTCATATACACCACAGCATTTCATAGTCAAACATACATGGTTGAAATCATTCAGCTAGTGTCTGATACATGCTTTCTTTATCAGCTATCAGGTTCCCTTTAAATCCTCTTACAGCTAAGTGAAATGGAAATAAACAAAACAGAGGAAAAATTACAAAAAAATAATAATTTGCTCAAATGGAAAAGTTCCCATTTCTCATCTTTTTAACATTTTATTTTCTGTAGATAGTTAACCCCTTCACCCCCGGAGCTTTTTCCGTTTTTCCGTTTTCGTTTTTCGCTCCCCTCCTTCCCAGAGCCATAACTTTTTTATTTTTCCGTCAATTTGGCCATGTGAGGGCTTATTTTTTGCGGGACGAGTTGTACTTTTGAACGACATCATTGGTTTTAGCATGTCTTGTACTAGAAAACGGGAAAAAAATTCCAAGTGCAGTGAAATTGCAAAAAAAGTGCAATCCCACACTTGTTTTTTGCTTGCCTATTTTGCTAGGTTCACTAAATGCTAAAACTGACCTGCCATTATGATTCTCCAGGTCACTACGAGTTCATAGACACCTAACATGACTAGGTTCTTTTTCACCTAAGTGGTGAAAAAAAATTCCAAACTTTGCAAAAAACAAAACAAAACAAAATTGCGCCATTTTCCGATACTCGTAGCGTCTCCATTTTTCGTGATCTGGGGTCGGGTGAGGGCTTATTTTTTGCGTGCCGAGCTGGCGTTTTTAATGATAGCATTTTGGTGTAGATACGTTCTTTTGATCGCCCGTTATTGCATTTTAATGCAATGTCGTGGCGACCAAAAAAACGTAAATCTGGCGTTTCGAATTTTTTTCTCATTACGCCATTTAGCGATCAGGTTAATGCTTTTTTTTAATTGATAGATCGGGCGATTTTGAACGCGGCGATACCAAATATGTGTAGTTTTTTTTTTTTTTTTTATTGATTTATTTTGATTGGGGCGAAAGGGGGGTGATTTAAACTTTTATGTTTTTTTTATTTTTTTCACATTTTTAAAAACTTTTTTTTTTTACTTTTGCCATGCTTCTATAGCCTCCATGGGAGGCTAGAAGCAGGCACAGCCCGATCGGCTCTGCTACATAACAGCGATCATCAGATCGCTGTTATGTAGCTAAAATGCAGGTGTGCTGTGAGCGCCGACCACAGGGGGGCGCTCACAGCCACCGGCAATCAGTAACCATAGAGGTCTCAAGGACCTCTATGGTTACAATGGAGGAGCATCGCCGACCCCCGATCATGTGACGGGGGTCGGCGATGCGCTCATATCCGGCCGCACGGCCGGATGCGGTAGTTAAATGCCGCTGTCTGAGTTTGACAGCGGCATTTAACTAGTTAATAGCGGCGGGTGATCGCGATTTCACCCGCCGCTATTGCGCGCACATGTCAGCTGTAAAAAACAGCTGACATGTCGCGACTTTGATGTGCGCTCACCGCCGGAGCGCACATCAAAGCGGGGGTCCCGACATGTGACGTACTATACCGTCACATGTCGGGAAGGGGTTAAGATTTTTAGGCCTTTTACATTTTCTTTAAATAATCAGTCCACGTGCTTTGTTTATTTTCTCCTTAAAATGTAAAGAATCAAGAAAAATGATGTTGCCGAAACCCGGGATCGAACCAGGAACCTTTAGATCTTCAGGCTAACGCTCTCCCATCTGAGCTATTTCGGCCAAACACAAACAACTTTAGGAGTGCTAGACACTTGGCAAATGTCAAGCGAAACCCCTGAAAGTAGATATTTTTATTTTTGCTTTGACTGGTTTTTGCAGCATGAATTCTATTTGAAACTCCTGCTATTTTGTTGTACATATTTAATAACTTTCATTAACTCTTTGTGAATGAGTAGAAAAAAACAGCAATTTTCACAGAGATTTTTTTACATTTTCAATTTGACTCCATTCATCAGGTTCATTCAAACCCTGTGTTTGTGAGACAGGTGATGGTTGCACATAAAAGACAATGTGCATGCATAATGTTACATCAAGTTTTATTTGTTTATTAAATGCAAATAATTGGAGCAAAAAAGGAGACAACAATTTAGAGAAAATATTTTAATGATTGTTAACTTTCAATGTGAAAACATTTGTCCCAAAATGTGCTGAAACTTAGATGTCATCTCACCTACTGTATTCTCACCCATCCCTTGTAGATTGTGAGCCCTCGCGGGCAGGGTCCTCACTCCTCCTGTACCAGTTATGACTTGTATTGTTCAAGATTATTGTACTTGTTTTTATTATGTATACCCCTCCTCACTTGTAAAGAGCCATGGAATAAATGGCGCTATAACAATAAATAATAATAATAATAATAATGTCAGTATCGCATGTGCATTTCAGACTTTAAAACTATGATTACCTACCTTTTAAGCTTTTGTTTATTAAGTATTTTTATGGTCTATTGATGAATGAGGTAATCAAATATGAAATTAGACTTACCGGCAATTCAGTTTATAGAAATCTCCCAGAACAGCCCCATAGGATGTGGAGTCTCCGCCCTAATAGGGAAAGAGAACACAAAGAGTTGAAATAGTCCCGCCCCATTGACCGCCCGCAGTATTTTTATAGTGCCAAGACAGCTAACATATGCACATAAAAACTATTTCACGGTCCTAGAGTTCCGTTTATAGACGACAATTTCAGACTCACCCCAAAGACTCCCAGGTAGTGGTAACTTTGGGATCGGATTTTTTAAGGCCCATTGCTAAGTTTGGTTTGATCCCCATCTAATCAATAATTGACTGAGAATCTGTATAGTTTCATGAAAAGGTGATGTCAGAAGTGGGATTTGAACCCACGCCTCCAAGAGAGACTGCGACCTGAACGCAGCGCCTTAGACCACTCGGCCATCCTGACTTCTTGTGGATTCTGTGCCTTAACTCTTTCCAAGTTAGTCAGAAGAAATATGACCAGTAATTGTCATTGAAAATTATTTTAAAATATTTAATATTACAGTTTTTATTTCAATACATTTGTTTAAACTATTAGTTATCAAGCCTATTTTGAGCTAAATGGCCAAGCCCCATTTAAACAAAATATGACTTTTATCACTGTATGCAGTAATAACTCTGGAATGCTTCTACATATCCCCGTAATTCTGAAAGTGTTTTTTGTGACACATTGTACTTTACATTAACTGTAAATTTAGGTCAATATATTTTTAGTTTTTTTCTGTGAAAATATCTAAATTTTGTTTAAAATTTTGAAATATTAGTCATTTTTATTCTTTGACTGCTTATATCCTTAAACCAACTTGTCGCACCACACAAAAATGTAAATAAATAGCATTTTTCATATGTGTACTTTTTGTCAGCATTCACTTTCAAACCTCCTTTTATTTTGTTAGGATGTTAGAAATGTTAGATTTCTCACAAAATGCGGTGATGCACCATATTTCTTCAGAATCTACTGTTTGGCCACACAGCAGGGCTTTGAAAATAAGAGCGCTATTTGGATTTTGGAATGCAGATTTTGCAAGAATAGTTTGCAGGTAAAATTTGCAGAGTACCAAAAGTACCAAAACAGCAGAAACCCCCCCCAAAGTGACCCCATTTTAGAAATTACTTCTCACAATGAATTCATATACACCACAGCATTTCATAGTCAAACATACATGGTTGAAATCATTCAGCTAGTGTCTGATACATGCTTTCTTTATCAGCTATCAGGTTCCCTTTAAATCCTCTTACAGCTAAGTGAAATGGAAATAAACAAAACAGAGGAAAAATTACAAAAAAATAATAATTTGCTCAAATGGAAAAGTTCCCATTTCTCATCTTTTTAACATTTTATTTTCTGTAGATAGTTAAGATTTTTAGGCCTTTTACATTTTCTTTAAATAATCAGTCCACGTGCTTTGTTTATTTTCTCCTTAAAATGTAAAGAATCAAGAAAAATGATGTTGCCGAAACCCGGGATCGAACCAGGGACCTTTAGATCTTCAGTCTAACGCTCTCCCATCTGAGCTATTTCGGCCAAACACAAACAGCTTTAGGAGTGCTAGACACTTGGCAAATGTCAAGCGAAACCCCTGAAAGTAGATATTTTTATTTTTGCTTTGACTGGTTTTTGCAGCATGATTTCTATTTGAAACTCCTGCTATTTTGTTGTACATATTTAATAACTTTCATTAACTCTTTGTGAATGAGTAGAAAAAAACAGCAATTTTGACAGAGATTTTTTTACATTTTCAATTTGACTCCATTCATCAGGTTCATTCAAACCCTGTGTTTGTGAGACAGGTGATGGTTGCACATAAAATACAATGTGCATGCATAATGTTACATCAAGTTTTATTTGTTATTAAATGCAAATAATTGGAGCAAAAAAGGAGACAACAATTTAGAGAAAATATTTTAATGATTGTTAACTTTCAATGTGAAAACATTTGTCCCAAAATGTGCTGAAACTTAGATGTCAGTATCGCATGTGCATTTCAGACTTTAAAACTATGATTACCTGCTTTTTAAGCTTTTGTTTATTAAGTATTTTTATGGTCTATTGATGAATGAGGTAATCAAATATGAAATTAGACTTACCGGCAATTCAGTTTATAGAAATCTCCCAGAACAGCCCCATAGGATGTGGAGTCTCCGCCCTAATAGGGAAAGAGAACACAAAGAGTTGAAATAGTCCCGCCCCATTGACCGCCGGCAGTATTTTTATAGTGCCAAGACAGCTAACATATGCACATAAAAACTATTTCACGGTCCTAGAGTTCCGTTTATAGACGACAATTTCAGATTCACCCCAAAGACTCCCAGGTAGTGGTAACTTTGGGATCGGATTTTTTAAGGCCCATTGCTAAGTTTGGTTTGATCCCCATCTAATCAATAATTGACTGAGAATCTGTATAGTTTCATGGAAAGGTGATGTCAGAAGTGGGATTTGAACCCACGCCTCCAAGAGACACTGCGACCTGAACGCAGCGCCTTAGACCACTCGGCCATCCTGACTTCTCGTGGATTCTGTGCCTTAACTCTTTCCAAGTTAGTCAGAAGAAATATGACCAGTAATTGTCATTGAAAATTATTTTAAAATATTTAATATTATAGTTTTTATTTCAATACATTTGTTTAAACTATTAGTTATCAAGCCTATTTTGAGCTAAATGGCCAAGCCCCATTTTAAAAACATATGACTTTTATCACTGTATGCAGTAATAACTCTGGAATGCTTCTACATATCCCCGTAATTCTGAAAGTGTTTTTTGTGACACATTGTACTTTACATTAACTGTAAATTTAGGTCAATATATTTTTAGTTTTTTTCTGTGAAAATATCTAAAGTTTGTTTAAAATTTTGAAATATTAGTCATTTTTATTCTTTGACTGCTTATATCCTTAAACCAACTTGTCGCACCACACAAAAATGTAAATAAATAGCATTTTTCATATGTGTACTTTTTGTCAGCATTCACTTTCAAACCTCCTTTTATTTTGTTAGGATGTTAGAAATGTTAGATTTCTCACAAAATGCGGTGATGCACCATATTTCTTCAGAATCTACTGTTTGGCCACACAGCAGGGCTTTGAAAATAAGAGCGCTATTTGGATTTTGGAATGCAGATTTTGCAAGAATAGTTTGCAGGTAAAATTTGCAGAGTGCCAAAAGTACCAAAACAGCAGAAACCCCCCCCCAAAGTGACCCCATTTTAGAAATTACTTCTCACAATGAATTCATATACACCACAGCATTTCATAGTCAAACATACATGGTTGAAATCATTCAGCTAGTGTCTGATACATGCTTTCTTTATCAGCTATCAGGTTCCCTTTAAATCCTCTTACAGCTAAGTGAAATGGAAATAAACAAAACAGAGGAAAAATTACAAAAAAATAATAATTTGCTCAAATGGAAAAGTTCCCATTTCTCATCTTTTTAACATTTTATTTTCTGTAGATAGTTAAGATTTTTAGGCCTTTTACATTTTCTTTAAATAATCAGTCCACGTGCTTTGTTTATTTTCTCCTTAAAATGTAAAGAATCAAGAAAAATGATGTTGCCGAAACCCGGGATCGAACCAGGGACCTTTAGATCTTCAGTCTAACGCTCTCCCATCTGAGCTATTTCGGCCAAACACAAACAGCTTTAGGAGTGCTAGACACTTGGCAAATGTCAAGCGAAACCCCTGAAAGTAGATATTTTTATTTTTGCTTTGACTGGTTTTTGCAGCATGATTTCTATTTGAAACTCCTGCTAATTTGTTGTACATATTTAATAACTTTCATTAACTCTTTGTGAATGAGTAGAAAAAAACAGCAATTTTGACAGAGATTTTTTTACATTTTCAATTTGACTCCATTCATCAGGTTCATTCAAACCCTGTGTTTGTGAGACAGGTGATGGTTGCACATAAAAGACAATGTGCATGCATAATGTTACATCAAGTTTTATTTGTTATTAAATGCAAATAATTGGAGCAAAAAAGGAGACAACAATTTAGAGAAAATATTTTAATGATTGTTAACTTTCAATGTGAAAACATTTGTCCCAAAATGTGCTGAAACTTAGATGTCAGTATCGCATGTGCATTTCAGACTTTAAAACTATGATTACCTGCTTTTTAAGCTTTTGTTTATTAAGTATTTTTATGGTCTATTGATGAATGAGGTAATCAAATATGAAATTAGACTTACCGGCAATTCAGTTTATAGAAATCTCCCAGAACAGCCCCATAGGATGTGGAGTCTCCGCCCTAATAGGGAAAGAGAACACAAAGAGTTGAAATAGTCCCGCCCCATTGACCGCCGGCAGTATTTTTATAGTGCCAAGACAGCTAACATATGCACATAAAAACTATTTCACGGTCCTAGAGTTCCGTTTATAGACGACAATTTCAGATTCACCCCAAAGACTCCCAGGTAGTGGTAACTTTGGGATCGGATTTTTTAAGGCCCATTGCTAAGTTTGGTTTGATCCCCATCTAATCAATAATTGACTGAGAATCTGTATAGTTTCATGAAAAGGTGATGTAAGAAGTGGGATTTGAACCCACGCCTCCAAGAGAGACTGCGACCTGAACGCAGCGCCTTAGAACACTCAGCCATCCTGACTTCTTGTGGATTTTGTGCCTTAACTCTTTCCAAGTTAGTCAGAAGAAATATGACCAGTAATTGTCATTGAAAATTATTTTAAAAAATTTAATATTACAGTTTTTATTTCAATACATTTGTTTAAACTATTAGTTATCAAGCCTATTTTGAGCTAAATGGCCAAGCCCCATTTTAAAAAAATATGACTTTTATCACTGTATGCAGTAATAACTCTGGAATGCTTCTACATATCCCCGTAATTCTGAAAGTGTTTTTTGTGACACATTGTACTTTACATTAACTGTAAATTTAGGTCAATATATTTTTAGTTTTTTTCTGTGAAAATATCTAAATTTTGTTTAAAATGTTGAAATATTAGTCATTTTTATTCTTTGACTGCTTATATCCTTAAACCAACTTGTCGCACCACACAAAAATGTAAATAAATAGCATTTTTCATATGTGTACTTTTTGTCAGCATTCACTTTCAAACCTCCTTTTATTTTGTTAGGATGTTAGAAATGTTAGATTTCTCACAAAATGCGGTGATGCACCATATTTCTTCAGAATCTACTGTTTGGCCACACAGCAGGGCTTTGAAAATAAGAGCGCTATTTGGATTTTGGAATGCAGATTTTGCAAGAATAGTTTGCAGGTAAAATTTGCAGAGTACCAAAAGTACCAAAACAGCAGAAACCCCCCCAAAGTGACCCCATTTTAGAAATTACTTCTCACAATGAATTCATATACACCACAGCATTTCATAGTCAAACATACATGGTTGAAATCATTCAGCTAGTGTCTGATACATGCTTTCTTTATCAGCTATCAGGTTCCCTTTAAATCCTCTTACAGCTAAGTGAAATGGAAATAAACAAAACAGAGGAAAAATTACAAAAAAATAATAATTTGCTCAAATGGAAAAGTTCCCATTTCTCATCTTTTTAACATTTTATTTTCTGTAGATAGTTAAGATTTTTAGGCCTTTTACATTTTCTTTAAATAATCAGTCCACGTGCTTTGTTTATTTTCTCCTTAAAATGTAAAGAATCAAGAAAAATGATGTTGCCGAAACCCGGGATCGAACCAGGGACCTTTAGATATTCCGTCTAACGCTCTCCCATCTGAGCTATTTCGGCCAAACACAAACAACTTTAGGAGTGCTAGACACTTGGCAAATGTCAAGCGAAACCCCTGAAAGTAGATATTTTTATTTTTGCTTTGACTGGTTTTTGCAGCATGATTTCTATTTGAAACTCCTGCTATTTTGTTGTACATATTTAATAACTTTCATTAACTCTTTGTGAATGAGTAGAAAAAAACAGCAATTTTGACAGAGATTTTTTTACATTTTCAATTTGACTCCATTCATCAGGTTCATTCAAACCCTGTGTTTGTGAGACAGGTGATGGTTGCACATAAAAGACAATGTGCATGCATAATGTTACATCAAGTTTTATTTGTTATTAAATGCAAATAATTGGAGCAAAAAAGGAGACAACAATTTAGAGAAAATATTTTAATGATTGTTAACTTTCAATGTGAAAACATTTGTCCCAAAATGTGCTGAAACTTAGATGTCAGTATCGCATGTGCATTTCAGACTTTAAAACTATGATTACCTGCTTTTTAAGCTTTTGTTTATTAAGTATTTTTATGGTCTATTGATGAATGAGGTAATCAAATATGAAATTAGACTTACCGGCAATTCAGTTTATAGAAATCTCCCAGAACAGCCCCATAGGATGTGGAGTCTCCGCCCTAATAGGGAAAGAGAACACAAAGAGTTTAAATAGTCCCGCCCCATTGACCGCCGGCAGTATTTTTATAGTGCCAAGACAGCTAACATATGCACATAAAAACTATTTCACGGTCCTAGAGTTCCGTTTATAGACGACAATTTCAGATTCACCCCAAAGACTCCCAGGTAGTGGTAACTTTGGGATCGGATTTTTTAAGGCCCATTGCTAAGTTTGGTTTGATCCCCATCTAATCAATAATTGACTGAGAATCTGTATAGTTTCATGAAAAGGTGATGTAAGAAGTGGGATTTGAACCCACGCCTCCAAGAGAGACTGCGACCTGAACGCAGCGCCTTAGAACACTCAGCCATCCTGACTTCTTGTGGATTTTGTGCCTTAACTCTTTCCAAGTTAGTCAGAAGAAATATGACCAGTAATTGTCATTGAAAATTATTTAAAAAAATTTAATATTACAGTTTTTATTTCAATACATTTGTTTAAACTATTAGTTATCAAGCCTATTTTGAGCTAAATGGCCAAGCCCCATTTTAAAAAAATATGACTTTTATCACTGTATGCAGTAATAACTCTGGAATGCTTCTACATATCCCCGTAATTCTGAAAGTGTTTTTTGTGACACATTGTACTTTACATTAACTGTAAATTTAGGTCAATATATTTTTAGTTTTTTTCTGTGAAAATATCTAAATTTTGTTTAAAATGTTGAAATATTAGTCATTTTTATTCTTTGACTGCTTATATCCTTAAACCAACTTGTCGCACCACACAAAAATGTAAATAAATAGCATTTTTCATATGTGTACTTTTTGTCAGCATTCACTTTCAAACCTCCTTTTATTTTGTTAGGATGTTAGAAATGTTAGATTTCTCACAAAATGCGGTGATGCACCATATTTCTTCAGAATCTACTGTTTGGCCACACAGCAGGGCTTTGAAAATAAGAGCGCTATTTGGATTTTGGAATGCAGATTTTGCAAGAATAGTTTGCAGGTAAAATTTGCAGAGTACCAAAAGTACCAAAACAGCAGAAACCCCCCCAAAGTGACCCCATTTTAGAAATTACTTCTCACAATAAATTCATATACACCACAGCATTTCATAGTCAAACATACATGGTTGAAATCATTCAGCTAGTGTCTGATACATGCTTTCTTTATCAGCTATCAGGTTCCCTTTAAATCCTCTTACAGCTAAGTGAAATGGAAATAAACAAAACAGAGGAAAAATTACAAAAAAATAATAATTTGCTCAAATGGAAAAGTTCCCATTTCTCATCTTTTTAACATTTTATTTTCTGTAGATAGTTAAGATTTTTAGGCCTTTTACATTTTCTTTAAATAATCAGTCCACGTGCTTTGTTTATTTTCTCCTTAAAATGTAAAGAATCAAGAAAAATGATGTTGCCGAAACCCGGGATCGAACCAGGGACCTTTAGATCTTCAGTCTAACGCTCTCCCATCTGAGCTATTTCGGCCAAACACAAACAACTTTAGGAGTGCTAGACACTTGGCAAATGTCAAGCGAAACCCCTGAAAGTAGATATTTTTATTTTTGCTTTGACTGGTTTTTGCAGCATGATTTCTATTTGAAACTCCTGCTATTTTGTTGTACATATTTAATAACTTTCATTAACTCTTTGTGAATGAGTAGAAAAAAACAGCAATTTTGACAGAGATTTTTTTACATTTTCAATTTGACTCCATTCATCAGGTTCATTTAAACCCTGTGTTTGTGAGACAGGTGATGGTTGCACATAAAAGACAATGTGCATGCATAATGTTACATCAAGTTTTATTTGTTATTAAATGCAAATAATTGGAGCAAAAAAGGAGACAACAATTTAGAGAAAATATTTTAATGATTGTTAACTTTCAATGTGAAAACATTTGTCCCAAAATGTGCTGAAACTTAGATGTCAGTATCGCATGTGCATTTCAGACTTTAAAACTATGATTACCTGCTTTTTAAGCTTTTGTTTATTAAGTATTTTTATGGTCTATTGATGAATGAGGTAATCAAATATGAAATTAGACTTACCGGCAATTCAGTTTATAGAAATCTCCCAGAACAGCCCCATAGGATGTGGAGTCTCCGCCCTAATAGGGAAAGAGAACACAAAGAGTTGAAATAGTCCCGCCCCATTGACCGCCGGCAGTATTTTTATAGTGCCAAGACAGCTAACATATGCACATAAAAACTATTTCACGGTCCTAGAGTTCCGTTTATAGACGACAATTTCAGATTCTCCCCAAAGACTCCCAGGTAGTGGTAACTTTGGGATCGGATTTTTTAAGGCCCATTGCTAAGTTTGGTTTGATCCCCATCTAATCAATAATTGACTGAGAATCTGTATAGTTTCATGAAAAGGTGATGTCAGAAGTGGGATTTGAACCCACGCCTCCAAGAGACTGCGACCTGAACGCAGCGCCTTAGACCACTCGGCCATCCTGACTTCTTGTGGATTTTGTGCCTTAACTCTTTCCAAGTTAGTCAGAAGAAATATGACCAGTAATTGTCATTGAAAATTATTTTAAAATATTTAATATTACAGTTTTTATTTCAATACATTTGTTTAAACTATTAGTTATCAAGCCTATTTTGAGCTAAATGGCCAAGCCCCATTTTAAAAAAATATGACTTTTATCACTGTATGCAGTAATAACTCTGGAATGCTTCTACATATCCCCGTAATTCTGAAAGTGTTTTTTGTGACACATTGTACTTTACATTAACTGTAAATTTAGGTCAATATATTTTTAGTTTTTTTCTGTGAAAATATCTAAAGTTTGTTTAAAATTTTGAAATATTAGTCATTTTTATTCTTTGACTGCTTATATCCTTAAACCAACTTGTCGCACCACACAAAAATGTAAATAAATAGCATTTTTCATATGTGTACTTTTTGTCAGCATTCACTTTCAAACCTCCTTTTATTTTGTTAGGATGTTAGAAATGTTAGATTTCTCACAAAATGCGGTGATGCACCATATTTCTTCAGAATCTACTGTTTGGCCACACAGCAGGGCTTTGAAAATAAGAGCGCTATTTGGATTTTGGAATGCAGATTTTGCAAGAATAGTTTGCAGGTAAAATTTGCAGAGTACCAAAAGTACCAAAACAGCAGAAACCCCCCCAAAGTGACCTCATTTTAGAAATTACTTCTCACAATGAATTCATATACACCACAGCATTTCATAGTCAAACATACATGGTTGAAATCATTCAGCTAGTGTCTGATACATGCTTTCTTTATCAGCTATCAGGTTCCCTTTAAATCCTCTTACAGCTAAGTGAAATGGAAATAAACAAAACAGAGGAAAAATTACAAAAAAATAATAATTTGCTCAAATGGAAAAGTTCCCATTTCTCATCTTTTTAACATTTTATTTTCTGTAGATAGTTAAGATTTTTAGGCCTTTTACATTTTCTTTAAATAATCAGTCCACGTGCTTTGTTTATTTTCTCCTTAAAATGTAAAGAATCA
This sequence comes from Ranitomeya variabilis, assembly GCF_051348905.1. Taxonomy (NCBI): domain Eukaryota; kingdom Metazoa; phylum Chordata; class Amphibia; order Anura; family Dendrobatidae; genus Ranitomeya; species Ranitomeya variabilis. The sequence continues at coordinate 316,357,072 of NC_135235.1, forward strand.
AGAAAAATGATGTTGCCGAAACCCGGGATCGAACCAGGGACCTTTAGATCTTCAGTCTAACGCTCTCCCATCTGAGCTATTTCGGCCAAACACAAACAACTTTAGGAGTGCTAGACACTTGGCAAATGTCAAGCGAAACCCCTGAAAGTAGATATTTTTATTTTTGCTTTGACTAGTTTTTGCAGCATGATTTCTATTTGAAACTCCTGCTATTTTGTTGTACATATTTAATAACTTTCATTAACTCTTTGTGAATGAGTAGAAAAAAACAGCAATTTTGACAGAGATTTTTTTACATTTTCAATTTGACTCCATTCATCAGGTTCATTCAAACCCTGTGTTTGTGAGACAGGTGATGGTTGCACATAAAAGACAATGTGCATGCATAATGTTACATCAAGTTTTATTTGTTATTAAATGCAAATAATTGGAGCAAAAAAGGAGACAACAATTTAGAGAAAATATTTTAATGATTGTTAACTTTCAATGTGAAAACATTTGTCCCAAAATGTGCTGAAACTTAGATGTCAGTATCGCATGTGCATTTCAGACTTTAAAACTATGATTACCTGCTTTTTAAGCTTTTGTTTATTAAGTATTTTTATGGTCTATTGATGAATGAGGTAATCAAATATGAAATTAGACTTACCGGCAATTCAGTTTATAGAAATCTCCCAGAACAGCCCCATAGGATGTGGAGTCTCCGCCCTAATAGGGAAAGAGAACACAAAGAGTTGAAATAGTCCCGCCCCATTGACCGCCGGCAGTATTTTTATAGTGCCAAGACAGCTAACATATGCACATAAAAACTATTTCACGGTCCTAGAGTTCCGTTTATAGACGACAATTTCAGATTCTCCCCAAAGACTCCCAGGTAGTGGTAACTTTGGGATCGGATTTTTTAAGGCCCATTGCTAAGTTTGGTTTGATCCCCATCTAATCAATAATTGACTGAGAATCTGTATAGTTTCATGAAAAGGTGATGTCAGAAGTGGGATTTGAACCCACGCCTCCAAGAGACTGCGACCTGAACGCAGCGCCTTAGACCACTCGGCCATCCTGACTTCTTGTGGATTTTGTGCCTTAACTCTTTCCAAGTTAGTCAGAAGAAATATGACCAGTAATTGTCATTGAAAATTATTTTAAAATATTTAATATTACAGTTTTTATTTCAATACATTTGTTTAAACTATTAGTTATCAAGCCTATTTTGAGCTAAATGGCCAAGCCCCATTTTAAAAAAATATGACTTTTATCACTGTATGCAGTAATAACTCTGGAATGCTTCTACATATCCCCGTAATTCTGAAAGTGTTTTTTGTGACACATTGTACTTTACATTAACTGTAAATTTAGGTCAATATATTTTTAGTTTTTTTCTGTGAAAATATCTAAAGTTTGTTTAAAATTTTGAAATATTAGTCATTTTTATTCTTTGACTGCTTATATCCTTAAACCAACTTGTCGCACCACACAAAAATGTAAATAAATAGCATTTTTCATATGTGTACTTTTTGTCAGCATTCACTTTCAAACCTCCTTTTATTTTGTTAGGATGTTAGAAATGTTAGATTTCTCACAAAATGCGGTGATGCACCATATTTCTTCAGAATCTACTGTTTGGCCACACAGCAGGGCTTTGAAAATAAGAGCGCTATTTGGATTTTGGAATGCAGATTTTGCAAGAATAGTTTGCAGGTAAAATTTGCAGAGTACCAAAAGTACCAAAACAGCAGAAACCCCCCCAAAGTGACCCCATTTTAGAAATTACTTCTCACAATGAATTCATATACACCACAGCATTTCATAGTCAAACATACATGGTTGAAATCATTCAGCTAGTGTCTGATACATGCTTTCTTTATCAGCTATCAGGTTCCCTTTAAATCCTCTTACAGCTAAGTGAAATGGAAATAAACAAAACAGAGGAAAAATTACAAAAAAATAATAATTTGCTCAAATGGAAAAGTTCACATTTCTCATCTTTTTAACATTTTATTTTCTGTAGATAGTTAAGATTTTTAGGCCTTTTACATTTTCTTTAAATAATCAGTCCACGTGCTTTGTTTATTTTCTCCTTAAAATGTAAAGAATCAAGAAAAATGATGTTGCCGAAACCCGGGATCGAACCAGGGACCTTTAGATCTTCAGTCTAACGCTCTCCCATCTGAGCTATTTCGGCCAAACACAATCAACTTTAGGAGTGCTAGACACTTGGCAAATGTCAAGCGAAACCCCTGAAAGTAGATATTTTTATTTTTGCTTTGACTGGTTTTTGCAGCATGATTTCTATTTGAAACTCCTGCTATTTTGTTGTACATATTTAATAACTTTCATTAACTCTTTGTGAATGAGTAGAAAAAAACAGCAATTTTCACAGAGATTTTTTTACATTTTCAATTTGACTCCATTCATCAGGTTCATTGACCGCCAGCAGTATTTTTATAGTGCCAAGACAGCTAACATATGCACATAAAAACTATTTCACGGTCCTAGAGTTCCGTTTATATACGACAATTTCAGATTCACCCCAAAGACTCCCAGGTAGTGGTAACTTTGGGATCGGATTTTTTAAGGCCCATTGCTAAGTTTGGTTTGATCCCCATCTAATCAATAATTGACTGAGAATCTGTATAGTTTCATGAAAAGGTGATGTCAGAAGTGGGATTTGAACCCACGCCTCCAAGAGAGACTGCGACCTGAACGCAGCGCCTTAGACCACTCGGCCATCCTGACTTCTTGTGGATTTTTCATATGTGTACTTTTTGTCAGCATTCACTTTCAAACCTCCTTTTATTTTGTTAGGATGTTAGAAATGTTAGATTTCTCACAAAATGCGGTGATGCACCATATTTCTTCAGAATCTACTGTTTGGCCACACAGCAGGGCTTTGAAAATAAGAGCGCTATTTGGATTTTGGAATGCAGATTTTGCAAGAATAGTTTGCAGGTAAAATTTGCAGAGTACAAAAAGTACCAAAACAGCAGAAACCCCCCCAAAGTGACCCCATTTTAGAAATTACTTCTCACAATGAATTCATATACACCACAGCATTTCATAGTCAAACATGCATGGTTGAAATCATTCAGCTAGTGTCTGATACATGCTTTCTTTATCAGCTATCAGGTTCCCTTTAAATCCTCTTACAGCTAAGTGAAATGGAAATAAACAAAACAGGAAAAATTACAAAAAAATAATAATTTGCTCAAATGGAAAAGTTCCCATTTCTCATCTTTTTAACATTTTATTTTCTGTAGATAGTTAAGATTTTTAGGCCTTTTACATTTTCTTTAAATAATCAGTCCACGTGCTTTGTTTATTTTCTCCTTAAAATGTAAAGAATCAAGAAAAATGATGTTGCCGAAACCCGGGATCGAACCAGGGACCTTTAGATCTTCAGTCTAACGCTCTCCCATCTGAGCTATTTCGGCCAAACACAAACAACTTTAGGAGTGCTAGACACTTGGCAAATGTCAAGCAAAACCTCTGAAAGTAGATATTTTTATTTTTGCTTTGACTGGTTTTTGCAGCATGATTTCTATTTGAAACTCCTGCTATTTTGTTGTACATATTTAATAACTTTCATTAACTCTTTGTGAATGAGTAGAAAAAAACAGCAATTTTGAGAGAGATTTTTTTACATTTTCAATTTGACTCCATTCATCAGGTTCATTGACCGCCAGCAGTATTTTTATAGTGCCAAGACAGCTAACATATGCACATAAAAACTATTTCACGGTCCTAGAGTTCCGTTTATAGACGACAATTTCAGATTCACCCCAAAGACTCCCAGGTAGTGGTAACTTTGGGATTAACTCTTTCCAAGTTAGTCAGAAGAAATATGACCAGTAATTGCCATTGAAAATTATTTTAAAATATTTAATATTACAGTTTTTATTTCAATACATTTGTTTAAACTATTAGTTATCAAGCCTATTTTGAGCTAAATGGCCAAGCCCCATTTTAAAAAAATATGACTTTTATCACTGTATGCAGTAATAACTCTGGAATGCTTCTACATATCCCCGTAATTCTGAAAGTGTTTTTTGTGACACATTGTACTTTACATTAACTGTAAATTTAGGTCAATATATTTTTAGTTTTTTTCTGTGAAAATATCTAAATTTTGTTTAAAATTTTGAAATATTAGTCATTTTTATTCTTTGACTGCTTATATCCTTAAACCAACTTGTCGCACCACACAAAAATGTAAATAAATAGCATTTTTCATATGTGTACTTTTTGTCAGCATTCACTTTCAAACCTCCTTTTATTTTGTTAGGATGTTAGAAATGTTAGATTTCTCACAAAATGCGGTGATGCACCATATTTCTTCAGAATCTACTGTTTGGCCACACAGCAGGGCTTTGAAAATAAGAGCGCTATTTGGATTTTGGAATGCAGATTTTGCAAGAATAGTTTGCAGGTAAAATTTGCAGAGTACCAAAAGTACCAAAACAGCAGAAACCCCCCCAAAGTGACCCCATTTTAGAAATTACTTCTCACAATGAATTCATATACACCACAGCATTTCATAGTCAAACATACATGGTTGAAATCATTCAGCTAGTGTCTGATACATGCTTTCTTTATCAGCTATCAGGTTCCCTTTAAATCCTCTTACAGCTAAGTGAAATGGAAATAAACAAAACAGAGGAAAAATTACAAAAAAATAATAATTTGCTCAAATGGAAAAGTTCCCATTTCTCATCTTTTTAACATTTTATTTTTTGTAGATAGTTAAGATTTTTAGGCCTTTTACATTTTCTTTAAATAATTAGTCCACGTGCTTTGTTTATTTTGTCCTTAAAATGTAAAGAATCAAGAAAAATGATGTTGCCGAAACCCGGGATCGAACCAGGGACCTTTAGATCTTCAGTCTAACGCTCTCCCATCTGAGCTATTTCGGCCAAACACAAACAACTTTAGGAGTGCTAGACACTTGGCAAATGTCAAGCAAAACCCCTGAAAGTAGATATTTTTATTTTTGCTTTGACTGGTTTTTGCAGCATGATTTCTATTTGAAACTCCTGCTATTTTGTTGTACATATTTAATAACTTTCATTAACTCTTTGTGAATGAGTAGAAAAAAACAGCAATTTTGACAGAGTTTTTTTACATTTTCAATTTGACTCCATTCATCAGGTTCATTCAAACCCTGTGTTTGTGAGACAGGTGATGGTTGCACATAAAAGACAATGTGCATGCATAATGTTACATCAAGTTTTATTTGTTATTAAATGCAAATAATTGGAGCAAAAAAGGAGACAACAATTTAGAGAAAATATTTTAATGATTGTTAACTTTCAATGTGAAAACATTTGTCCCAAAATGTGCTGAAACTTAGATGTCAGTATCGCATGTGCATTTCAGACTTTAAAACTATGATTACCTGCTTTTTAAGCTTTTGTTTATTAAGTATTTTTATGGTCTATTGATGAATGAGGTAATCAAATATGAAATTAGACTTACCGGCAATTCAGTTTATAGAAATCTCCCAGAACAGCCCCATAGGATGTGGAGTCTCCGCCCTAATAGGGAAAGAGAACACAAAGAGTTGAAATAGTCCCGCCCCATTGACCGCCGGCAGTATTTTTATAGTGCCAAGACAGCTAACATATGCACATAAAAACTATTTCACGGTCCTAGAGTTCCGTTTATAGACGACAATTTCAGATTCTCCCCAAAGACTCCCAGGTAGTGGTAACTTTGGGATCGGATTTTTTAAGGCCCATTGCTAAGTTTGGTTTGATCCCCATCTAATCAATAATTGACTGAGAATCTGTATAGTTTCATGAAAAGGTGATGTCAGAAGTGGGATTTGAACCCACGCCTCCAAGAGACTGCGACCTGAACGCAGCGCCTTAGACCACTCGGCCATCCTGACTTCTTGTGGATTTTGTGCCTTAACTCTTTCCAAGTTAGTCAGAAGAAATATGACCAGTAATTGTCATTGAAAATTATTTTAAAATATTTAATATTACAGTTTTTATTTCAATACATTTGTTTAAACTATTAGTTATCAAGCCTATTTTGAGCTAAATGGCCAAGCCCCATTTTAAAAAAATATGACTTTTATCACTGTATGCAGTAATAACTCTGGAATGCTTCTACATATCCCCGTAATTCTGAAAGTGTTTTTTGTGACACATTGTACTTTACATTAACTGTAAATTTAGGTCAATATATTTTTAGTTTTTTTCTGTGAAAATATCTAAAGTTTGTTTAAAATTTTGAAATATTAGTCATTTTTATTCTTTGACTGCTTATATCCTTAAACCAACTTGTCGCACCACACAAAAATGTAAATAAATAGCATTTTTCATATGTGTACTTTTTGTCAGCATTCACTTTCAAACCTCCTTTTATTTTGTTAGGATGTTAGAAATGTTAGATTTCTCACAAAATGCGGTGATGCACCATATTTCTTCAGAATCTACTGTTTGGCCACACAGCAGGGCTTTGAAAATAAGAGCGCTATTTGGATTTTGGAATGCAGATTTTGCAAGAATAGTTTGCAGGTAAAATTTGCAGAGTACCAAAAGTACCAAAACAGCAGAAACCCCCCCAAAGTGACCTCATTTTAGAAATTACTTCTCACAATGAATTCATATACACCACAGCATTTCATAGTCAAACATACATGGTTGAAATCATTCAGCTAGTGTCTGATACATGCTTTCTTTATCAGCTATCAGGTTCCCTTTAAATCCTCTTACAGCTAAGTGAAATGGAAATAAACAAAACAGAGGAAAAATTACAAAAAAATAATAATTTGCTCAAATGGAAAAGTTCCCATTTCTCATCTTTTTAACATTTTATTTTCTGTAGATAGTTAAGATTTTTAGGCCTTTTACATTTTCTTTAAATAATCAGTCCACGTGCTTTGTTTATTTTCTCCTTAAAATGTAAAGAATCAAGAAAAATGATGTTGCCGAAACCCGGGATCGAACCAGGGACCTTTAGATCTTCAGTCTAACGCTCTCCCATCTGAGCTATTTCGGCCAAACACAAACAACTTTAGGAGTGCTAGACACTTGGCAAATGTCAAGCGAAACCCCTGAAAGTAGATATTTTTATTTTTGCTTTGACTAGTTTTTGCAGCATGATTTCTATTTGAAACTCCTGCTATTTTGTTGTACATATTTAATAACTTTCATTAACTCTTTGTGAATGAGTAGAAAAAAACAGCAATTTTGACAGAGATTTTTTTACATTTTCAATTTGACTCCATTCATCAGGTTCATTCAAACCCTGTGTTTGTGAGACAGGTGATGGTTGCACATAAAAGACAATGTGCATGCATAATGTTACATCAAGTTTTATTTGTTATTAAATGCAAATAATTGGAGCAAAAAAGGAGACAACAATTTAGAGAAAATATTTTAATGATTGTTAACTTTCAATGTGAAAACATTTGTCCCAAAATGTGCTGAAACTTAGATGTCAGTATCGCATGTGCATTTCAGACTTTAAAACTATGATTACCTGCTTTTTAAGCTTTTGTTTATTAAGTATTTTTATGGTCTATTGATGAATGAGGTAATCAAATATGAAATTAGACTTACCGGCAATTCAGTTTATAGAAATCTCCCAGAACAGCCCCATAGGATGTGGAGTCTCCGCCCTAATAGGGAAAGAGAACACAAAGAGTTGAAATAGTCCCGCCCCATTGACCGCCGGCAGTATTTTTATAGTGCCAAGACAGCTAACATATGCACATAAAAACTATTTCACGGTCCTAGAGTTCCGTTTATAGACGACAATTTCAGATTCTCCCCAAAGACTCCCAGGTAGTGGTAACTTTGGGATCGGATTTTTTAAGGCCCATTGCTAAGTTTGGTTTGATCCCCATCTAATCAATAATTGACTGAGAATCTGTATAGTTTCATGAAAAGGTGATGTCAGAAGTGGGATTTGAACCCACGCCTCCAAGAGACTGCGACCTGAACGCAGCGCCTTAGACCACTCGGCCATCCTGACTTCTTGTGGATTTTGTGCCTTAACTCTTTCCAAGTTAGTCAGAAGAAATATGACCAGTAATTGTCATTGAAAATTATTTTAAAATATTTAATATTACAGTTTTTATTTCAATACATTTGTTTAAACTATTAGTTATCAAGCCTATTTTGAGCTAAATGGCCAAGCCCCATTTTAAAAAAATATGACTTTTATCACTGTATGCAGTAATAACTCTGGAATGCTTCTACATATCCCCGTAATTCTGAAAGTGTTTTTTGTGACACATTGTACTTTACATTAACTGTAAATTTAGGTCAATATATTTTTAGTTTTTTTCTGTGAAAATATCTAAAGTTTGTTTAAAATTTTGAAATATTAGTCATTTTTATTCTTTGACTGCTTATATCCTTAAACCAACTTGTCGCACCACACAAAAATGTAAATAAATAGCATTTTTCATATGTGTACTTTTTGTCAGCATTCACTTTCAAACCTCCTTTTATTTTGTTAGGATGTTAGAAATGTTAGATTTCTCACAAAATGCGGTGATGCACCATATTTCTTCAGAATCTACTGTTTGGCCACACAGCAGGGCTTTGAAAATAAGAGCGCTATTTGGATTTTGGAATGCAGATTTTGCAAGAATAGTTTGCAGGTAAAATTTGCAGAGTACCAAAAGTACCAAAACAGCAGAAACCCCCCCAAAGTGACCCCATTTTAGAAATTACTTCTCACAATGAATTCATATACACCACAGCATTTCATAGTCAAACATACATGGTTGAAATCATTCAGCTAGTGTCTGATACATGCTTTCTTTATCAGCTATCAGGTTCCCTTTAAATCCTCTTACAGCTAAGTGAAATGGAAATAAACAAAACAGAGGAAAAATTACAAAAAAATAATAATTTGCTCAAATGGAAAAGTTCACATTTCTCATCTTTTTAACATTTTATTTTCTGTAGATAGTTAAGATTTTTAGGCCTTTTACATTTTCTTTAAATAATCAGTCCACGTGCTTTGTTTATTTTCTCCTTAAAATGTAAAGAATCAAGAAAAATGATGTTGCCGAAACCCGGGATCGAACCAGGGACCTTTAGATCTTCAGTCTAACGCTCTCCCATCTGAGCTATTTCGGCCAAACACAATCAACTTTAGGAGTGCTAGACACTTGGCAAATGTCAAGCGAAACCCCTGAAAGTAGATATTTTTATTTTTGCTTTGACTGGTTTTTGCAGCATGATTTCTATTTGAAACTCCTGCTATTTTGTTGTACATATTTAATAACTTTCATTAACTCTTTGTGAATGAGTAGAAAAAAACAGCAATTTTCACAGAGATTTTTTTACATTTTCAATTTGACTCCATTCATCAGGTTCATTGACCGCCAGCAGTATTTTTATAGTGCCAAGACAGCTAACATATGCACATAAAAACTATTTCACGGTCCTAGAGTTCCGTTTATATACGACAATTTCAGATTCACCCCAAAGACTCCCAGGTAGTGGTAACTTTGGGATCGGATTTTTTAAGGCCCATTGCTAAGTTTGGTTTGATCCCCATCTAATCAATAATTGACTGAGAATCTGTATAGTTTCATGAAAAGGTGATGTCAGAAGTGGGATTTGAACCCACGCCTCCAAGAGAGACTGCGACCTGAACGCAGCGCCTTAGACCACTCGGCCATCCTGACTTCTTGTGGATTTTTCATATGTGTACTTTTTGTCAGCATTCACTTTCAAACCTCCTTTTATTTTGTTAGGATGTTAGAAATGTTAGATTTCTCACAAAATGCGGTGATGCACCATATTTCTTCAGAATCTACTGTTTGGCCACACAGCAGGGCTTTGAAAATAAGAGCGCTATTTGGATTTTGGAATGCAGATTTTGCAAGAATAGTTTGCAGGTAAAATTTGCAGAGTACAAAAAGTACCAAAACAGCAGAAACCCCCCCAAAGTGACCCCATTTTAGAAATTACTTCTCACAATGAATTCATATACACCACAGCATTTCATAGTCAAACATGCATGGTTGAAATCATTCAGCTAGTGTCTGATACATGCTTTCTTTATCAGCTATCAGGTTCCCTTTAAATCCTCTTACAGCTAAGTGAAATGGAAATAAACAAAACAGGAAAAATTACAAAAAAATAATAATTTGCTCAAATGGAAAAGTTCCCATTTCTCATCTTTTTAACATTTTATTTTCTGTAGATAGTTAAGATTTTTAGGCCTTTTACATTTTCTTTAAATAATCAGTCCACGTGCTTTGTTTATTTTCTCCTTAAAATGTAAAGAATCAAGAAAAATGATGTTGCCGAAACCCGGGATCGAACCAGGGACCTTTAGATCTTCAGTCTAACGCTCTCCCATCTGAGCTATTTCGGCCAAACACAAACAACTTTAGGAGTGCTAGACACTTGGCAAATGTCAAGCAAAACCTCTGAAAGTAGATATTTTTATTTTTGCTTTGACTGGTTTTTGCAGCATGATTTCTATTTGAAACTCCTGCTATTTTGTTGTACATATTTAATAACTTTCATTAACTCTTTGTGAATGAGTAGAAAAAAACAGCAATTTTGAGAGAGATTTTTTTACATTTTCAATTTGACTCCATTCATCAGGTTCATTGACCGCCAGCAGTATTTTTATAGTGCCAAGACAGCTAACATATGCACATAAAAACTATTTCACGGTCCTAGAGTTCCGTTTATAGACGACAATTTCAGATTCACCCCAAAGACTCCCAGGTAGTGGTAACTTTGGGATTAACTCTTTCCAAGTTAGTCAGAAGAAATATGACCAGTAATTGCCATTGAAAATTATTTTAAAATATTTAATATTACAGTTTTTATTTCAATACATTTGTTTAAACTATTAGTTATCAAGCCTATTTTGAGCTAAATGGCCAAGCCCCATTTTAAAAAAATATGACTTTTATCACTGTATGCAGTAATAACTCTGGAATGCTTCTACATATCCCCGTAATTCTGAAAGTGTTTTTTGTGACACATTGTACTTTACATTAACTGTAAATTTAGGTCAATATATTTTTAGTTTTTTTCTGTGAAAATATCTAAATTTTGTTTAAAATTTTGAAATATTAGTCATTTTTATTCTTTGACTGCTTATATCCTTAAACCAACTTGTCGCACCACACAAAAATGTAAATAAATAGCATTTTTCATATGTGTACTTTTTGTCAGCATTCACTTTCAAACCTCCTTTTATTTTGTTAGGATGTTAGAAATGTTAGATTTCTCACAAAATGCGGTGATGCACCATATTTCTTCAGAATCTACTGTTTGGCCACACAGCAGGGCTTTGAAAATAAGAGCGCTATTTGGATTTTGGAATGCAGATTTTGCAAGAATAGTTTGCAGGTAAAATTTGCAGAGTACCAAAAGTACCAAAACAGCAGAAACCCCCCCAAAGTGACCCCATTTTAGAAATTACTTCTCACAATGAATTCATATACACCACAGCATTTCATAGTCAAACATACATGGTTGAAATCATTCAGCTAGTGTCTGATACATGCTTTCTTTATCAGCTATCAGGTTCCCTTTAAATCCTCTTACAGCTAAGTGAAATGGAAATAAACAAAACAGAGGAAAAATTACAAAAAAATAATAATTTGCTCAAATGGAAAAGTTCCCATTTCTCATCTTTTTAACATTTTATTTTTTGTAGATAGTTAAGATTTTTAGGCCTTTTACATTTTCTTTAAATAATTAGTCCACGTGCTTTGTTTATTTTGTCCTTAAAATGTAAAGAATCAAGAAAAATGATGTTGCCGAAACACGGGATCGAACCAGGGACCTTTAGATCTTCAGTCTAACGCTCTCCCATCTGAGCTATTTCGGCCAAACACAAACAACTTTAGGAGTGCTAGACACTTGGCAAATGTCAAGCAAAACCCCTGAAAGTAGATATTTTTATTTTTGCTTTGACTGGTTTTTGCAGCATGATTTCTATTTGAAACTCCTGCTATTTTGTTGTACATATTTAATAACTTTCATTAACTCTTTGTGAATGAGTAGAAAAAAACAGCAATTTTGACAGAGTTTTTTTACATTTTCAATTTGACTCCATTCATCAGGTTCATTCAAACCCTGTGTTTGTGAGACAGGTGATGGTTGCACATAAAAGACAATGTGCATGCATAATGTTACATCAAGTTTTATTTGTTATTAAATGCAAATAATTGGAGCAAAAAAGGAGACAACAATTTAGAGAAAATATTTTAATGATTGTTAACTTTCAATGTGAAAACATTTGTCCCAAAATGTGCTGAAACTTAGATGTCAGTATCGCATGTGCATTTCAGACTTTAAAACTATGATTACCTGCTTTTTAAGCTTTTGTTTATTAAGTATTTTTATGGTCTATTGATGAATGAGGTAATCAAATATGAAATTAGACTTACCGGCAATTCAGTTTATAGAAATCTCCCAGAACAGCCCCATAGGATGTGGAGTCTCCGCCCTAATAGGGAAAGAGAACACAAAGAGTTGAAATAGTCCCGCCCCATTGACCGCCGGCAGTATTTTTATAGTGCCAAGACAGCTAACATATGCACATAAAAACTATTTCACGGTCCTAGAGTTCCGTTTATAGACGACAAATTCAGATTCACCCCAAAGACTCCCAGGTAGTGGTAACTTTGGGATCAGATTTTTTAAGGCCCATTGCTAAGTTTGGTTTGATCCCCATATAATCAATAATTGACTGAGAATCTGTATAGTTTCATGAAAAGGTGATGTCAGAAGTGGGATTTGAACCCACGCCTCCAAGAGAGACTGCGACCTGAACGCAGCGCCTTAGACCGCTTGGCCATCCTGACTTCTTGTAGATTCTGTGCCTTAACTCTTTCCAAGTTAGTCAGCAGAAATATGACCAGTAATTGTCATTGAAAATTATTTTAAAATATTTAATATTACAGTTTTTATTTCAATACATTTGTTTAAACTATTAGTCATCAAGCCTATTTTGAGCTAAATGGCCAAGCCCCATTTTAAAAAAATATGACTTTTATCACTGTATGCAGTAATAACTCTGGAATGCTTCTACATATCCCCGTAATTCTGAAAGTGTTTTTTTGTGACACATTGTACTTTACATTAACTGTAAATTTAGGTCAATATATTTTTAGTTTTTTTCTGTGAAAATATCTAAATTTTGTTTAAAATTTTGAAATATTAGTCATTTTTATTCTTTGACTGCTTATATCCTTAAACCAACTTGTCGCACCACACAAAAATGTAAATAAATAGCATTTTTCATATGTATACTTTTTGTCAGCATTCACTTTCAAACCTCCTTTTATTTTGTTAGGATGTTAGAAATGTTAGATTTCTCACAAAATGCGGTGATGCACCATATTTCTTCAGAATCTACTGTTTGGCCACACAGCAGGGCTTTGAAAATAAGAGCGCTATTTGGATTTTGGAATGCAGATTTTGCAAGAATAGTTTGCAGGTAAAAGTTGCAGAGTACCAAAAGTACCAAAACAGCAGAAACCCCCCCAAAGTGACCCCATTTTAGAAATTACTTCTCACAATGAATTCATATACACCACAGCATTTCATAGTCAAACATACATGGTTGAAATCATTCAGCTAGTGTCTGATACATGCTTTCTTTATCAGCCATCAGGTTCCCTTTAAATCCTTTTACAGCTAAGTGAAATGGAAATAAACAAAACAGAGGAAAAATTACAAAAAAATAATAATTTGCTCAAATGGAAAAGTTCCCATTTCTCATCTTTTTAACATTTTATTTTCTGTAGATAGTTAAGATTTTTAGGCCTTTTACATTTTCTTTAAATAATCAGTCCACGTGCTTTGTTTATTTTCTCCTTAAAATGTAAAGAATCAAGAAAAATGATGTTGCCGAAACCCAGGATCGAACCAGGGACCTTTAGATCTTCAGTCTAACGCTCTCCCATCTGAGCTATTTCGGCCAAACACAAACAGCTTTAGGAGTGCTAGACACTTGGCAAATGTCAAGCGAAACCCCTGAAAGTAGATATTTTTATTTTTGCTTTGACTGGTTTTTGCAGCATGATTTCTATTTGAAACTCCTGCTATTTTGTTGTACATATTTAATAACTTTCATTAACTCTTTGTGAATGAGTAGAAAAAAACAGCAATTTTGACAGAGTTTTTTTACATTTTCAATTTGACTCCATTCATCAGGTTCATTCAAACCCTGTGTTTGTGAGACAGGTGATGGTTGCACATAAAAGACAATGTGCATGCATAATGTTACATCAAGTTTTATTTGTTATTAAATGCAAATAATTGGAGCAAAAAAGGAGTGAACAATTTAGAGAAAATATTTTAATGATTGTTAACTTTCAATGTGAAAACATTTGTCCCAAAATGTGCTGAAACTTAGATGTCAGTATCGCATGTGCATTTCAGACTTTAAAACTATGATTACCTGCTTTTTAAGCTTTTGTTTATTAAGTATTTTTATGGTCTATTGATGAATGAGGTAATCAAATATGAAATTAGACTTACCGGCAATTCAGTTTATAGAAATCTCCCAGAACAGCCCCATAGGATGTGGAGTCTCCGCCCTAATAGGGAAAGAGAACACAAAGAGTTGAAATAGTCCCGCCCCATTGACCGCCGGCAGTATTTTTATAGTGCCAAGACAGCTAACATATGCACATAAAAACTATTTCACGGTCCTAGAGTTCCGTTTATAGACGACAAATTCAGATTCACCCCAAAGACTCCCAGGTAGTGGTAACTTTGGGATCGGATTTTTTAAGGCCCATTGCTAAGTTTGGTTTGATCCCCATCTAATCAATAATTGACTGAGAATCTGTATAGTTTCATGAAAAGGTGATGTCAGAAGTGGGATTTGAACCCACGCCTCCAAGAGAGACTGCGACCTGAACGCAGCGCCTTAGACCGCTTGGCCATCCTGACTTCTTGTAGATTCTGTGCCTTAACTCTTTCCAAGTTAGTCAGCAGAAATATGACCAGTAATTGTCATTGAAAATTATTTTAAAATATTTAATATTACAGTTTTTATTTCAATACATTTGTTTAAACTATTAGTCATCAAGCCTATTTTGAGCTAAATGGCCAAGCCCCATTTTTAAAAAATATGACTTTTATCACTGTATGCAGTAATAACTCTGGAATGCTTCTACATATCCCCGTAATTCTGAAAGTGTTTTTTGTGACACATTGTACTTTACATTAACTGTAAATTTAGGTCAATATATTTTTAGTTTTTTTCTGTGAAAATATCTAAATTTTGTTTAAAATGTTGAAATATTAGTCATTTTTATTCTTTGACTGCTTATATCCTTAAACCAACTTGTCGCACCACACAAAAATGTAAATAAATAGCATTTTTCATATGTGTACTTTTTGTCAGCATTCACTTTCAAACCTCCTTTTATTTTGTTAGGATGTTAGAAATGTTAGATTTCTCACAAAATGCGGTGATGCACCATATTTCTTCAGAATCTACTGTTTGGCCACACAGCAGGGCTTTGAAAATAAGAGCGCTATTTGGATTTTGGAATGCAGATTTTGCAAGAATAGTTTGCAGGTAAAATTTGCAGAGTACCAAAAGTACCAAAACAGCAGAAACCCCCCCAAAGTGACCCCATTTTAGAAATTACTTCTCACAATGAATTCATATACACCACAGCATTTCATAGTCAAACATACATGGTTGAAATCATTCAGCTAGTGTCTGATACATGCTTTCTTTATCAGCTATCAGGTTCCCTTTAAATCCTCTTACAGCTAAGTGAAATGGAAATAAACAAAACAGAGGAAAAATTACAAAAAAATAATAATTTGCTCAAATGGAAAAGTTCCCATTTCTCATCTTTTTAACATTTTATTTTCTGTAGATAGTTAAGATTTTTAGGCCTTTTACATTTTCTTTAAATAATCAGTCCACGTGCTTTGTTTATTTTCTCCTTAAAATGTAAAGAATCAAGAAAAATGATGTTGCCGAAACCCGGGATCGAACCAGGGACCTTTAGATATTCCGTCTAACGCTCTCCCATCTGAGCTATTTCGGCCAAACACAAACAACTTTAGGAGTGCTAGACACTTGGCAAATGTCAAGCGAAACCCCTGAAAGTAGATATTTTTATTTTTGCTTTGACTGGTTTTTGCAGCATGATTTCTATTTGAAACTCCTGCTATTTTGTTGTACATATTTAATAACTTTCATTAACTCTTTGTGAATGAGTAGAAAAAAACAGCAATTTTGACAGAGATTTTTTTACATTTTCAATTTGACTCCATTCATCAGGTTCATTCAAACCCTGTGTTTGTGAGACAGGTGATGGTTGCACATAAAAGACAATGTGCATGCATAATGTTACATCAAGTTTTATTTGTTATTAAATGCAAATAATTGGAGCAAAAAAGGAGACAACAATTTAGAGAAAATATTTTAATGATTGTTAACTTTCAATGTGAAAACATTTGTCCCAAAATGTGCTGAAACTTAGATGTCAGTATCGCATGTGCATTTCAGACTTTAAAACTATGATTACCTGCTTTTTAAGCTTTTGTTTATTAAGTATTTTTATGGTCTATTGATGAATGAGGTAATCAAATATGAAATTAGACTTACCGGCAATTCAGTTTATAGAAATCTCCCAGAACAGCCCCATAGGATGTGGAGTCTCCGCCCTAATAGGGAAAGAGAACACAAAGAGTTTAAATAGTCCCGCCCCATTGACCGCCGGCAGTATTTTTATAGTGCCAAGACAGCTAACATATGCACATAAAAACTATTTCACGGTCCTAGAGTTCCGTTTATAGACGACAATTTCAGATTCACCCCAAAGACTCCCAGGTAGTGGTAACTTTGGGATCGGATTTTTTAAGGCCCATTGCTAAGTTTGGTTTGATCCCCATCTAATCAATAATTGACTGAGAATCTGTATAGTTTCATGAAAAGGTGATGTAAGAAGTGGGATTTGAACCCACGCCTCCAAGAGAGACTGCGACCTGAACGCAGCGCCTTAGAACACTCAGCCATCCTGACTTCTTGTGGATTTTGTGCCTTAACTCTTTCCAAGTTAGTCAGAAGAAATATGACCAGTAATTGTCATTGAAAATTATTTAAAAAAATTTAATATTACAGTTTTTATTTCAATACATTTGTTTAAACTATTAGTTATCAAGCCTATTTTGAGCTAAATGGCCAAGCCCCATTTTAAAAAAATATGACTTTTATCACTGTATGCAGTAATAACTCTGGAATGCTTCTACATATCCCCGTAATTCTGAAAGTGTTTTTTGTGACACATTGTACTTTACATTAACTGTAAATTTAGGTCAATATATTTTTAGTTTTTTTCTGTGAAAATATCTAAATTTTGTTTAAAATGTTGAAATATTAGTCATTTTTATTCTTTGACTGCTTATATCCTTAAACCAACTTGTCGCACCACACAAAAATGTAAATAAATAGCATTTTTCATATGTGTACTTTTTGTCAGCATTCACTTTCAAACCTCCTTTTATTTTGTTAGGATGTTAGAAATGTTAGATTTCTCACAAAATGCGGTGATGCACCATATTTCTTCAGAATCTACTGTTTGGCCACACAGCAGGGCTTTGAAAATAAGAGCGCTATTTGGATTTTGGAATGCAGATTTTGCAAGAATAGTTTGCAGGTAAAATTTGCAGAGTACCAAAAGTACCAAAACAGCAGAAACCCCCCCAAAGTGACCCCATTTTAGAAATTACTTCTCACAATAAATTCATATACACCACAGCATTTCATAGTCAAACATACATGGTTGAAATCATTCAGCTAGTGTCTGATACATGCTTTCTTTATCAGCTATCAGGTTCCCTTTAAATCCTCTTACAGCTAAGTGAAATGGAAATAAACAAAACAGAGGAAAAATTACAAAAAAATAATAATTTGCTCAAATGGAAAAGTTCCCATTTCTCATCTTTTTAACATTTTATTTTCTGTAGATAGTTAAGATTTTTAGGCCTTTTACATTTTCTTTAAATAATCAGTCCACGTGCTTTGTTTATTTTCTCCTTAAAATGTAAAGAATCAAGAAAAATGATGTTGCCGAAACCCGGGATCGAACCAGGGACCTTTAGATCTTCAGTCTAACGCTCTCCCATCTGAGCTATTTCGGCCAAACACAAACAACTTTAGGAGTGCTAGACACTTGGCAAATGTCAAGCGAAACCCCTGAAAGTAGATATTTTTATTTTTGCTTTGACTGGTTTTTGCAGCATGATTTCTATTTGAAACTCCTGCTATTTTGTTGTACATATTTAATAACTTTCATTAACTCTTTGTGAATGAGTAGAAAAAAACAGCAATTTTGACAGAGATTTTTTTACATTTTCAATTTGACTCCATTCATCAGGTTCATTTAAACCCTGTGTTTGTGAGACAGGTGATGGTTGCACATAAAAGACAATGTGCATGCATAATGTTACATCAAGTTTTATTTGTTATTAAATGCAAATAATTGGAGCAAAAAAGGAGACAACAATTTAGAGAAAATATTTTAATGATTGTTAACTTTCAATGTGAAAACATTTGTCCCAAAATGTGCTGAAACTTAGATGTCAGTATCGCATGTGCATTTCAGACTTTAAAACTATGATTACCTGCTTTTTAAGCTTTTGTTTATTAAGTATTTTTATGGTCTATTGATGAATGAGGTAATCAAATATGAAATTAGACTTACCGGCAATTCAGTTTATAGAAATCTCCCAGAACAGCCCCATAGGATGTGGAGTCTCCGCCCTAATAGGGAAAGAGAACACAAAGAGTTGAAATAGTCCCGCCCCATTGACCGCCGGCAGTATTTTTATAGTGCCAAGACAGCTAACATATGCACATAAAAACTATTTCACGGTCCTAGAGTTCCGTTTATAGACGACAATTTCAGATTCTCCCCAAAGACTCCCAGGTAGTGGTAACTTTGGGATCGGATTTTTTAAGGCCCATTGCTAAGTTTGGTTTGATCCCCATCTAATCAATAATTGACTGAGAATCTGTATAGTTTCATGAAAAGGTGATGTCAGAAGTGGGATTTGAACCCACGCCTCCAAGAGACTGCGACCTGAACGCAGCGCCTTAGACCACTCGGCCATCCTGACTTCTTGTGGATTTTGTGCCTTAACTCTTTCCAAGTTAGTCAGAAGAAATATGACCAGTAATTGTCATTGAAAATTATTTTAAAATATTTAATATTACAGTTTTTATTTCAATACATTTGTTTAAACTATTAGTTATCAAGCCTATTTTGAGCTAAATGGCCAAGCCCCATTTTAAAAAAATATGACTTTTATCACTGTATGCAGTAATAACTCTGGAATGCTTCTACATATCCCCGTAATTCTGAAAGTGTTTTTTGTGACACATTGTACTTTACATTAACTGTAAATTTAGGTCAATATATTTTTAGTTTTTTTCTGTGAAAATATCTAAAGTTTGTTTAAAATTTTGAAATATTAGTCATTTTTATTCTTTGACTGCTTATATCCTTAAACCAACTTGTCGCACCACACAAAAATGTAAATAAATAGCATTTTTCATATGTGTACTTTTTGTCAGCATTCACTTTCAAACCTCCTTTTATTTTGTTAGGATGTTAGAAATGTTAGATTTCTCACAAAATGCGGTGATGCACCATATTTCTTCAGAATCTACTGTTTGGCCACACAGCAGGGCTTTGAAAATAAGAGCGCTATTTGGATTTTGGAATGCAGATTTTGCAAGAATAGTTTGCAGGTAAAATTTGCAGAGTACCAAAAGTACCAAAACAGCAGAAACCCCCCCAAAGTGACCTCATTTTAGAAATTACTTCTCACAATGAATTCATATACACCACAGCATTTCATAGTCAAACATACATGGTTGAAATCATTCAGCTAGTGTCTGATACATGCTTTCTTTATCAGCTATCAGGTTCCCTTTAAATCCTCTTACAGCTAAGTGAAATGGAAATAAACAAAACAGAGGAAAAATTACAAAAAAATAATAATTTGCTCAAATGGAAAAGTTCCCATTTCTCATCTTTTTAACATTTTATTTTCTGTAGATAGTTAAGATTTTTAGGCCTTTTACATTTTCTTTAAATAATCAGTCCACGTGCTTTGTTTATTTTCTCCTTAAAATGTAAAGAATCAAGAAAAATGATGTTGCCGAAACCCGGGATCGAACCAGGGACCTTTAGATCTTCAGTCTAACGCTCTCCCATCTGAGCTATTTCGGCCAAACACAAACAACTTTAGGAGTGCTAGACACTTGGCAAATGTCAAGCGAAACCCCTGAAAGTAGATATTTTTATTTTTGCTTTGACTAGTTTTTGCAGCATGATTTCTATTTGAAACTCCTGCTATTTTGTTGTACATATTTAATAACTTTCATTAACTCTTTGTGAATGAGTAGAAAAAAACAGCAATTTTGACAGAGATTTTTTTACATTTTCAATTTGACTCCATTCATCAGGTTCATTCAAACCCTGTGTTTGTGAGACAGGTGATGGTTGCACATAAAAGACAATGTGCATGCATAATGTTACATCAAGTTTTATTTGTTATTAAATGCAAATAATTGGAGCAAAAAAGGAGACAACAATTTAGAGAAAATATTTTAATGATTGTTAACTTTCAATGTGAAAACATTTGTCCCAAAATGTGCTGAAACTTAGATGTCAGTATCGCATGTGCATTTCAGACTTTAAAACTATGATTACCTGCTTTTTAAGCTTTTGTTTATTAAGTATTTTTATGGTCTATTGATGAATGAGGTAATCAAATATGAAATTAGACTTACCGGCAATTCAGTTTATAGAAATCTCCCAGAACAGCCCCATAGGATGTGGAGTCTCCGCCCTAATAGGGAAAGAGAACACAAAGAGTTGAAATAGTCCCGCCCCATTGACCGCCGGCAGTATTTTTATAGTGCCAAGACAGCTAACATATGCACATAAAAACTATTTCACGGTCCTAGAGTTCCGTTTATAGACGACAATTTCAGATTCTCCCCAAAGACTCCCAGGTAGTGGTAACTTTGGGATCGGATTTTTTAAGGCCCATTGCTAAGTTTGGTTTGATCCCCATCTAATCAATAATTGACTGAGAATCTGTATAGTTTCATGAAAAGGTGATGTCAGAAGTGGGATTTGAACCCACGCCTCCAAGAGACTGCGACCTGAACGCAGCGCCTTAGACCACTCGGCCATCCTGACTTCTTGTGGATTTTGTGCCTTAACTCTTTCCAAGTTAGTCAGAAGAAATATGACCAGTAATTGTCATTGAAAATTATTTTAAAATATTTAATATTACAGTTTTTATTTCAATACATTTGTTTAAACTATTAGTTATCAAGCCTATTTTGAGCTAAATGGCCAAGCCCCATTTTAAAAAAATATGACTTTTATCACTGTATGCAGTAATAACTCTGGAATGCTTCTACATATCCCCGTAATTCTGAAAGTGTTTTTTGTGACACATTGTACTTTACATTAACTGTAAATTTAGGTCAATATATTTTTAGTTTTTTTCTGTGAAAATATCTAAAGTTTGTTTAAAATTTTGAAATATTAGTCATTTTTATTCTTTGACTGCTTATATCCTTAAACCAACTTGTCGCACCACACAAAAATGTAAATAAATAGCATTTTTCATATGTGTACTTTTTGTCAGCATTCACTTTCAAACCTCCTTTTATTTTGTTAGGATGTTAGAAATGTTAGATTTCTCACAAAATGCGGTGATGCACCATATTTCTTCAGAATCTACTGTTTGGCCACACAGCAGGGCTTTGAAAATAAGAGCGCTATTTGGATTTTGGAATGCAGATTTTGCAAGAATAGTTTGCAGGTAAAATTTGCAGAGTACCAAAAGTACCAAAACAGCAGAAACCCCCCCAAAGTGACCCCATTTTAGAAATTACTTCTCACAATGAATTCATATACACCACAGCATTTCATAGTCAAACATACATGGTTGAAATCATTCAGCTAGTGTCTGATACATGCTTTCTTTATCAGCTATCAGGTTCCCTTTAAATCCTCTTACAGCTAAGTGAAATGGAAATAAACAAAACAGAGGAAAAATTACAAAAAAATAATAATTTGCTCAAATGGAAAAGTTCACATTTCTCATCTTTTTAACATTTTATTTTCTGTAGATAGTTAAGATTTTTAGGCCTTTTACATTTTCTTTAAATAATCAGTCCACGTGCTTTGTTTATTTTCTCCTTAAAATGTAAAGAATCAAGAAAAATGATGTTGCCGAAACCCGGGATCGAACCAGGGACCTTTAGATCTTCAGTCTAACGCTCTCCCATCTGAGCTATTTCGGCCAAACACAATCAACTTTAGGAGTGCTAGACACTTGGCAAATGTCAAGCGAAACCCCTGAAAGTAGATATTTTTATTTTTGCTTTGACTGGTTTTTGCAGCATGATTTCTATTTGAAACTCCTGCTATTTTGTTGTACATATTTAATAACTTTCATTAACTCTTTGTGAATGAGTAGAAAAAAACAGCAATTTTCACAGAGATTTTTTTACATTTTCAATTTGACTCCATTCATCAGGTTCATTGACCGCCAGCAGTATTTTTATAGTGCCAAGACAGCTAACATATGCACATAAAAACTATTTCACGGTCCTAGAGTTCCGTTTATATACGACAATTTCAGATTCACCCCAAAGACTCCCAGGTAGTGGTAACTTTGGGATCGGATTTTTTAAGGCCCATTGCTAAGTTTGGTTTGATCCCCATCTAATCAATAATTGACTGAGAATCTGTATAGTTTCATGAAAAGGTGATGTCAGAAGTGGGATTTGAACCCACGCCTCCAAGAGAGACTGCGACCTGAACGCAGCGCCTTAGACCACTCGGCCATCCTGACTTCTTGTGGATTTTTCATATGTGTACTTTTTGTCAGCATTCACTTTCAAACCTCCTTTTATTTTGTTAGGATGTTAGAAATGTTAGATTTCTCACAAAATGCGGTGATGCACCATATTTCTTCAGAATCTACTGTTTGGCCACACAGCAGGGCTTTGAAAATAAGAGCGCTATTTGGATTTTGGAATGCAGATTTTGCAAGAATAGTTTGCAGGTAAAATTTGCAGAGTACCAAAAGTACCAAAACAGCAGAAACCCCCCCAAAGTGACCCCATTTTAGAAATTACTTCTCACAATGAATTCATATACACCACAGCATTTCATAGTCAAACATGCATGGTTGAAATCATTCAGCTAGTGTCTGATACATGCTTTCTTTATCAGCTATCAGGTTCCCTTTAAATCCTCTTACAGCTAAGTGAAATGGAAATAAACAAAACAGGAAAAATTACAAAAAAATAATAATTTGCTCAAATGGAAAAGTTCCCATTTCTCATCTTTTTAACATTTTATTTTCTGTAGATAGTTAAGATTTTTAGGCCTTTTACATTTTCTTTAAATAATCAGTCCACGTGCTTTGTTTATTTTCTCCTTAAAATGTAAAGAATCAAGAAAAATGATGTTGCCGAAACCCGGGATCGAACCAGGGACCTTTAGATCTTCAGTCTAACGCTCTCCCATCTGAGCTATTTCGGCCAAACACAAACAACTTTAGGAGTGCTAGACACTTGGCAAATGTCAAGCAAAACCTCTGAAAGTAGATATTTTTATTTTTGCTTTGACTGGTTTTTGCAGCATGATTTCTATTTGAAACTCCTGCTATTTTGTTGTACATATTTAATAACTTTCATTAACTCTTTGTGAATGAGTAGAAAAAAACAGCAATTTTGAGAGAGATTTTTTTACATTTTCAATTTGACTCCATTCATCAGGTTCATTGACCGCCAGCAGTATTTTTATAGTGCCAAGACAGCTAACATATGCACATAAAAACTATTTCACGGTCCTAGAGTTCCGTTTATAGACGACAATTTCAGATTCACCCCAAAGACTCCCAGGTAGTGGTAACTTTGGGATTAACTCTTTCCAAGTTAGTCAGAAGAAATATGACCAGTAATTGCCATTGAAAATTATTTTAAAATATTTAATATTACAGTTTTTATTTCAATACATTTGTTTAAACTATTAGTTATCAAGCCTATTTTGAGCTAAATGGCCAAGCCCCATTTTAAAAAAATATGACTTTTATCACTGTATGCAGTAATAACTCTGGAATGCTTCTACATATCCCCGTAATTCTGAAAGTGTTTTTTGTGACACATTGTACTTTACATTAACTGTAAATTTAGGTCAATATATTTTTAGTTTTTTTCTGTGAAAATATCTAAATTTTGTTTAAAATTTTGAAATATTAGTCATTTTTATTCTTTGACTGCTTATATCCTTAAACCAACTTGTCGCACCACACAAAAATGTAAATAAATAGCATTTTTCATATGTGTACTTTTTGTCAGCATTCACTTTCAAACCTCCTTTTATTTTGTTAGGATGTTAGAAATGTTAGATTTCTCACAAAATGCGGTGATGCACCATATTTCTTCAGAATCTACTGTTTGGCCACACAGCAGGGCTTTGAAAATAAGAGCGCTATTTGGATTTTGGAATGCAGATTTTGCAAGAATAGTTTGCAGGTAAAATTTGCAGAGTACCAAAAGTACCAAAACAGCAGAAACCCCCCCAAAGTGACCCCATTTTAGAAATTACTTCTCACAATGAATTCATATACACCACAGCATTTCATAGTCAAACATACATGGTTGAAATCATTCAGCTAGTGTCTGATACATGCTTTCTTTATCAGCTATCAGGTTCCCTTTAAATCCTCTTACAGCTAAGTGAAATGGAAATAAACAAAACAGAGGAAAAATTACAAAAAAATAATAATTTGCTCAAATGGAAAAGTTCCCATTTCTCATCTTTTTAACATTTTATTTTTTGTAGATAGTTAAGATTTTTAGGCCTTTTACATTTTCTTTAAATAATTAGTCCACGTGCTTTGTTTATTTTGTCCTTAAAATGTAAAGAATCAAGAAAAATGATGTTGCCGAAACCCGGGATCGAACCAGGGACCTTTAGATCTTCAGTCTAACGCTCTCCCATCTGAGCTATTTCGGCCAAACACAAACAACTTTAGGAGTGCTAGACACTTGGCAAATGTCAAGCAAAACCCCTGAAAGTAGATATTTTTATTTTTGCTTTGACTGGTTTTTGCAGCATGATTTCTATTTGAAACTCCTGCTATTTTGTTGTACATATTTAATAACTTTCATTAACTCTTTGTGAATGAGTAGAAAAAAACAGCAATTTTGACAGAGTTTTTTTACATTTTCAATTTGACTCCATTCATCAGGTTCATTCAAACCCTGTGTTTGTGAGACAGGTGATGGTTGCACATAAAAGACAATGTGCATGCATAATGTTACATCAAGTTTTATTTGTTATTAAATGCAAATAATTGGAGCAAAAAAGGAGAGAACAATTTAGAGAAAATATTTTAATGATTGTTAACTTTCAATGTGAAAACATTTGTCCCAAAATGTGCTGAAACTTAGATGTCAGTATCGCATGTGCATTTCAGACTTTAAAACTATGATTACCTGCTTTTTAAGCTTTTGTTTATTAAGTATTTTTATGGTCTATTGATGAATGAGGTAATCAAATATGAAATTAGACTTACCGGCAATTCAGTTTATAGAAATCTCCCAGAACAGCCCCATAGGATGTGGAGTCTCCGCCCTAATAGGGAAAGAGAACACAAAGAGTTGAAATAGTCCCGCCCCATTGACCGCCGGCAGTATTTTTATAGTGCCAAGACAGCTAACATATGCACATAAAAACTATTTCACGGTCCTAGAGTTCCGTTTATAGACGACAAATTCAGATTCACCCCAAAGACTCCCAGGTAGTGGTAACTTTGGGATCAGATTTTTTAAGGCCCATTGCTAAGTTTGGTTTGATCCCCATATAATCAATAATTGACTGAGAATCTGTATAGTTTCATGAAAAGGTGATGTCAGAAGTGGGATTTGAACCCACGCCTCCAAGAGAGACTGCGACCTGAACGCAGCGCCTTAGACCGCTTGGCCATCCTGACTTCTTGTAGATTCTGTGCCTTAACTCTTTCCAAGTTAGTCAGCAGAAATATGACCAGTAATTGTCATTGAAAATTATTTTAAAATATTTAATATTACAGTTTTTATTTCAATACATTTGTTTAAACTATTAGTCATCAAGCCTATTTTGAGCTAAATGGCCAAGCCCCATTTTAAAAAAATATGACTTTTATCACTGTATGCAGTAATAACTCTGGAATGCTTCTACATATCCCCGTAATTCTGAAAGTGTTTTTTTGTGACACATTGTACTTTACATTAACTGTAAATTTAGGTCAATATATTTTTAGTTTTTTTCTGTGAAAATATCTAAATTTTGTTTAAAATTTTGAAATATTAGTCATTTTTATTCTTTGACTGCTTATATCCTTAAACCAACTTGTCGCACCACACAAAAATGTAAATAAATAGCATTTTTCATATGTATACTTTTTGTCAGCATTCACTTTCAAACCTCCTTTTATTTTGTTAGGATGTTAGAAATGTTAGATTTCTCACAAAATGCGGTGATGCACCATATTTCTTCAGAATCTACTGTTTGGCCACACAGCAGGGCTTTGAAAATAAGAGCGCTATTTGGATTTTGGAATGCAGATTTTGCAAGAATAGTTTGCAGGTAAAAGTTGCAGAGTACCAAAAGTACCAAAACAGCAGAAACCCCCCCAAAGTGACCCCATTTTAGAAATTACTTCTCACAATGAATTCATATACACCACAGCATTTCATAGTCAAACATACATGGTTGAAATCATTCAGCTAGTGTCTGATACATGCTTTCTTTATCAGCCATCAGGTTCCCTTTAAATCCTTTTACAGCTAAGTGAAATGGAAATAAACAAAACAGAGGAAAAATTACAAAAAAATAATAATTTGCTCAAATGGAAAAGTTCCCATTTCTCATCTTTTTAACATTTTATTTTCTGTAGATAGTTAAGATTTTTAGGCCTTTTACATTTTCTTTAAATAATCAGTCCACGTGCTTTGTTTATTTTCTCCTTAAAATGTAAAGAATCAAGAAAAATGATGTTGCCGAAACCCAGGATCGAACCAGGGACCTTTAGATCTTCAGTCTAACGCTCTCCCATCTGAGCTATTTCGGCCAAACACAAACAGCTTTAGGAGTGCTAGACACTTGGCAAATGTCAAGCGAAACCCCTGAAAGTAGATATTTTTATTTTTGCTTTGACTGGTTTTTGCAGCATGATTTCTATTTGAAACTCCTGCTATTTTGTTGTACATATTTAATAACTTTCATTAACTCTTTGTGAATGAGTAGAAAAAAACAGCAATTTTGACAGAGTTTTTTTACATTTTCAATTTGACTCCATTCATCAGGTTCATTCAAACCCTGTGTTTGTGAGACAGGTGATGGTTGCACATAAAAGACAATGTGCATGCATAATGTTACATCAAGTTTTATTTGTTATTAAATGCAAATAATTGGAGCAAAAAAGGAGTGAACAATTTAGAGAAAATATTTTAATGATTGTTAACTTTCAATGTGAAAACATTTGTCCCAAAATGTGCTGAAACTTAGATGTCAGTATCGCATGTGCATTTCAGACTTTAAAACTATGATTACCTGCTTTTTAAGCTTTTGTTTATTAAGTATTTTTATGGTCTATTGATGAATGAGGTAATCAAATATGAAATTAGACTTACCGGCAATTCAGTTTATAGAAATCTCCCAGAACAGCCCCATAGGATGTGGAGTCTCCGCCCTAATAGGGAAAGAGAACACAAAGAGTTGAAATAGTCCCGCCCCATTGACCGCCGGCAGTATTTTTATAGTGCCAAGACAGCTAACATATGCACATAAAAACTATTTCACGGTCCTAGAGTTCCGTTTATAGACGACAAATTCAGATTCACCCCAAAGACTCCCAGGTAGTGGTAACTTTGGGATCGGATTTTTTAAGGCCCATTGCTAAGTTTGGTTTGATCCCCATCTAATCAATAATTGACTGAGAATCTGTATAGTTTCATGAAAAGGTGATGTCAGAAGTGGGATTTGAACCCACGCCTCCAAGAGAGACTGCGACCTGAACGCAGCGCCTTAGACCGCTTGGCCATCCTGACTTCTTGTAGATTCTGTGCCTTAACTCTTTCCAAGTTAGTCAGCAGAAATATGACCAGTAATTGTCATTGAAAATTATTTTAAAATATTTAATATTACAGTTTTTATTTCAATACATTTGTTTAAACTATTAGTCATCAAGCCTATTTTGAGCTAAATGGCCAAGCCCCATTTTTAAAAAATATGACTTTTATCACTGTATGCAGTAATAACTCTGGAATGCTTCTACATATCCCCGTAATTCTGAAAGTGTTTTTTGTGACACATTGTACTTTACATTAACTGTAAATTTAGGTCAATATATTTTTAGTTTTTTTCTGTGAAAATATCTAAATTTTGTTTAAAATTTTGAAATATTAGTCATTTTTATTCTTTGACTGCTTATATCCTTAAACCAACTTGTCGCACCACACAAAAATGTAAATAAATAGCATTTTTCATATGTGTACTTTTTGTCAGCATTCACTTTCAAACCTCCTTTTATTTTGTTAGGATGTTAGAAATGTTAGATTTCTCACAAAATGCGGTGATGCACCATATTTCTTCAGAATCTACTGTTTGGCCACACAGCAGGGCTTTGAAAATAAGAGCGCTATTTGGATTTTGGAATGCAGATTTTGCAAGAATAGTTTGCAGGTAAAATTTGCAGAGTACCAAAAGTACCAAAACAGCAGAAACCCCCCCAAAGTGACCCCATTTTAGAAATTACTTCTCACAATGAATTCATATACACCACAGCATTTCATAGTCAAACATACATGGTTGAAATCATTCAGCTAGTGTCTGATACATGCTTTCTTTATCAGCTATCAGGTTCCCTTTAAATCCTCTTACAGCTAAGTGAAATGGAAATAAACAAAACAGAGGAAAAATTACAAAAAAATAATAATTTGCTCAAATGGAAAAGTTCCCATTTCTCATCTTTTTAACATTTTATTTTTTGTAGATAGTTAAGATTTTTAGGCCTTTTACATTTTCTTTAAATAATTAGTCCACGTGCTTTGTTTATTTTCTCCTTAAAATGTAAAGAATCAAGAAAAATGATGTTGCCGAAACCCGGGATCGAACCAGGGACCTTTAGATCTTCAGTCTAACGCTCTCCCATCTGAGCTATTTCGGCCAAACACAAACAACTTTAGGAGTGCTAGACACTTGGCAAATGTCAAGCGAAACCCCTGAAAGTAGATATTTTTATTTTTGCTTTGACTGGTTTTTGCAGCATGATTTCTATTTGAAACTCCTGCTATTTTGTTGTACATATTTAATAACTTTCATTAACTCTTTGTGAATGAGTAGAAAAAAACAGCAATTTTGACAGAGATTTTTTTACATTTTCAATTTGACTCCATTCATCAGGTTCATTGACCGCCAGCAGTATTTTTATAGTGCCAAGACAGCTAACATATGCACATAAAAACTATTTCACGGTCCTATAGTTCCGTTTATAGACGACAATTTCAGATTCACCCCAAAGACTCCCAGGTAGTGGTAACTTTGGGATCAGATTTTTTAAGGCCCATTGCTAAGTTTGGTTTGATCCCCATCTAATCAATAATTGACTGAAAATCTGTATAGTTTCATGAAAAGGTGATGTCAGAAGTGGGATTTGAACCCACGCCTCCAAGAGAGACTGCGACCTGAACGCAGCGCCTTAGACCACTCGGCCATCCTGACTTCTTGTGGATTTTTCATATGTGTACTTTTTGTCAGCATTCACTTTCAAACCTCCTTTTATTTTGTTAGGATGTTAGAAATGTTAGATTTCTCACAAAATGCGGTGATGCACCATATTTCTTCAGAATCTACTGTTTGGCCACACAGCAGGGCTTTGAAAATAAGAGCGCTATTTGGATTTTGGAATGCAGATTTTGCAAGAATAGTTTGCAGGTAAAATTTGCAGAGTACCAAAAGTACCAAAACAGCAGAAACCCCCCAAAGTGACCCCATTTTAGAAATTACTTCTCACAATGAATTCATATACACCACAGCATTTCATAGTCAAACATACATGGTTGAAATCATTCAGCTAGTGTCTGATACATGCTTTCTTTATCAGCTATCAGGTTCCCTTTAAATCCTCTTACAGCTAAGTGAAATGGAAATAAACAAAACAGAGGAAAAATTACAAAAAAATAATAATTTGCTCAAATGGAAAAGTTCCCATTTCTCATCTTTTTAACATTTTATTTTCTGTAGATAGTTAAGATTTTTAGGCCTTTTACATTTTCTTTAAATAATCAGTCCACGTGCGTTGTTTATTTTGTCCTTAAAATGTAAAGAATCAAGAAAAATGATGTTGCCGAAACCCGGGATCGAACCAGGGACCTTTAGACCTTCAGTCTAACGCTCTCCCATCTGAGCTATTTCGGCCAAACACAAACAACTTTAGGAGTGCTAGACACTTGGCAAATGTCAAGCAAAACCCCTGAAAGTAGATATTTTTATTTTTGCTTTGACTGGTTTTTGCAGCATGATTTCTATTTGAAACTCCTGCTATTTTGTTGTACATATTTAATAACTTTCATTAACTCTTTGTGAATGAGTAGAAAAAAACAGCAATTTTGACAGAGTTTTTTTACATTTTCAATTTGACTCCATTCATCAGGTTCATTCAAACCCTGTGTTTGTGAGACAGGTGATGGTTGCACATAAAAGACAATGTGCATGCATAATGTTACATCAAGTTTTATTTGTTATTAAATGCAAATAATTGGAGCAAAAAAGGAGAGAACAATTTAGAGAAAATATTTTAATGATTGTTAACTTTCAATGTGAAAACATTTGTCCCAAAATGTGCTGAAACTTAGATGTCAGTATCGCATGTGCATTTCAGACTTTAAAACTATGATTACCTGCTTTTTAAGCTTTTGTTTATTAAGTATTTTTATGGTCTATTGATGAATGAGGTAATCAAATATGAAATTAGACTTACCGGCAATTCAGTTTATAGAAATCTCCCAGAACAGCCCCATAGGATGTGGAGTCTCCGCCCTAATAGGGAAAGAGAACACAAAGAGTTGAAATAGTCCCGCCCCATTGACCGCCGGCAGTATTTTTATAGTGCCAAGACAGCTAACATATGCACATAAAAACTATTTCACGGTCCTAGAGTTCCGTTTATAGACGACAATTTCAGATTCTCCCCAAAGACTCCCAGGTAGTGGTAACTTTGGGATCGGATTTTTTAAGGCCCATTGCTAAGTTTGGTTTGATCCCCATCTAATCAATAATTGACTGAGAATCTGTATAGTTTCATGAAAAGGTGATGTCAGAAGTGGGATTTGAACCCACGCCTCCAAGAGACTGCGACCTGAACGCAGCGCCTTAGACCACTCGGCCATCCTGACTTCTTGTGGATTTTGTGCCTTAACTCTTTCCAAGTTAGTCAGAAGAAATATGACCAGTAATTGTCATTGAAAATTATTTTAAAATATTTAATATTACAGTTTTTATTTCAATACATTTGTTTAAACTATTAGTTATCAAGCCTATTTTGAGCTAAATGGCCAAGCCCCATTTTAAAAAAATATGACTTTTATCACTGTATGCAGTAATAACTCTGGAATGCTTCTACATATCCCCGTAATTCTGAAAGTGTTTTTTGTGACACATTGTACTTTACATTAACTGTAAATTTAGGTCAATATATTTTTAGTTTTTTTCTGTGAAAATATCTAAAGTTTGTTTAAAATTTTGAAATATTAGTCATTTTTATTCTTTGACTGCTTATATCCTTAAACCAACTTGTCGCACCACACAAAAATGTAAATAAATAGCATTTTTCATATGTGTACTTTTTGTCAGCATTCACTTTCAAACCTCCTTTTATTTTGTTAGGATGTTAGAAATGTTAGATTTCTCACAAAATGCGGTGATGCACCATATTTCTTCAGAATCTACTGTTTGGCCACACAGCAGGGCTTTGAAAATAAGAGCGCTATTTGGATTTTGGAATGCAGATTTTGCAAGAATAGTTTGCAGGTAAAATTTGCAGAGTACCAAAAGTACCAAAACAGCAGAAACCCCCCCAAAGTGACCCCATTTTAGAAATTACTTCTCACAATGAATTCATATACACCACAGCATTTCATAGTCAAACATACATGGTTGAAATCATTCAGCTAGTGTCTGATACATGCTTTCTTTATCAGCTATCAGGTTCCCTTTAAATCCTCTTACAGCTAAGTGAAATGGAAATAAACAAAACAGAGGAAAAATTACAAAAAAATAATAATTTGCTCAAATGGAAAAGTTCACATTTCTCATCTTTTTAACATTTTATTTTCTGTAGATAGTTAAGATTTTTAGGCCTTTTACATTTTCTTTAAATAATCAGTCCACGTGCTTTGTTTATTTTCTCCTTAAAATGTAAAGAATCAAGAAAAATGATGTTGCCGAAACCCGGGATCGAACCAGGGACCTTTAGATCTTCAGTCTAACGCTCTCCCATCTGAGCTATTTCGGCCAAACACAATCAACTTTAGGAGTGCTAGACACTTGGCAAATGTCAAGCGAAACCCCTGAAAGTAGATATTTTTATTTTTGCTTTGACTGGTTTTTGCAGCATGATTTCTATTTGAAACTCCTGCTATTTTGTTGTACATATTTAATAACTTTCATTAACTCTTTGTGAATGAGTAGAAAAAAACAGCAATTTTCACAGAGATTTTTTTACATTTTCAATTTGACTCCATTCATCAGGTTCATTGACCGCCAGCAGTATTTTTATAGTGCCAAGACAGCTAACATATGCACATAAAAACTATTTCACGGTCCTAGAGTTCCGTTTATATACGACAATTTCAGATTCACCCCAAAGACTCCCAGGTAGTGGTAACTTTGGGATCGGATTTTTTAAGGCCCATTGCTAAGTTTGGTTTGATCCCCATCTAATCAATAATTGACTGAGAATCTGTATAGTTTCATGAAAAGGTGATGTCAGAAGTGGGATTTGAACCCACGCCTCCAAGAGAGACTGCGACCTGAACGCAGCGCCTTAGACCACTCGGCCATCCTGACTTCTTGTGGATTTTTCATATGTGTACTTTTTGTCAGCATTCACTTTCAAACCTCCTTTTATTTTGTTAGGATGTTAGAAATGTTAGATTTCTCACAAAATGCGGTGATGCACCATATTTCTTCAGAATCTACTGTTTGGCCACACAGCAGGGCTTTGAAAATAAGAGCGCTATTTGGATTTTGGAATGCAGATTTTGCAAGAATAGTTTGCAGGTAAAATTTGCAGAGTACCAAAAGTACCAAAACAGCAGAAACCCCCCCAAAGTGACCCCATTTTAGAAATTACTTCTCACAATGAATTCATATACACCACAGCATTTCATAGTCAAACATGCATGGTTGAAATCATTCAGCTAGTGTCTGATACATGCTTTCTTTATCAGCTATCAGGTTCCCTTTAAATCCTCTTACAGCTAAGTGAAATGGAAATAAACAAAACAGGAAAAATTACAAAAAAATAATAATTTGCTCAAATGGAAAAGTTCCCATTTCTCATCTTTTTAACATTTTATTTTCTGTAGATAGTTAAGATTTTTAGGCCTTTTACATTTTCTTTAAATAATCAGTCCACGTGCTTTGTTTATTTTCTCCTTAAAATGTAAAGAATCAAGAAAAATGATGTTGCCGAAACCCGGGATCGAACCAGGGACCTTTAGATCTTCAGTCTAACGCTCTCCCATCTGAGCTATTTCGGCCAAACACAAACAACTTTAGGAGTGCTAGACACTTGGCAAATGTCAAGCAAAACCTCTGAAAGTAGATATTTTTATTTTTGCTTTGACTGGTTTTTGCAGCATGATTTCTATTTGAAACTCCTGCTATTTTGTTGTACATATTTAATAACTTTCATTAACTCTTTGTGAATGAGTAGAAAAAAACAGCAATTTTGAGAGAGATTTTTTTACATTTTCAATTTGACTCCATTCATCAGGTTCATTGACCGCCAGCAGTATTTTTATAGTGCCAAGACAGCTAACATATGCACATAAAAACTATTTCACGGTCCTAGAGTTCCGTTTATAGACGACAATTTCAGATTCACCCCAAAGACTCCCAGGTAGTGGTAACTTTGGGATTAACTCTTTCCAAGTTAGTCAGAAGAAATATGACCAGTAATTGCCATTGAAAATTATTTTAAAATATTTAATATTACAGTTTTTATTTCAATACATTTGTTTAAACTATTAGTTATCAAGCCTATTTTGAGCTAAATGGCCAAGCCCCATTTTAAAAAAATATGACTTTTATCACTGTATGCAGTAATAACTCTGGAATGCTTCTACATATCCCCGTAATTCTGAAAGTGTTTTTTGTGACACATTGTACTTTACATTAACTGTAAATTTAGGTCAATATATTTTTAGTTTTTTTCTGTGAAAATATCTAAATTTTGTTTAAAATTTTGAAATATTAGTCATTTTTATTCTTTGACTGCTTATATCCTTAAACCAACTTGTCGCACCACACAAAAATGTAAATAAATAGCATTTTTCATATGTGTACTTTTTGTCAGCATTCACTTTCAAACCTCCTTTTATTTTGTTAGGATGTTAGAAATGTTAGATTTCTCACAAAATGCGGTGATGCACCATATTTCTTCAGAATCTACTGTTTGGCCACACAGCAGGGCTTTGAAAATAAGAGCGCTATTTGGATTTTGGAATGCAGATTTTGCAAGAATAGTTTGCAGGTAAAATTTGCAGAGTACCAAAAGTACCAAAACAGCAGAAACCCCCCCAAAGTGACCCCATTTTAGAAATTACTTCTCACAATGAATTCATATACACCACAGCATTTCATAGTCAAACATACATGGTTGAAATCATTCAGCTAGTGTCTGATACATGCTTTCTTTATCAGCTATCAGGTTCCCTTTAAATCCTCTTACAGCTAAGTGAAATGGAAATAAACAAAACAGAGGAAAAATTACAAAAAAATAATAATTTGCTCAAATGGAAAAGTTCCCATTTCTCATCTTTTTAACATTTTATTTTTTGTAGATAGTTAAGATTTTTAGGCCTTTTACATTTTCTTTAAATAATTAGTCCACGTGCTTTGTTTATTTTGTCCTTAAAATGTAAAGAATCAAGAAAAATGATGTTGCCGAAACCCGGGATCGAACCAGGGACCTTTAGATCTTCAGTCTAACGCTCTCCCATCTGAGCTATTTCGGCCAAACACAAACAACTTTAGGAGTGCTAGACACTTGGCAAATGTCAAGCAAAACCCCTGAAAGTAGATATTTTTATTTTTGCTTTGACTGGTTTTTGCAGCATGATTTCTATTTGAAACTCCTGCTATTTTGTTGTACATATTTAATAACTTTCATTAACTCTTTGTGAATGAGTAGAAAAAAACAGCAATTTTGACAGAGTTTTTTTACATTTTCAATTTGACTCCATTCATCAGGTTCATTCAAACCCTGTGTTTGTGAGACAGGTGATGGTTGCACATAAAAGACAATGTGCATGCATAATGTTACATCAAGTTTTATTTGTTATTAAATGCAAATAATTGGAGCAAAAAAGGAGAGAACAATTTAGAGAAAATATTTTAATGATTGTTAACTTTCAATGTGAAAACATTTGTCCCAAAATGTGCTGAAACTTAGATGTCAGTATCGCATGTGCATTTCAGACTTTAAAACTATGATTACCTGCTTTTTAAGCTTTTGTTTATTAAGTATTTTTATGGTCTATTGATGAATGAGGTAATCAAATATGAAATTAGACTTACCGGCAATTCAGTTTATAGAAATCTCCCAGAACAGCCCCATAGGATGTGGAGTCTCCGCCCTAATAGGGAAAGAGAACACAAAGAGTTGAAATAGTCCCGCCCCATTGACCGCCGGCAGTATTTTTATAGTGCCAAGACAGCTAACATATGCACATAAAAACTATTTCACGGTCCTAGAGTTCCGTTTATAGACGACAAATTCAGATTCACCCCAAAGACTCCCAGGTAGTGGTAACTTTGGGATCAGATTTTTTAAGGCCCATTGCTAAGTTTGGTTTGATCCCCATATAATCAATAATTGACTGAGAATCTGTATAGTTTCATGAAAAGGTGATGTCAGAAGTGGGATTTGAACCCACGCCTCCAAGAGAGACTGCGACCTGAACGCAGCGCCTTAGACCGCTTGGCCATCCTGACTTCTTGTAGATTCTGTGCCTTAACTCTTTCCAAGTTAGTCAGCAGAAATATGACCAGTAATTGTCATTGAAAATTATTTTAAAATATTTAATATTACAGTTTTTATTTCAATACATTTGTTTAAACTATTAGTCATCAAGCCTATTTTGAGCTAAATGGCCAAGCCCCATTTTAAAAAAATATGACTTTTATCACTGTATGCAGTAATAACTCTGGAATGCTTCTACATATCCCCGTAATTCTGAAAGTGTTTTTTTGTGACACATTGTACTTTACATTAACTGTAAATTTAGGTCAATATATTTTTAGTTTTTTTCTGTGAAAATATCTAAATTTTGTTTAAAATTTTGAAATATTAGTCATTTTTATTCTTTGACTGCTTATATCCTTAAACCAACTTGTCGCACCACACAAAAATGTAAATAAATAGCATTTTTCATATGTATACTTTTTGTCAGCATTCACTTTCAAACCTCCTTTTATTTTGTTAGGATGTTAGAAATGTTAGATTTCTCACAAAATGCGGTGATGCACCATATTTCTTCAGAATCTACTGTTTGGCCACACAGCAGGGCTTTGAAAATAAGAGCGCTATTTGGATTTTGGAATGCAGATTTTGCAAGAATAGTTTGCAGGTAAAAGTTGCAGAGTACCAAAAGTACCAAAACAGCAGAAACCCCCCCAAAGTGACCCCATTTTAGAAATTACTTCTCACAATGAATTCATATACACCACAGCATTTCATAGTCAAACATACATGGTTGAAATCATTCAGCTAGTGTCTGATACATGCTTTCTTTATCAGCCATCAGGTTCCCTTTAAATCCTTTTACAGCTAAGTGAAATGGAAATAAACAAAACAGAGGAAAAATTACAAAAAAATAATAATTTGCTCAAATGGAAAAGTTCCCATTTCTCATCTTTTTAACATTTTATTTTCTGTAGATAGTTAAGATTTTTAGGCCTTTTACATTTTCTTTAAATAATCAGTCCACGTGCTTTGTTTATTTTCTCCTTAAAATGTAAAGAATCAAGAAAAATGATGTTGCCGAAACCCAGGATCGAACCAGGGACCTTTAGATCTTCAGTCTAACGCTCTCCCATCTGAGCTATTTCGGCCAAACACAAACAGCTTTAGGAGTGCTAGACACTTGGCAAATGTCAAGCGAAACCCCTGAAAGTAGATATTTTTATTTTTGCTTTGACTGTTTTTTGCAGCATGATTTCTATTTGAAACTCCTGCTATTTTGTTGTACATATTTAATAACTTTCATTAACTCTTTGTGAATGAGTAGAAAAAAACAGCAATTTTGACAGAGTTTTTTTACATTTTCAATTTGACTCCATTCATCAGGTTCATTCAAACCCTGTGTTTGTGAGACAGGTGATGGTTGCACATAAAAGACAATGTGCATGCATAATGTTACATCAAGTTTTATTTGTTATTAAATGCAAATAATTGGAGCAAAAAAGGAGTGAACAATTTAGAGAAAATATTTTAATGATTGTTAACTTTCAATGTGAAAACATTTGTCCCAAAATGTGCTGAAACTTAGATGTCAGTATCGCATGTGCATTTCAGACTTTAAAACTATGATTACCTGCTTTTTAAGCTTTTGTTTATTAAGTATTTTTATGGTCTATTGATGAATGAGGTAATCAAATATGAAATTAGACTTACCGGCAATTCAGTTTATAGAAATCTCCCAGAACAGCCCCATAGGATGTGGAGTCTCCGCCCTAATAGGGAAAGAGAACACAAAGAGTTGAAATAGTCCCGCCCCATTGACCGCCGGCAGTATTTTTATAGTGCCAAGACAGCTAACATATGCACATAAAAACTATTTCACGGTCCTAGAGTTCCGTTTATAGACGACAAATTCAGATTCACCCCAAAGACTCCCAGGTAGTGGTAACTTTGGGATCGGATTTTTTAAGGCCCATTGCTAAGTTTGGTTTGATCCCCATCTAATCAATAATTGACTGAGAATCTGTATAGTTTCATGAAAAGGTGATGTCAGAAGTGGGATTTGAACCCACGCCTCCAAGAGAGACTGCGACCTGAACGCAGCGCCTTAGACCGCTTGGCCATCCTGACTTCTTGTAGATTCTGTGCCTTAACTCTTTCCAAGTTAGTCAGCAGAAATATGACCAGTAATTGTCATTGAAAATTATTTTAAAATATTTAATATTACAGTTTTTATTTCAATACATTTGTTTAAACTATTAGTCATCAAGCCTATTTTGAGCTAAATGGCCAAGCCCCATTTTTAAAAAATATGACTTTTATCACTGTATGCAGTAATAACTCTGGAATGCTTCTACATATCCCCGTAATTCTGAAAGTGTTTTTTGTGACACATTGTACTTTACATTAACTGTAAATTTAGGTCAATATATTTTTAGTTTTTTTCTGTGAAAATATCTAAATTTTGTTTAAAATTTTGAAATATTAGTCATTTTTATTCTTTGACTGCTTATATCCTTAAACCAACTTGTCGCACCACACAAAAATGTAAATAAATAGCATTTTTCATATGTGTACTTTTTGTCAGCATTCACTTTCAAACCTCCTTTTATTTTGTTAGGATGTTAGAAATGTTAGATTTCTCACAAAATGCGGTGATGCACCATATTTCTTCAGAATCTACTGTTTGGCCACACAGCAGGGCTTTGAAAATAAGAGCGCTATTTGGATTTTGGAATGCAGATTTTGCAAGAATAGTTTGCAGGTAAAATTTGCAGAGTACCAAAAGTACCAAAACAGCAGAAACCCCCCCAAAGTGACCCCATTTTAGAAATTACTTCTCACAATGAATTCATATACACCACAGCATTTCATAGTCAAACATACATGGTTGAAATCATTCAGCTAGTGTCTGATACATGCTTTCTTTATCAGCTATCAGGTTCCCTTTAAATCCTCTTACAGCTAAGTGAAATGGAAATAAACAAAACAGAGGAAAAATTACAAAAAAATAATAATTTGCTCAAATGGAAAAGTTCCCATTTCTCATCTTTTTAACATTTTATTTTTTGTAGATAGTTAAGATTTTTAGGCCTTTTACATTTTCTTTAAATAATTAGTCCACGTGCTTTGTTTATTTTCTCCTTAAAATGTAAAGAATCAAGAAAAATGATGTTGCCGAAACCCGGGATCGAACCAGGGACCTTTAGATCTTCAGTCTAACGCTCTCCCATCTGAGCTATTTCGGCCAAACACAAACAACTTTAGGAGTGCTAGACACTTGGCAAATGTCAAGCGAAACCCCTGAAAGTAGATATTTTTATTTTTGCTTTGACTGGTTTTTGCAGCATGATTTCTATTTGAAACTCCTGCTATTTTGTTGTACATATTTAATAACTTTCATTAACTCTTTGTGAATGAGTAGAAAAAAACAGCAATTTTGACAGAGATTTTTTTACATTTTCAATTTGACTCCATTCATCAGGTTCATTGACCGCCAGCAGTATTTTTATAGTGCCAAGACAGCTAACATATGCACATAAAAACTATTTCACGGTCCTATAGTTCCGTTTATAGACGACAATTTCAGATTCACCCCAAAGACTCCCAGGTAGTGGTAACTTTGGGATCAGATTTTTTAAGGCCCATTGCTAAGTTTGGTTTGATCCCCATCTAATCAATAATTGACTGAAAATCTGTATAGTTTCATGAAAAGGTGATGTCAGAAGTGGGATTTGAACCCACGCCTCCAAGAGAGACTGCGACCTGAACGCAGCGCCTTAGACCACTCGGCCATCCTGACTTCTTGTGGATTTTTCATATGTGTACTTTTTGTCAGCATTCACTTTCAAACCTCCTTTTATTTTGTTAGGATGTTAGAAATGTTAGATTTCTCACAAAATGCGGTGATGCACCATATTTCTTCAGAATCTACTGTTTGGCCACACAGCAGGGCTTTGAAAATAAGAGCGCTATTTGGATTTTGGAATGCAGATTTTGCAAGAATAGTTTGCAGGTAAAATTTGCAGAGTACCAAAAGTACCAAAACAGCAGAAACCCCCCAAAGTGACCCCATTTTAGAAATTACTTCTCACAATGAATTCATATACACCACAGCATTTCATAGTCAAACATACATGGTTGAAATCATTCAGCTAGTGTCTGATACATGCTTTCTTTATCAGCTATCAGGTTCCCTTTAAATCCTCTTACAGCTAAGTGAAATGGAAATAAACAAAACAGAGGAAAAATTACAAAAAAATAATAATTTGCTCAAATGGAAAAGTTCCCATTTCTCATCTTTTTAACATTTTATTTTCTGTAGATAGTTAAGATTTTTAGGCCTTTTACATTTTCTTTAAATAATCAGTCCACGTGCGTTGTTTATTTTGTCCTTAAAATGTAAAGAATCAAGAAAAATGATGTTGCCGAAACCCGGGATCGAACCAGGGACCTTTAGACCTTCAGTCTAACGCTCTCCCATCTGAGCTATTTCGGCCAAACACAAACAACTTTAGGAGTGCTAGACACTTGGCAAATGTCAAGCAAAACCCCTGAAAGTAGATATTTTTATTTTTGCTTTGACTGGTTTTTGCAGCATGATTTCTATTTGAAACTCCTGCTATTTTGTTGTACATATTTAATAACTTTCATTAACTCTTTGTGAATGAGTAGAAAAAAACAGCAATTTTGACAGAGTTTTTTTACATTTTCAATTTGACTCCATTCATCAGGTTCATTCAAACCCTGTGTTTGTGAGACAGGTGATGGTTGCACATAAAAGACAATGTGCATGCATAATGTTACATCAAGTTTTATTTGTTATTAAATGCAAATAATTGGAGCAAAAAAGGAGAGAACAATTTAGAGAAAATATTTTAATGATTGTTAACTTTCAATGTGAAAACATTTGTCCCAAAATGTGCTGAAACTTAGATGTCAGTATCGCATGTGCATTTCAGACTTTAAAACTATGATTACCTGCTTTTTAAGCTTTTGTTTATTAAGTATTTTTATGGTCTATTGATGAATGAGGTAATCAAATATGAAATTAGACTTACCGGCAATTCAGTTTATAGAAATCTCCCAGAACAGCCCCATAGGATGTGGAGTCTCCGCCCTAATAGGGAAAGAGAACACAAAGAGTTGAAATAGTCCCGCCCCATTGACCGCCGGCAGTATTTTTATAGTGCCAAGACAGCTAACATATGCACATAAAAACTATTTCACGGTCCTAGAGTTCCGTTTATAGACGACAAATTCAGATTCACCCCAAAGACTCCCAGGTAGTGGTAACTTTGGGATCAGATTTTTTAAGGCCCATTGCTAAGTTTGGTTTGATCCCCATCTAATCAATAATTGACTGAGAATCTGTATAGTTTCATGAAAAGGTGATGTCAGAAGTGGGATTTGAACCCACGCCTCCAAGAGAGACTGCGACCTGAACGCAGCGCC
Source organism: Ranitomeya variabilis (assembly GCF_051348905.1). Lineage (NCBI taxonomy): Eukaryota > Metazoa > Chordata > Amphibia > Anura > Dendrobatidae > Ranitomeya > Ranitomeya variabilis. The sequence goes on from NC_135235.1 coordinate 316,398,783, forward strand.
TTAGACCGCTTGGCCATCCTGACTTCTTGTAGATTCTGTGCCTTAACTCTTTCCAAGTTAGTCAGCAGAAATATGACCAGTAATTGTCATTGAAAATTATTTTAAAATATTTAATATTACAGTTTTTATTTCAATACATTTGTTTAAACTATTAGTCATCAAGCCTATTTTGAGCTAAATGGCCAAGCCCCATTTTTAAAAAATATGACTTTTATCACTGTATGCAGTAATAACTCTGGAATGCTTCTACATATCCCCGTAATTCTGAAAGTGTTTTTTGTGACACATTGTACTTTACATTAACTGTAAATTTAGGTCAATATATTTTTAGTTTTTTTCTGTGAAAATATCTAAATTTTGTTTAAAATTTTGAAATATTAGTCATTTTTATTCTTTGACTGCTTATATCCTTAAACCAACTTGTCGCACCACACAAAAATGTAAATAAATAGCATTTTTCATATGTGTACTTTTTGTCAGCATTCACTTTCAAACCTCCTTTTATTTTGTTAGGATGTTAGAAATGTTAGATTTCTCACAAAATGCGGTGATGCACCATATTTCTTCAGAATCTACTGTTTGGCCACACAGCAGGGCTTTGAAAATAAGAGCGCTATTTGGATTTTGGAATGCAGATTTTGCAAGAATAGTTTGCAGGTAAAATTTGCAGAGTACCAAAAGTACCAAAACAGCAGAAACCCCCCCAAAGTGACCCCATTTTAGAAATTACTTCTCACAATGAATTCATATACACCACAGCATTTCATAGTCAAACATACATGGTTGAAATCATTCAGCTAGTGTCTGATACATGCTTTCTTTATCAGCTATCAGGTTCCCTTTAAATCCTCTTACAGCTAAGTGAAATGGAAATAAACAAAACAGAGGAAAAATTACAAAAAAATAATAATTTGCTCAAATGGAAAAGTTCCCATTTCTCATCTTTTTAACATTTTATTTTTTGTAGATAGTTAAGATTTTTAGGCCTTTTACATTTTCTTTAAATAATTAGTCCACGTGCTTTGTTTATTTTCTCCTTAAAATGTAAAGAATCAAGAAAAATGATGTTGCCGAAACCCGGGATCGAACCAGGGACCTTTAGATCTTCAGTCTAACGCTCTCCCATCTGAGCTATTTCGGCCAAACACAAACAACTTTAGGAGTGCTAGACACTTGGCAAATGTCAAGCGAAACCCCTGAAAGTAGATATTTTTATTTTTGCTTTGACTGGTTTTTGCAGCATGATTTCTATTTGAAACTCCTGCTATTTTGTTGTACATATTTAATAACTTTCATTAACTCTTTGTGAATGAGTAGAAAAAAACAGCAATTTTGACAGAGATTTTTTTACATTTTCAATTTGACTCCATTCATCAGGTTCATTGACCGCCAGCAGTATTTTTATAGTGCCAAGACAGCTAACATATGCACATAAAAACTATTTCACGGTCCTATAGTTCCGTTTATAGACGACAATTTCAGATTCACCCCAAAGACTCCCAGGTAGTGGTAACTTTGGGATCAGATTTTTTAAGGCCCATTGCTAAGTTTGGTTTGATCCCCATCTAATCAATAATTGACTGAAAATCTGTATAGTTTCATGAAAAGGTGATGTCAGAAGTGGGATTTGAACCCACGCCTCCAAGAGAGACTGCGACCTGAACGCAGCGCCTTAGACCACTCGGCCATCCTGACTTCTTGTGGATTTTTCATATGTGTACTTTTTGTCAGCATTCACTTTCAAACCTCCTTTTATTTTGTTAGGATGTTAGAAATGTTAGATTTCTCACAAAATGCGGTGATGCACCATATTTCTTCAGAATCTACTGTTTGGCCACACAGCAGGGCTTTGAAAATAAGAGCGCTATTTGGATTTTGGAATGCAGATTTTGCAAGAATAGTTTGCAGGTAAAATTTGCAGAGTACCAAAAGTACCAAAACAGCAGAAACCCCCCAAAGTGACCCCATTTTAGAAATTACTTCTCACAATGAATTCATATACACCACAGCATTTCATAGTCAAACATACATGGTTGAAATCATTCAGCTAGTGTCTGATACATGCTTTCTTTATCAGCTATCAGGTTCCCTTTAAATCCTCTTACAGCTAAGTGAAATGGAAATAAACAAAACAGAGGAAAAATTACAAAAAAATAATAATTTGCTCAAATGGAAAAGTTCCCATTTCTCATCTTTTTAACATTTTATTTTCTGTAGATAGTTAAGATTTTTAGGCCTTTTACATTTTCTTTAAATAATCAGTCCACGTGCGTTGTTTATTTTGTCCTTAAAATGTAAAGAATCAAGAAAAATGATGTTGCCGAAACCCGGGATCGAACCAGGGACCTTTAGACCTTCAGTCTAACGCTCTCCCATCTGAGCTATTTCGGCCAAACACAAACAACTTTAGGAGTGCTAGACACTTGGCAAATGTCAAGCAAAACCCCTGAAAGTAGATATTTTTATTTTTGCTTTGACTGGTTTTTGCAGCATGATTTCTATTTGAAACTCCTGCTATTTTGTTGTACATATTTAATAACTTTCATTAACTCTTTGTGAATGAGTAGAAAAAAACAGCAATTTTGACAGAGTTTTTTTACATTTTCAATTTGACTCCATTCATCAGGTTCATTCAAACCCTGTGTTTGTGAGACAGGTGATGGTTGCACATAAAAGACAATGTGCATGCATAATGTTACATCAAGTTTTATTTGTTATTAAATGCAAATAATTGGAGCAAAAAAGGAGAGAACAATTTAGAGAAAATATTTTAATGATTGTTAACTTTCAATGTGAAAACATTTGTCCCAAAATGTGCTGAAACTTAGATGTCAGTATCGCATGTGCATTTCAGACTTTAAAACTATGATTACCTGCTTTTTAAGCTTTTGTTTATTAAGTATTTTTATGGTCTATTGATGAATGAGGTAATCAAATATGAAATTAGACTTACCGGCAATTCAGTTTATAGAAATCTCCCAGAACAGCCCCATAGGATGTGGAGTCTCCGCCCTAATAGGGAAAGAGAACACAAAGAGTTGAAATAGTCCCGCCCCATTGACCGCCGGCAGTATTTTTATAGTGCCAAGACAGCTAACATATGCACATAAAAACTATTTCACGGTCCTAGAGTTCCGTTTATAGACGACAAATTCAGATTCACCCCAAAGACTCCCAGGTAGTGGTAACTTTGGGATCAGATTTTTTAAGGCCCATTGCTAAGTTTGGTTTGATCCCCATCTAATCAATAATTGACTGAGAATCTGTATAGTTTCATGAAAAGGTGATGTCAGAAGTGGGATTTGAACCCACGCCTCCAAGAGAGACTGCGACCTGAACGCAGCGCCTTAGACCGCTTGGCCATCCTGACTTCTTGTAGATTCTGTGCCTTAACTCTTTCCAAGTTAGTCAGCAGAAATATGACCAGTAATTGTCATTGAAAATTATTTTAAAATATTTAATATTACAGTTTTTATTTCAATACATTTGTTTAAACTATTAGTCATCAAGCCTATTTTGAGCTAAATGGCCAAGCCCCATTTTAAAAAAATATGACTTTTATCACTGTATGCAGTAATAACTCTGGAATGCTTCTACATATCCCCGTAATTCTGAAAGTGTTTTTTTGTGACACATTGTACTTTACATTAACTGTAAATTTAGGTCAATATATTTTTAGTTTTTTTCTGTGAAAATATCTAAATTTTGTTTAAAATTTTGAAATATTAGTCATTTTTATTCTTTGACTGCTTATATCCTTAAACCAACTTGTCGCACCACACAAAAATGTAAATAAATAGCATTTTTCATATGTATACTTTTTGTCAGCATTCACTTTCAAACCTCCTTTTATTTTGTTAGGATGTTAGAAATGTTAGATTTCTCACAAAATGCGGTGATGCACCATATTTCTTCAGAATCTACTGTTTGGCCACACAGCAGGGCTTTGAAAATAAGAGCGCTATTTGGATTTTGGAATGCAGATTTTGCAAGAATAGTTTGCAGGTAAAAGTTGCAGAGTACCAAAAGTACCAAAACAGCAGAAACCCCCCCAAAGTGACCCCATTTTAGAAATTACTTCTCACAATGAATTCATATACACCACAGCATTTCATAGTCAAACATACATGGTTGAAATCATTCAGCTAGTGTCTGATACATGCTTTCTTTATCAGCCATCAGGTTCCCTTTAAATCCTTTTACAGCTAAGTGAAATGGAAATAAACAAAACAGAGGAAAAATTACAAAAAAATAATAATTTGCTCAAATGGAAAAGTTCCCATTTCTCATCTTTTTAACATTTTATTTTCTGTAGATAGTTAAGATTTTTAGGCCTTTTACATTTTCTTTAAATAATCAGTCCACGTGCTTTGTTTATTTTCTCCTTAAAATGTAAAGAATCAAGAAAAATGATGTTGCCGAAACCCAGGATCGAACCAGGGACCTTTAGATCTTCAGTCTAACGCTCTCCCATCTGAGCTATTTCGGCCAAACACAAACAGCTTTAGGAGTGCTAGACACTTGGCAAATGTCAAGCGAAACCCCTGAAAGTAGATATTTTTATTTTTGCTTTGACTGGTTTTTGCAGCATGATTTCTATTTGAAACTCCTGCTATTTTGTTGTACATATTTAATAACTTTCATTAACTCTTTGTGAATGAGTAGAAAAAAACAGCAATTTTGACAGAGTTTTTTTACATTTTCAATTTGACTCCATTCATCAGGTTCATTCAAACCCTGTGTTTGTGAGACAGGTGATGGTTGCACATAAAAGACAATGTGCATGCATAATGTTACATCAAGTTTTATTTGTTATTAAATGCAAATAATTGGAGCAAAAAAGGAGAGAACAATTTAGAGAAAATATTTTAATGATTGTTAACTTTCAATGTGAAAACATTTGTCCCAAAATGTGCTGAAACTTAGATGTCAGTATCGCATGTGCATTTCAGACTTTAAAACTATGATTACCTGCTTTTTAAGCTTTTGTTTATTAAGTATTTTTATGGTCTATTGATGAATGAGGTAATCAAATATGAAATTAGACTTACCGGCAATTCAGTTTATAGAAATCTCCCAGAACAGCCCCATAGGATGTGGAGTCTCCGCCCTAATAGGGAAAGAGAACACAAAGAGTTGAAATAGTCCCGCCCCATTGACCGCCCGCAGTATTTTTATAGTGCCAAGACAGCTAACATATGCACATAAAAACTATTTCACGGTCCTAGAGTTCCGTTTATAGACGACAATTTCAGATTCAGCCCAAAGACTCCCAGGTAGTGGTAACTTTGGGATCGGATTTTTTAAGGCCCATTGCTAAGTTTGGTTTGATCCCCATCTAATCAATAATTGACTGAGAATCTGTATAGTTTCATGAAAAGGTGATGTCAGAAGTGGGATTTGAACCCACGCCTCCAAGAGAGACTGCGACCTGAACGCAGCGCCTTAGACCACTCGGCCATCCTGACTTCTTGTGGGTTCTGTGCCTTAACTCTTTCCAAGTTAGTCAGAAGAAATATGACCAGTAATTGCCATTGAAAATTATTTTAAAATATTTAATATTACAGTTTTTATTTCAATACATTTGTTTAAACTATTAGTTATCAAGCCTATTTTGAGCTAAATGGCCAAGCCCCATTTTAAAAAAATATGACTTTTATCACTGTATGCAGTAATAACTCTGGAATGCTTCTACATATCCCCGTAATTCTGAAAGTGTTTTTTGTGATACATTGTACTTTACATTAACTGTAAATTTAGGTCAATATATTTTTAGTTTTTTTCTGTGAAAATATCTAAATTTTGTTTAAAATTTTGAAATATTAGTCATTTTTATTCTTTGACTGCTTATATCCTTAAACCAACTTGTCGCACCACACAAAAATGTAAATAAATAGCATTTTTCATATGTGTACTTTTTGTCAGCATTCACTTTCAAACCTCCTTTTATTTTGTTAGGATGTTAGAAATGTTAGATTTCTCACAAAATGCAGTGATGCACCATATTTCTTCAGAATCTACTGTTTGGCCACACAGCAGGGCTTTGAAAATAAGAGCGCTATTTGGATTTTGGAATGCAGATTTTGCAAGAATAGTTTGCAGGTAAAATTTGCACAGTACCAAAAGTACCAAAACAGCAGAAACCCCCCCAAAGTGACCCCATTATAGAAATTACTTCTCACAATGAATTCATATACACCACAGCATTTCATAGTCAAACATACATGGTTGAAATCATTCAGCTAGTGTCTGATACATGCTTTCTTTATCAGCTATCAGGTTCCCTTTAAATCCTCTTACAGCTAAGTGAAATGGAAATAAACAAAACAGAGGAAAAATTACAAAAAAATAATAATTTGCTCAAATGGAAAAGTTCCCATTTCTCATCTTTTTAACATTTTATTTTATGTAGATAGTTAAGATTTTTAGGCCTTTTACATTTTCTTTAAATAATCAGTCCACGTGCTTTGTTTATTTTCTCCTTAAAATGTAAAGAATCCCAGGATCGAACCACGGACCTTTAGATCTTCAGTCTAACGCTCTCCCATCTGAGCTATGTCGGCCAAACACAAACAACTTTAGGAGTGCTAGACACTTGGCAAATGTCAAGCGAAACCCCTGAAAGTAGATATTTTTATTTTTGCTTTGACTGGTTTTTGCAGCATGATTTCTATTTGAAACTCCTGCTATTTTGTTGTACATATTTAATAACTTTCATTAACTCTTTGTGAATGAGTAGAAAAAAACAGCAATTTTGACAGAGATTTTTTTACATTTTCAATTTGACTCCATTCATCAGGTTCATTCAAACCCTGTGTTTGTGAGACAGGTGATGGTTGCACATAAAAGACAATGTGCATGCATAATGTTACATCAAGTTTTATTTGTTATTAAATGCAAATAATTGGAGCAAAAAAGGAGAGAACAATTTAGAGAAAATATTTTAATGATTGTTAACTTTCAATGTGAAAACATTTGTCCCAAAATGTGCTGAAACTTAGATGTCAGTATCGCATGTGCATTTCAGACTTTAAAACTATGATTACCTGCTTTTTAAGCTTTTGTTTATTAAGTATTTTTATGGTCTATTGATGAATGAGGTAATCAAATATGAAATTAGACTTACCGGCAATTCAGTTTATAGAAATCTCCCAGAACAGCCCCATAGGATGTGGAGTCTCCGCCCTAATAGGGAAAGAGAACACAAAGAGTTGAAATAGTCCCGCCCCATTGACCGCCCGCAGTATTTTTATAGTGCCAAGACAGCTAACATATGCACATAAAAACTATTTCACGGTCCTAGAGTTCCATTTATAGACGACAATTTCAGATTCACCCCAAAGACTCCCAGGTAGTGGTAACTTTGGGATCGGATTTTTTAAGGCCCATTGCTAAGTTTGGTTTGATCCCCATCTAATCAATAATTGACTGAGAATCTGTATAGTTTCATGAAAAGGTGATGTCAGAAGTCGGATTTGAACCCACGCCTCCAAGAAAGACTGCGACCTGAACGCAGCGCCTTAGACCACTCGGCCATCCTGACTTCTTGTGGATTCTGTGCCTTAACTCTTTCCAAGTTAGTCAGAAGAAATATGACCAGTAATTGCCATTGAAAATTATTTTAAAATATTTAATATTACAGTTTTTATTTCAATACATTTGTTTAAACTATTAGTTATCAAGCCTATTTTGAGCTAAATGGCCAAGCCCCATTTTAAAAAAATATGAATTTTATCACTGTATGCAGTAATAACTCTGGAATGCTTCTACATATCCCCGTAATTCTGAAAGTGTTTTTTGTGACACATTGTACTTTACATTAACTGTAAATTTAGGTCAATATATTTTTAGTTTTTTTCTGTGAAAATATCTAAATTTTGTTTAAAATTTTGAAATATTAGTCATTTTTATTCTTTGACTGCTTATATCCTTAAACCAACTTGTCGCACCACACAAAAATGTAAATAAATAGCATTTTTCATATGTGTACTTTTTGTCAGCATTCACTTTCAAACCTCCTTTTATTTTGTTAGGATGTTAGAAATGTTAGATTTCTCACAAAATGCAGTGATGCACCATATTTCTTCAGAATCTACTGTTTGGCCACACAGCAGGGCTTTGAAAATAAGAGCGCTATTTGGATTTTGGAATGCAGATTTTGCAAGAATAGTTTGCAGGTAAAATTTGCAGAGTACCAAAAGTACCAAAACAGCAGAAACCCCCCCAAAGTGACCCCATTTTAGAAATTACTTCTCACAATGAATTCATATACACCACAGCATTTCATAGTCAAACATACATGGTTGAAATCATTCAGCTAGTGTCTGATACATGCTTTCTTTATCAGCCATCAGGTTCCCTTTACATCCTCTTACAGCTAAGTGAAATGGAAATAAACAAAACAGAGGAAAAATTACAAAAAAATAATAATTTGCTCAAATGGAAAAGTTCCCATTTGTCATCTTTTTAACATTTTATTTTCTGTAGATAGTTAAGATTTTTAGGCCTTTTACATTTTCTTTAAATAGTCCACGTGCTTTGTTTATTTTCTCCTTAAAATGTAAAGAATCAAGAAAAATGATGTTGCCGAAACCCAGGATCGAACCAGGGACCTTTAGATCTTCAGTCTAACGCTCTCCCATCTGAGCTATTTCGGCCAAACACAAACAGCTTTAGGAGTGCTAGACACTTGGCAAATGTCAAGCGAAACCCCTGAAAGTAGATATTTTTATTTTTGCTTTGACTGGTTTTTGCAGCATGATTTCTATTTGAAACTCCTGCTATTTTGTTGTACATATTTAATAACTTTCATTAACTCTTTGTGAATGAGTAGAAAAAAACAGCAATTTTGACAGAGTTTTTTTACATTTTCAATTTGACTCCATTCATCAGGTTCATTCAAACCCTGTGTTTGTGAGACAGGTGATGGTTGCACATAAAAGACAATGTGCATGCATAATGTTACATCAAGTTTTATTTGTTATTAAATGCAAATAATTGGAGCAAAAAAGGAGAGAACAATTTAGAGAAAATATTTTCATGATTGTTAACTTTCAATGTGAAAACATTTGTCCCAAAATGTGCTGAAACTTAGATGTCAGTATCGCATGTGCATTTCAGACTTTAAAACTATGATTACCTGCTTTTTAAGCTTTTGTTTATTAAGTATTTTTATGGTCTATTGATGAATGAGGTAATCAAATATGAAATTAGACTTACCGGCAATTCAGTTTATAGAAATCTCCCAGAACAGCCCCATAGGATGTGGAGTCTCCGCCCTAATAGGGAAAGAGAACACAAAGAGTTGAAATAGTCCCGCCCCATTGACCGCCCGCAGTATTTTTATAGTGCCAAGACAGCTAACATATGCACATAAAAACTATTTCACGGTCCTAGAGTTCTGTTTATAGACGACAAATTCAGATTCACCCCAAAGACTCCCAGGTAGTGGTAACTTTGGGATCGGATTTTTTAAGGCCCATTGCTAAGTTTGGTTTGATCCCCATCTAATCAATAATTGACTGAGAATCTGTATAGTTTCATGAAAAGGTGATGTCAGAAGTGGAATTTGAACCCACGCCTCCAAGAGAGACTGCGACCTGAACGCAGCGCCTTAGACCACTCGGCCATCCTGACTTCTTGTGGGTTCTGTGCCTTAACTCTTTCCAAGTTAGTCAGAAGAAATATGACCAGTAATTGCCATTGAAAATTATTTTAAAATATTTAATATTACAGTTTTTATTTCAATACATTTGTTTAAACTATTAGTTATCAAGCCTATTTTGAGCTAAATGGCCAAGCCCCATTTTAAAAAAATATGACTTTTATCACTGTATGCAGTAATAACTCTGGAATGCTTCTACATATCCCCGTAATTCTGAAAGTGTTTTTTGTGACACATTGTACTTTACATTAACTGTAAATTTAGGTCAATATATTTTTAGTTTTTTTCTGTGAAAATATCTAAATTTTGTTTAAAATTTTGAAATATTAGTCATTTTTATTCTTTGACTGCTTATATCCTTAAACCAACTTGTCGCACCACACAAAAATGTAAATAAATAGCATTTTTCATATGTGTACTTTTTGTCAGCATTCACTTTCAAACCTCCTTTTATTTTGTTAGGATGTTAGAAATGTTAGATTTCTCACAAAATGCAGTGATGCACCATATTTCTTCAGAATCTACTGTTTGGCCACACAGCAGGGCTTTGAAAATAAGAGCGCTATTTGGATTTTGGAATGCAGATTTTGCAAGAATAGTTTGCAGGTAAAATTTGCAGAGTACCAAAAGTACCAAAACAGCAGAAACCCCCCCAAAGTGACCCCATTATAGAAATTACTTCTCACAATGAATTCATATACACCACAGCATTTCATAGTCAAACATACATGGTTGAAATCATTCAGCTAGTGTCTGATACATGCTTTCTTTATCAGCTATCAGGTTCCCTTTAAATCCTCTTACAGCTAAGTGAAATGGAAATAAACAAAACAGAGGAAAAATTACAAAAAAATAATAATTTGCTCAAATGGAAAAGTTCCCATTTCTCATCTTTTTAACATTTTATTTTCTGTAGATAGTTAAGATTTTTAGGCCTTTTACATTTTCTTTAAATAATCAGTCCACGTGCTTTGTTTATTTTCTCCTTAAAATGTAAAGAATCAAGAAAAATGATGTTGCCGAAACCCGGGATCGAACCACGGACCTTTAGATCTTCAGTCTAACGCTCTCCCATCTGAGCTATGTCGGCCAAACACAAACAACTTTAGGAGTGCTAGACACTTGGCAAATGTCAAGCGAAACCCCTGAAAGTAGATATTTTTATTTTTGCTTTGACTGGTTTTTGCAGCATGATTTCTATTTGAAACTCCTGCTATTTTGTTGTACATATTTAATAACTTTCATTAACTCTTTGTGAATGAGTAGAAAAAAACAGCAATTTTGACAGAGTTTTTTTACATTTTCAATTTGACTCCATTCATCAGGTTCATTCAAACCCTGTGTTTGTGAGACAGGTGATGGTTGCACATAAAAGACAATGTGCATGCATAATGTTACATCAAGTTTTATTTGTTATTAAATGCAAATAATTGGAGCAAAAAAGGAGAGAACAATTTAGAGAAAATATTTTCATGATTGTTAACTTTCAATGTGAAAACATTTGTCCCAAAATGTGCTGAAACTTAGATGTCAGTATCGCATGTGCATTTCAGACTTTAAAACTATGATTACCTGCTTTTTAAGCTTTTGTTTATTAAGTATTTTTATGGTCTATTGATGAATGAGGTAATCAAATATGAAATTAGACTTACCGGCAATTCAGTTTATAGAAATCTCCCAGAACAGCCCCATAGGATGTGGAGTCTCCGCCCTAATAGGGAAAGAGAACACAAAGAGTTGAAATAGTCCCGCCCCATTGACCGCCCGCAGTATTTTTATAGTGCCAAGACAGCTAACATATGCACATAAAAACTATTTCACGGTCCTAGAGTTCTGTTTATAGACGACAAATTCAGATTCACCCCAAAGACTCCCAGGTAGTGGTAACTTTGGGATCGGATTTTTTAAGGCCCATTGCTAAGTTTGGTTTGATCCCCATCTAATCAATAATTGACTGAGAATCTGTATAGTTTCATGAAAAGGTGATGTCAGAAGTGGAATTTGAACCCACGCCTCCAAGAGAGACTGCGACCTGAACGCAGCGCCTTAGACCACTCGGCCATCCTGACTTCTTGTGGGTTCTGTGCCTTAACTCTTTCCAAGTTAGTCAGAAGAAATATGACCAGTAATTGCCATTGAAAATTATTTTAAAATATTTAATATTACAGTTTTTATTTCAATACATTTGTTTAAACTATTAGTTATCAAGCCTATTTTGAGCTAAATGGCCAAGCCCCATTTTAAAAAAATATGACTTTTATCACTGTATGCAGTAATAACTCTGGAATGCTTCTACATATCCCCGTAATTCTGAAAGTGTTTTTTGTGACACATTGTACTTTACATTAACTGTAAATTTAGGTCAATATATTTTTAGTTTTTTTCTGTGAAAATATCTAAATTTTGTTTAAAATTTTGAAATATTAGTCATTTTTATTCTTTGACTGCTTATATCCTTAAACCAACTTGTCGCACCACACAAAAATGTAAATAAATAGCATTTTTCATATGTGTACTTTTTGTCAGCATTCACTTTCAAACCTCCTTTTATTTTGTTAGGATGTTAGAAATGTTAGATTTCTCACAAAATGCAGTGATGCACCATATTTCTTCAGAATCTACTGTTTGGCCACACAGCAGGGCTTTGAAAATAAGAGCGCTATTTGGATTTTGGAATGCAGATTTTGCAAGAATAGTTTGCAGGTAAAATTTGCAGAGTACCAAAAGTACCAAAACAGCAGAAACCCCCCCAAAGTGACCCCATTATAGAAATTACTTCTCACAATGAATTCATATACACCACAGCATTTCATAGTCAAACATACATGGTTGAAATCATTCAGCTAGTGTCTGATACATGCTTTCTTTATCAGCTATCAGGTTCCCTTTAAATCCTCTTACAGCTAAGTGAAATGGAAATAAACAAAACAGAGGAAAAATTACAAAAAAATAATAATTTGCTCAAATGGAAAAGTTCCCATTTCTCATCTTTTTAACATTTTATTTTCTGTAGATAGTTAAGATTTTTAGGCCTTTTACATTTTCTTTAAATAATCAGTCCACGTGCTTTGTTTATTTTCTCCTTAAAATGTAAAGAATCAAGAAAAATGATGTTGCCGAAACCCGGGATCGAACCACGGACCTTTAGATCTTCAGTCTAACGCTCTCCCATCTGAGCTATGTCGGCCAAACACAAACAACTTTAGGAGTGCTAGACACTTGGCAAATGTCAAGCGAAACCCCTGAAAGTAGATATTTTTATTTTTGCTTTGACTGGTTTTTGCAGCATGATTTCTATTTGAAACTCCTGCTATTTTGTTGTACATATTTAATAACTTTCATTAACTCTTTGTGAATGAGTAGAAAAAAACAGCAATTTTGACAGAGATTTTTTTACATTTTCAATTTGACTCCATTCATCAGGTTCATTCAAACCCTGTGTTTGTGAGACAGGTGATGGTTGCACATAAAAGACAATGTGCATGCATAATGTTACATCAAGTTTTATTTGTTATTAAATGCAAATAATTGGAGCAAAAAAGGAGAGAACAATTTAGAGAAAATATTTTAATGATTGTTAACTTTCAATGTGAAAACATTTGTCCCAAAATGTGCTGAAACTTAGATGTCAGTATCGCATGTGCATTTCAGACTTTAAAACTATGATTACCTGCTTTTTAAGCTTTTGTTTATTAAGTATTTTTATGGTCTATTGATGAATGAGGTAATCAAATATGAAATTAGACTTACCGGCAATTCAGTTTATAGAAATCTCCCAGAACAGCCCCATAGGATGTGGAGTCTCCGCCCTAATAGGGAAAGAGAACACAAAGAGTTGAAATAGTCCCGCCCCATTGACCGCCCGCAGTATTTTTATAGTGCCAAGACAGCTAACATATGCACATAAAAACTATTTCACGGTCCTAGAGTTCTGTTTATAGACGACAAATTCAGATTCACCCCAAAGACTCCCAGGTAGTGGTAACTTTGGGATCAGGTTTTTTAAGGCCCATTGCTAAGTTTGGTTTGATCCCCATCTAATCAATAATTGACTGTAATCTGTACAGTTTCATGAAAAGGTGATGTCAGAAGTGGGATTTGAACCCACGCCTCCAAGAGAGACTGCGACCTGAACGCAGCGCCTTAGACCACTCGGCCATCCTGACTTCTTGTGGATTCTGTGCCTTAACTCTTTCCAAGTTAGTCAGAAGAAATATGACCAGTAATTGTCATTGAAAATTATTTTAAAATATTTAATATTACAGTTTTTATTTCAATACATTTGTTTAAACTATTAGTTATCAAGCCTATTTTGAGCTAAATGGCCAAGCCCCATTTTAAAAAAATATGACTTTTATCACTGTATGCAGTAATAACTCTGGAATGCTTCTACATATCCCCGTAATTCTGAAAGTGTTTTTTGTGACACATTGTACTTTACATTAACTGTAAATTTAGGTCAATATATTTTTAGTTTTTTTCTGTGAAAATATCTAAATTTTGTTTAAAATTTTGAAATATTAGTCATTTTTATTCTTTGACTGCTTATATCCTTAAACCAACTTGTCGCACCACACAAAAATGTAAATAAATAGCATTTTTCATATGTATACTTTTTGTCAGCATTCACTTTCAAACCTCCTTTTATTTTGTTAGGATGTTAGAAATGTTAGATTTCTCACAAAATGCGGTGATGCACCATATTTCTTCAGAATCTACTGTTTGGCCACACAGCAGGGCTTTGAAAATAAGAGCGCTATTTGGATTTTGGAATGCAGATTTTGCAAGAATAGTTTGCAGGTAAAATTTGCAGAGTACCAAAAGTACCAAAACAGCAGAAACCCCCCCAAAGTGACCCCATTTTAGAAATTACTTCTCACAATGAATTCATATACACCACAGCATTTCATAGTCAAACATACATGGTTGAAATCATTCAGCTAGTGTCTGATACATGCTTTCTTTATCAGCCATCAGGTTCCCTTTAAATCCTCTTACAGCTAAGTGAAATGGAAATAAACAAAACAGAGGAAAAATTACAAAAAAATAATAATTTGCTCAAATGGAAAAGTTCCCATTTCTCATCTTTTTAACATTTTATTTTCTGTAGATAGTTAAGATTTTTAGGCCTTTTACATTTTCTTTAAATAGTCCACGTGCTTTGTTTATTTTCTCCTTAAAATGTAAAGAATCAAGAAAAATGATGTTGCCGAAACCCAGGATCGAACCAGGGACCTTTAGATCTTCAGTCTAACGCTCTCCCATCTGAGCTATTTCGGCCAAACACAAACAGCTTTAGGAGTGCTAGACACTTGGCAAATGTCAAGCGAAACCCCTGAAAGTAGATATTTTTATTTTTGCTTTGACTGGTTTTTGCAGCATGATTTCTATTTGAAACTCCTGCTATTTTGTTGTACATATTTAATAACTTTCATTAACTCTTTGTGAATGAGTAGAAAAAAACAGCAATTTTGACAGAGATTTTTTTACATTTTCAATTTGACTCCATTCATCAGGTTCATTCAAACCCTGTGTTTGTGAGACAGGTGATGGTTGCACATAAAAGACAATGTGCATGCATAATGTTACATCAAGTTTTATTTGTTATTAAATGCAAATAATTGGAGCAAAAAAGGAGACAACAATTTAGAGAAAATATTTTAATGATTGTTAACTTTCAATGTGAAAACATTTGTCCCAAAATGTGCTGAAACTTAGATGTCAGTATCGCATGTGCATTTCAGACTTTAAAACTATGATTACCTGCTTTTTAAGCTTTTGTTTATTAAGTATTTTTATGGTCTATTGATGAATGAGGTAATCAAATATGAAATTAGACTTACCGGCAATTCAGTTTATAGAAATCTCCCAGAACAGCCCCATAGGATGTGGAGTCTCCGCCCTAATAGGGAAAGAGAACACAAAGAGTTGAAATAGTCCCGCCCCATTGACCGCCGGCAGTATTTTTATAGTGCCAAGACAGCTAACATATGCACATAAAAACTATTTCACGGTCCTAGAGTTCCATTTATAGACGACAATTTCAGATTCACCCCAAAGACTCCCAGGTAGTGGTAACTTTGGGATCGGATTTTTTAAGGCCCATTGCTAAGTTTGGTTTGATCCCCATCTAATCAATAATTGACTGAGAATCTGTATAGTTTCATGAAAAGGTGATGTCAGAAGTGGGATTTGAACCCACGCCTCCAAGAGAGACTGCGACCTGAACGCAGCGCCTTAGACCACTCGGCCATCCTGACTTCTTGTGGATTCTGTGCCTTAACTCTTTCCAAGTTAGTCAGAAGAAATATGACCAGTAATTGTCATTGAAAATTATTTTAAAATATTTAATATTACAGTTTTTATTTCAATACATTTGTTTAAACTATTAGTTATCAAGCCTATTTTGAGCTAAATGGCCAAGCCCCATTTTAAAAAAATATGACTTTTATCACTGTATGCAGTAATAACTCTGGAATGCTTCTACATATCCCCGTAATTCTGAAAGTGTTTTTTGTGACACATTGTACTTTACATTAACTGTAAATTTAGGTCAATATATTTTTAGTTTTTTTCTGTGAAAATATCTAAATTTTGTTTAAAATTTTGAAATATTAGTCATTTTTATTCTTTGACTGCTTATATCCTTAAACCAACTTGTCGCACCACACAAAAATGTAAATAAATAGCATTTGTCATATGTGTACTTTTTGTCAGCATTCACTTTCAAACCTCCTTTTATTTTGTTAGGATGTTAGAAATGTTAGATTTCTCACAAAATGCGGTGATGCACCATATTTCTTCAGAATCTACTGTTTGGCCACACAGCAGGGCTTTGAAAATAAGAGCGCTATTTGGATTTTGGAATGCAGATTTTGCAAGAATAGTTTGCAGGTAAAATTTGCAGAGTACCAAAAGTACCAAAACAGCAGAAACCCCCCCAAAGTGACCCCATTTTAGAAATTACTTCTCACAATGAATTCATATACACCACAGCATTTCATAGTCAAACATACATGGTTGAAATCATTCAGCTAGTGTCTGATACATGCTTTCTTTATCGGCTATCAGGTTCCCTTTAAATCCTCTTACAGCTAAGTGAAATGGAAATAAACAAAACAGAGGAAAAATAACAAAAAAATAATAATTTGCTCAAATGGAAAAGTTCCCATTTCTCATCTTTTTAACATTTTATTTTCTGTAGATAGTTAAGATTTTTAGGCCTTTTACATTTTCTTTAAATAATCAGTCCACGTGCTTTGTTTATTTTCTCCTTAAAATGTAAAGAATCAAGAAAAATGATGTTGCCGAAACCCGGGATCGAACCAGGGACCTTTAGATCTTCAGTCTAACGCTCTCCCATCTGAGCTATTTCGGCCAAACACAAACAGCTTTAGGAGTGCTAGACACTTGGCAAATGTCAAGCGAAACCCCTGAAAGTAGATATTTTTATTTTTGCTTTGACTGGTTTTTGCAGCATGATTTCTATTTGAAACTCCTGCTATTTTGTTGTACATATTTAATAACTTTCATTAACTCTTTGTGAATGAGTAGAAAAAAACAGCAATTTTGACAGAGATTTTTTTACATTTTCAATTTGACTCCATTCATCAGGTTCATTCAAACCCTGTGTTTGTGAGACAGGTGATGGTTGCACATAAAAGACAATGTGCATGCATAATGTTACATCAAGTTTTATTTGTTATTAAATGCAAATAATTGGAGCAAAAAAGGAGACAACAATTTAGAGAAAATATTTTAATGATTGTTAACTTTCAATGTGAAAACATTTGTCCCAAAATGTGCTGAAACTTAGATGTCAGTATCGCATGTGCATTTCAGACTTTAAAACTATGATTAC
This sequence comes from Ranitomeya variabilis, assembly GCF_051348905.1. NCBI lineage: Eukaryota > Metazoa > Chordata > Amphibia > Anura > Dendrobatidae > Ranitomeya > Ranitomeya variabilis. The sequence continues at coordinate 316,416,308 of NC_135235.1, forward strand.
CTGCTTTTTAAGCTTTTGTTTATTAAGTATTTTTATGGTCTATTGATGAATGAGGTAATCAAATATGAAATTAGACTTACCGGCAATTCAGTTTATAGAAATCTCCCAGAACAGCCCCATAGGATGTGGAGTCTCCGCCCTAATAGGGAAAGAGAACACAAAGAGTTGAAATAGTCCCGCCCCATTGACCGCCGGCAGTATTTTTATAGTGCCAAGACAGCTAACATATGCACATAAAAACTATTTCACGGTCCTAGAGTTCCATTTATAGACGACAATTTCAGATTCACCCCAAAGACTCCCAGGTAGTGGTAACTTTGGGATCGGATTTTTTAAGGCCCATTGCTAAGTTTGGTTTGATCCCCATCTAATCAATAATTGACTGAGAATCTGTATAGTTTCATGAAAAGGTGATGTCAGAAGTGGGATTTGAACCCACGCCTCCAAGAGAGACTGCGACCTGAACGCAGCGCCTTAGACCACTCGGCCATCCTGACTTCTTGTGGATTCTGTGCCTTAACTCTTTCCAAGTTAGTCAGAAGAAATATGACCAGTAATTGTCATTGAAAATTATTTTAAAATATTTAATATTACAGTTTTTATTTCAATACATTTGTTTAAACTATTAGTTATCAAGCCTATTTTGAGCTAAATGGCCAAGCCCCATTTTAAAAAAATATGACTTTTATCACTGTATGCAGTAATAACTCTGGAATGCTTCTACATATCCCCGTAATTCTGAAAGTGTTTTTTGTGACACATTGTACTTTACATTAACTGTAAATTTAGGTCAATATATTTTTAGTTTTTTTCTGTGAAAATATCTAAATTTTGTTTAAAATTTTGAAATATTAGTCATTTTTATTCTTTGACTGCTTATATCCTTAAACCAACTTGTCGCACCACACAAAAATGTAAATAAATAGCATTTTTCATATGTGTACTTTTTGTCAGCATTCACTTTCAAACCTCCTTTTATTTTGTTAGGATGTTAGAAATGTTAGATTTCTCACAAAATGCGGTGATGCACCATATTTCTTCAGAATCTACTGTTTGGCCACACAGCAGGGCTTTGAAAATAAGAGCGCTATTTGGATTTTGGAATGCAGATTTTGCAAGAATAGTTTGCAGGTAAAATTTGCAGAGTACCAAAAGTACCAAAACAGCAGAAACCCCCCCAAAGTGACCCCATTTTAGAAATTACTTCTCACAATGAATTCATATACACCACAGCATTTCATAGTCAAACATACATGGTTGAAATCATTCAGCTAGTGTCTGATACATGCTTTCTTTATCGGCTATCAGGTTCCCTTTAAATCCTCTTACAGCTAAGTGAAATGGAAATAAACAAAACAGAGGAAAAATTACAAAAAAATAATAATTTGCTCAAATGGAAAAGTTCCCATTTCTCATCTTTTTAACATTTTATTTTCTGTAGATAGTTAAGATTTTTAGGCCTTTTACATTTTCTTTAAATAATCAGTCCACGTGCTTTGTTTATTTTCTCCTTAAAATGTAAAGAATCAAGAAAAATGATGTTGCCGAAACCCGGGATCGAACCAGGGACCTTTAGATCTTCAGTCTAACGCTCTCCCATCTGAGCTATTTCGGCCAAACACAAACAACTTTAGGAGTGCTAGACACTTGGCAAATGTCAAGCGAAACCCCTGAAAGTAGATATTTTTATTTTTGCTTTGACTGGTTTTTGCAGCATGATTTCTATTTGAAACTCCTGCTATTTTGTTGTACATATTTAATAACTTTCATTAACTCTTTGTGAATGAGTAGAAAAAAACAGCAATTTTGACAGAGATTTTTTTACATTTTCAATTTGACTCCATTCATCAGGTTCATTCAAACCCTGTGTTTGTGAGACAGGTGATGGTTGCACATAAAAGACAATGTGCATGCATAATGTTACATCAAGTTTTATTTGCTATTAAATGCAAATAATTGGAGCAAAAAAGGAGACAACAATTTAGAGAAAATATTTTAATGATTGTTAACTTTCAATGTGAAAACATTTGTCCCAAAATGTGCTGAAACTTAGATGTCAGTATCGCATGTGCATTTCAGACTTTAAAACTATGATTACCTGCTTTTTAAGCTTTTGTTTATTAAGTATTTTTATGGTCTATTGATGAATGAGGTAATCAAATATGAAATTAGACTTACCGGCAATTCAGTTTATAGAAATCTCCCAGAACAGCCCCATAGGATGTGGAGTCTACGCCCTAATAGGGAAAGAGAACACAAAGAGTTGAAATAGTCCCGCCCCATTGACCGCCGGCAGTATTTTTATAGTGCCAAGACAGCTAACATATGCACATAAAAACTATTTCACTGTCCTAGAGTTCCATTTATAGACGACAATTTCAGATTCACCCCAAAGACTCCCAGGTAGTGGTAACTTTGGGATCGGATTTTTTAAGGCCCATTGCTAAGTTTGGTTTGATCCCCATCTAATCAATAATTGACTGAGAATCTGTATAGTTTCATGAAAAGGTGATGTCAGAAGTGGGATTTGAACCCACGCCTCCAAGAGAGACTGCGACCTGAACGCAGCGCCTTAGACCACTCGGCCATCCTGACTTCTTGTGGATTCTGTGCCTTAACTCTTTCCAAGTTAGTCAGAAGAAATATGACCAGTAATTGTCATTGAAAATTATTTTAAAATATTTAATATTACAGTTTTTATTTCAATACATTTGTTTAAACTATTAGTTATCAAGCCTATTTTGAGCTAAATGGCCAAGCCCCATTTTAAAAAAATATGACTTTTATCACTGTATGCAGTAATAACTCTGGAATGCTTCTACATATCCCCGTAATTCTGAAAGTGTTTTTTGTGACACATTGTACTTTACATTAACTGTAAATTTAGGTCAATATATTTTTAGTTTTTTTCTGTGAAAATATCTAAATTTTGTTTAAAATTTTGAAATATTAGTCATTTTTATTCTTTGACTGCTTATATCCTTAAACCAACTTGTCGCACCACACAAAAATGTAAATAAATAGCATTTTTCATATGTGTACTTTTTGTCAGCATTCACTTTCAAACCTCCTTTTATTTTGTTAGGATGTTAGAAATGTTAGATTTCTCACAAAATGCGGTGATGCACCATATTTCTTCAGAATCTACTGTTTGGCCACACAGCAGGGCTTTGAAAATAAGAGCGCTATTTGGATTTTGGAATGCAGATTTTGCAAGAATAGTTTGCAGGTAAAATTTGCAGAGTACCAAAAGTACCAAAACAGCAGAAACCCCCCCAAAGTGACCCCATTTTAGAAATTACTTCTCACAATGAATTCATATACACCACAGCATTTCATAGTCAAACATACATGGTTGAAATCATTCAGCTAGTGTCTGATACATGCTTTCTTTATCGGCTATCAGGTTCCCTTTAAATCCTCTTACAGCTAAGTGAAATGGAAATAAACAAAACAGAGGAAAAATTACAAAAAAATAATAATTTGCTCAAATGGAAAAGTTCCCATTTCTCATCTTTTTAACATTTTATTTTCTGTAGATAGTTAAGATTTTTAGGCCTTTTACATTTTCTTTAAATAATCAGTCCACGTGCTTTGTTTATTTTCTCCTTAAAATGTAAAGAATCAAGAAAAATGATGTTGCCGAAACCCGGGATCGAACCAGAGACCTTTAGATCTTCAGTCTAACGCTCTCCCATCTGAGCTATTTCGGCCAAACACAAACAACTTTAGGAGTGCTAGACACTTGGCAAATGTCAAGCGAAACCCCTGAAAGTAGATATTTTTATTTTTGCTTTGACTGGTTTTTGCAGCATGATTTCTATTTGAAACTCCTGCTATTTTGTTGTACATATTTAATAACTTTCATTAACTCTTTGTGAATGAGTAGAAAAAAACAGCAATTTTGACAGAGATTTTTTTACATTTTCAATTTGACTCCATTCATCAGGTTCATTCAAACCCTGTGTTTGTGAGACAGGTGATGGTTGCACATAAAAGACAATGTGCATGCATAATGTTACATCAAGTTTTATTTGCTATTAAATGCAAATAATTGGAGCAAAAAAGGAGACAACAATTTAGAGAAAATATTTTAATGATTGTTAACTTTCAATGTGAAAACATTTGTCCCAAAATGTGCTGAAACTTAGATGTCAGTATCGCATGTGCATTTCAGACTTTAAAACTATGATTACCTGCTTTTTAAGCTTTTGTTTATTAAGTATTTTTATGGTCTATTGATGAATGAGGTAATCAAATATGAAATTAGACTTACCGGCAATTCAGTTTATAGAAATCTCCCAGAACAGCCCCATAGGATGTGGAGTCTCCACCCTAATAGGGAAAGAGAACACAAAGAGTTGAAATAGTCCCGCCCCATTGACCGCCGGCAGTATTTTTATAGTGCCAAGACAGCTAACATATGCACATAAAAACTATTTCACGGTCCTAGAGTTCCATTTATAGACGACAATTTCAGATTCACCCCAAAGACTCCCAGGTAGTGGTAACTTTGGGATTGGATTTTTTAAGGCCCACTGCTAAGTTTGGTTTGATCCCCATCTAATCAATAATTGACTGAGAATCTGTATAGTTTCATGAAAAGGTGATGTCAGAAGTGGGATTTGAACCCACGCCTCCAAGAGAGACTGCGACCTGAACGCAGCGCCTTAGACCACTCGGCCATCCTGACTTCTTGTGGATTCTGTGCCTTAACTCTTTCCAAGTTAGTCAGAAGAAATATGACCAGTAATTGTCATTGAAAATTATTTTAAAATATTTAATATTACAGTTTTTATTTCAATACATTTGTTTAAACTATTAGTTATCAAGCCTATTTTGAGCTAAATGGCCAAGCCCCATTTTAAAAAAATATGACTTTTATCACTGTATGCAGTAATAACTCTGGAATGCTTCTACATATCCCCGTAATTCTGAAAGTGTTTTTTGTGACACATTGTACTTTACATTAACTGTAAATTTAGGTCAATATATTTTTAGTTTTTTTCTGTGAAAATATCTAAATTTTGTTTAAAATTTTGAAATATTAGTCATTTTTATTCTTTGACTGCTTATATCCTTAAACCAACTTGTCGCACCACACAAAAATGTAAATAAATAGCATTTTTCATATGTGTACTTTTTGTCAGCATTCACTTTCAAACCTCCTTTTATTTTGTTAGGATGTTAGAAATGTTAGATTTCTCACAAAATGCGGTGATGCACCATATTTCTTCAGAATCTACTGTTTGGCCACACAGCAGGGCTTTGAAAATAAGAGCGCTATTTGGATTTTGGAATGCAGATTTTGCAAGAATAGTTTGCAGGTAAAATTTGCAGAGTACCAAAAGTACCAAAACAGCAGAAACCCCCCCAAAGTGACCCCATTTTAGAAATTACTTCTCACAATGAATTCATATACACCACAGCATTTCATAGTCAAACATACATGGTTGAAATCATTCAGCTAGTGTCTGATACATGCTTTCTTTATCGGCTATCAGGTTCCCTTTAAATCCTCTTACAGCTAAGTGAAATGGAAATAAACAAAACAGAGGAAAAATTACAAAAAAATAATTTGCTCAAATGGAAAAGTTCCCATTTCTCATCTTTTTAACATTTTATTTTCTGTAGATAGTTAAGATTTTTAGGCCTTTTACATTTTCTTTAAATAATCAGTCCACGTGCTTTGTTTATTTTCTCCTTAAAATGTAAAGAATCAAGAAAAATGATGTTGCCGAAACCCGGGATCGAACCAGGGACCTTTAGATCTTCAGTCTAACGCTCTCCCATCTGAGCTATTTCGGCCAAACACAAACAGCTTTAGGAGTGCTAGACACTTGGCAAATGTCAAGCGAAACCCCTGAAAGTAGATATTTTTATTTTTGCTTTGACTGGTTTTTGCAGCATGATTTCTATTTGAAACTCCTGCTATTTTGTTGTACATATTTAATAACTTTCATTAACTCTTTGTAAATGAGTAGAAAAAAACAGCAATTTTGACAGAGATTTTTTTACATTTTCAATTTGACTCCATTCATCAGGTTCATTCAAACCCTGTGTTTGTGAGACAGGTGATGGTTGCACATAAAAGACAATGTGCATGCATAATGTTACATCAAGTTTTATTTGTTATTAAATGCAAATAATTGGAGCAAAAAAGGAGACAACAATTTAGAGAAAATATTTTAATGATTGTTAACTTTCAATGTGAAAACATTTGTCCCAAAATGTGCTGAAACTTAGATGTCAGTATCGCATGTGCATTTCAGACTTTAAAACTATGATTACCTGCTTTTTAAGCTTTTGTTTATTAAGTATTTTTATGGTCTATTGATGAATGAGGTAATCAAATATGAAATTAGACTTACCGGCAATTCAGTTTATAGAAATCTCCCAGAACAGCCCCATAGGATGTGGAGTCTCCGCCCTAATAGGGAAAGAGAACACAAAGAGTTGAAATAGTCCCGCCCCATTGACCGCCGGCAGTATTTTTATAGTGCCAAGACAGCTAACATATGCACATAAAAACTATTTCACGGTCCTAGAGTTCCATTTATAGACGACAATTTCAGATTCACCCCAAAGACTCCCAGGTAGTGGTAACTTTGGGATTGGATTTTTTAAGGCCCATTGCTAAGTTTGGTTTGATCCCCATCTAATCAATAATTGACTGAGAATCTGTATAGTTTCATGAAAAGGTGATGTCAGAAGTGGGATTTGAACCCACGCCTCCAAGAGAGACTGCGACATGAACGCAGCGCCTTAGACCACTCGGCCATCCTGACTTCTTGTGGATTCTGTGCCTTAACTCTTTCCAAGTTAGTCAGAAGAAATATGACCAGTAATTGTCATTGAAAATTATTTTAAAATATTTAATATTACAGTTTTTATTTCAATACATTTGTTTAAACTATTAGTTATCAAGCCTATTTTGAGCTAAATGGCCAAGCCCCATTTTAAAAAAATATGACTTTTATCACTGTATGCAGTAATAACTCTGGAATGCTTCTACATATCCCCGTAATTCTGAAAGTGTTTTTTGTGACACATTGTACTTTACATTAACTGTAAATTTAGGTCAATATATTTTTAGTTTTTTTCTGTGAAAATATCTAAATTTTGTTTAAAATTTTGAAATATTAGTCATTTTTATTCTTTGACTGCTTATATCCTTAAACCAACTTGTCGCACCACACAAAAATGTAAATAAATAGCATTTTTCATATGTGTACTTTTTGTCAGCATTCACTTTCAAACCTCCTTTTATTTTGTTAGGATGTTAGAAATGTTAGATTTCTCACAAAATGCGGTGATGCACCATATTTCTTCAGAATCTACTGTTTGGCCACACAGCAGGGCTTTGAAAATAAGAGCGCTATTTGGATTTTGGAATGCAGATTTTGCAAGAATAGTTTGCAGGTAAAATTTGCAGAGTACCAAAAGTACCAAAACAGCAGAAACCCCCCCAAAGTGACCCCATTTTAGAAATTACTTCTCACAATGAATTCATATACACCACAGCATTTCATAGTCAAACATACATGGTTGAAATCATTCAGCTAGTGTCTGATACATGCTTTCTTTATCGGCTATCAGGTTCCCTTTAAATCCTCTTACAGCTAAGTGAAATGGAAATAAACAAAACAGAGGAAAAATTACAAAAAAATAATAATTTGCTCAAATGGAAAAGTTCCCATTTCTCATCTTTTTAACATTTTATTTTCTGTAGATAGTTAAGATTTTTAGGCCTTTTACATTTTCTTTAAATAATCAGTCCACGTGCTTTGTTTATTTTCTCCTTAAAATGTAAAGAATCAAGAAAAATGATGTTGCCGAAACCCAGGATCGAACCAGGGACCTTTAGATCTTCAGTCTAACGCTCTCCCATCTGAGCTATTTCGGCCAAACACAAACAGATTTAGGAGTGCTAGACACTTGGCAAATGTCAAGCGAAACCCCTGAAAGTAGATATTTTTATTTTTGCTTTGACTGGTTTTTGCAGCATGATTTCTATTTGAAACTCCTGCTATTTTGTTGTACATATTTAATAACTTTCATTAACTCTTTGTGAATGAGTAGAAAAAAACAGCAATTTTGACAGAGATTTTTTTACATTTTCAATTTGACTCCATTCATCAGGTTCATTCAAACCCTGTGTTTGTGAGACAGGTGATGGTTGCACATAAAAGACAATGTGCATGCATAATGTTACATCAAGTTTTATTTGTTATTAAATGCAAATAATTGGAGCAAAAAAGGAGACAACAATTTAGAGAAAATATTTTAATGATTGTTAACTTTCAATGTGAAAACATTTGTCCCAAAATGTGCTGAAACTTAGATGTCAGTATCGCATGTGCATTTCAGACTTTAAAACTATGATTACCTGCTTTTTAAGCTTTTGTTTATTAAGTATTTTTATGGTCTATTGATGAATGAGGTAATCAAATATGAAATTAGACTTACCGGCAATTCAGTTTATAGAAATCTCCCAGAACAGCCCCATAGGATGTGGAGTCTCCGCCCTAATAGGGAAAGAGAACACAAAGAGTTGAAATAGTCCCGCCCCATTGACCGCCGGCAGTATTTTTATAGTGCCAAGACAGCTAACATATGCACATAAAAACTATTTCATGGTCCTAGAGTTCCGTTTATAGACGACAATTTCAGATTCACCCCAAAGACTCCCAGGTAGTGGTAACTTTGGGATCGGATTTTTTAAGGCCCATTGCTAAGTTTAGTTTGATCCCCATCTAATCAATAATTGACTGAGAATATGTACAGTTTCATGAAAAGGTGATGTCAGAAGTGGCCTTTTACATTTTCTTTAAATAATCAGTCCACGTGCTTTGTTTATTTTCTCCTTAAAATGTAAAGAATCAAGAAAAATGATGTTGCCGAAACCCGGGATCGAACCAGGGACCTTTAGATCTTCAGTCTAACGTTCTCCCATCTGAGCTATTTCGGCCAAACACAAACAACTTTAGGAGTGCTAGACACTTGGCAAATGTCAAGCGAAACCCCTGAAAGTAGATATTTTTATTTTTGCTTTGACTGGTTTTTGCAGCATGATTTCTATTTGAAACTCCTGCTATTTTGTTGTACATATTTAATAACTTTCATTAACTCTTTGTGAATGAGTAGAAAAAAACAGCAATTTTGACAGAGATTTTTTTACATTTTCAATTTGACTCCATTCATCAGGTTCATTCAAACCCTGTGTTTGTGAGACAGGTGATGGTTGCACATAAAAGACAATGTGCATGCATAATGTTACATCAAGTTTTATTTGTTATTAAATGCAAATAATTGGAGCAAAAAAGGAGACAACAATTTAGAGAAAATATTTTAATGATTGTTAACTTTCAATGTGAAAACATTTGTCCCAAAATGTGCTGAAACTTAGATGTCAGTATCGCATGTGCATTTCAGACTTTAAAACTATGATTACCTGCTTTTTAAGCTTTTGTTTATTAAGTATTTTTATGGTCTATTGATGAATGAGGTAATCAAATATGAAATTAGACTTACCGGCAATTCAGTTTATAGAAATCTCCCAGAACAGCCCCATAGGATGTGGAGTCTCCGCCCTAATAGGGAAAGAGAACACAAAGAGTTGAAATAGTCCCGCCCCATTGACCGCCGGCAGTATTTTTATAGTGCCAAGACAGCTAACATATGCACATAAAAACTATTTCACGGTCCTAGAGTTCCATTTATAGACGACAATTTCAGATTCACCCCAAAGACTCCCAGGTAGTGGTAACTTTGGGATCGGATTTTTTAAGGCCCATTGCTAAGTTTGGTTTGATCCCCATCTAATCAATAATTGACTGAGAATCTGTATAGTTTCATGAAAAGGTGATGTCAGAAGTGGGATTTGAACCCACGCCTCCAAGAGAGACTGCGACCTGAACGCAGCGCCTTAGACCACTCGGCCATCCTGACTTCTTGTGGATTCTGTGCCTTAACTCTTTCCAAGTTAGTCAGAAGAAATATGACCAGTAATTGTCATTGAAAATTATTTTAAAATATTTAATATTACAGTTTTTATTTCAATACATTTGTTTAAACTATTAGTTATCAAGCCTATTTTGAGCTAAATGGCCAAGCCCCATTTTAAAAAAATATGACTTTTATCACTGTATGCAGTAATAACTCTGGAATGCTTCTACATATCCCCGTAATTCTGAAAGTGTTTTTTGTGACACATTGTACTTTACATTAACTGTAAATTTAGGTCAATATATTTTTAGTTTTTTTCTGTGAAAATATCTAAATTTTGTTTAAAATTTTGAAATATTAGTCATTTTTATTCTTTGACTGCTTATATCCTTAAACCAACTTGTCGCACCACACAAAAATGTAAATAAATAGCATTTTTCATATGTGTACTTTTTGTCAGCATTCACTTTCAAACCTCCTTTTATTTTGTTAGGATGTTAGAAATGTTAGATTTCTCACAAAATGCGGTGATGCACCATATTTCTTCAGAATCTACTGTTTGGCCACACAGCAGGGCTTTGAAAATAAGAGCGCTATTTGGATTTTGGAATGCAGATTTTGCAAGAATAGTTTGCAGGTAAAATTTGCAGAGTACCAAAAGTACCAAAACAGCAGAAACCCCCCCAAAGTGACCCCATTTTAGAAATTACTTCTCACAATGAATTCATATACACCACAGCATTTCATAGTCAAACATACATGGTTGAAATCATTCAGCTAGTGTCTGATACATGCTTTCTTTATCGGCTATCAGGTTCCCTTTAAATCCTCTTACAGCTAAGTGAAATGGAAATAAACAAAACAGAGGAAAAATTACAAAAAAATAATAATTTGCTCAAATGGAAAAGTTCCCATTTCTCATCTTTTTAACATTTTATTTTCTGTAGATAGTTAAGATTTTTAGGCCTTTTACATTTTCTTTAAATAATCAGTCCACGTGCTTTGTTTATTTTCTCCTTAAAATGTAAAGAATCAAGAAAAATGATGTTGCCGAAACCCGGGATCGAACCAGGGACCTTTAGATCTTCAGTCTAACGCTCTCCCATCTGAGCTATTTCGGCCAAACACAAACAACTTTAGGAGTGCTAGACACTTGGCAAATGTCAAGCGAAACCCCTGAAAGTAGATATTTTTATTTTTGCTTTGACTGGTTTTTGCAGCATGATTTCTATTTGAAACTCCTGCTATTTTGTTGTACATATTTAATAACTTTCATTAACTCTTTGTGAATGAGTAGAAAAAAACAGCAATTTTGACAGAGATTTTTTTACATTTTCAATTTGACTCCATTCATCAGGTTCATTCAAACCCTGTGTTTGTGAGACAGGTGATGGTTGCACATAAAAGACAATGTGCATGCATAATGTTACATCAAGTTTTATTTGCTATTAAATGCAAATAATTGGAGCAAAAAAGGAGACAACAATTTAGAGAAAATATTTTAATGATTGTTAACTTTCAATGTGAAAACATTTGTCCCAAAATGTGCTGAAACTTAGATGTCAGTATCGCATGTGCATTTCAGACTTTAAAACTATGATTACCTGCTTTTTAAGCTTTTGTTTATTAAGTATTTTTATGGTCTATTGATGAATGAGGTAATCAAATATGAAATTAGACTTACCGGCAATTCAGTTTATAGAAATCTCCCAGAACAGCCCCATAGGATGTGGAGTCTACGCCCTAATAGGGAAAGAGAACACAAAGAGTTGAAATAGTCCCGCCCCATTGACCGCCGGCAGTATTTTTATAGTGCCAAGACAGCTAACATATGCACATAAAAACTATTTCACTGTCCTAGAGTTCCATTTATAGACGACAATTTCAGATTCACCCCAAAGACTCCCAGGTAGTGGTAACTTTGGGATCGGATTTTTTAAGGCCCATTGCTAAGTTTGGTTTGATCCCCATCTAATCAATAATTGACTGAGAATCTGTATAGTTTCATGAAAAGGTGATGTCAGAAGTGGGATTTGAACCCACGCCTCCAAGAGAGACTGCGACCTGAACGCAGCGCCTTAGACCACTCGGCCATCCTGACTTCTTGTGGATTCTGTGCCTTAACTCTTTCCAAGTTAGTCAGAAGAAATATGACCAGTAATTGTCATTGAAAATTATTTTAAAATATTTAATATTACAGTTTTTATTTCAATACATTTGTTTAAACTATTAGTTATCAAGCCTATTTTGAGCTAAATGGCCAAGCCCCATTTTAAAAAAATATGACTTTTATCACTGTATGCAGTAATAACTCTGGAATGCTTCTACATATCCCCGTAATTCTGAAAGTGTTTTTTGTGACACATTGTACTTTACATTAACTGTAAATTTAGGTCAATATATTTTTAGTTTTTTTCTGTGAAAATATCTAAATTTTGTTTAAAATTTTGAAATATTAGTCATTTTTATTCTTTGACTGCTTATATCCTTAAACCAACTTGTCGCACCACACAAAAATGTAAATAAATAGCATTTTTCATATGTGTACTTTTTGTCAGCATTCACTTTCAAACCTCCTTTTATTTTGTTAGGATGTTAGAAATGTTAGATTTCTCACAAAATGCGGTGATGCACCATATTTCTTCAGAATCTACTGTTTGGCCACACAGCAGGGCTTTGAAAATAAGAGCGCTATTTGGATTTTGGAATGCAGATTTTGCAAGAATAGTTTGCAGGTAAAATTTGCAGAGTACCAAAAGTACCAAAACAGCAGAAACCCCCCCAAAGTGACCCCATTTTAGAAATTACTTCTCACAATGAATTCATATACACCACAGCATTTCATAGTCAAACATACATGGTTGAAATCATTCAGCTAGTGTCTGATACATGCTTTCTTTATCGGCTATCAGGTTCCCTTTAAATCCTCTTACAGCTAAGTGAAATGGAAATAAACAAAACAGAGGAAAAATTACAAAAAAATAATAATTTGCTCAAATGGAAAAGTTCCCATTTCTCATCTTTTTAACATTTTATTTTCTGTAGATAGTTAAGATTTTTAGGCCTTTTACATTTTCTTTAAATAATCAGTCCACGTGCTTTGTTTATTTTCTCCTTAAAATGTAAAGAATCAAGAAAAATGATGTTGCCGAAACCCGGGATCGAACCAGAGACCTTTAGATCTTCAGTCTAACGCTCTCCCATCTGAGCTATTTCGGCCAAACACAAACAACTTTAGGAGTGCTAGACACTTGGCAAATGTCAAGCGAAACCCCTGAAAGTAGATATTTTTATTTTTGCTTTGACTGGTTTTTGCAGCATGATTTCTATTTGAAACTCCTGCTATTTTGTTGTACATATTTAATAACTTTCATTAACTCTTTGTGAATGAGTAGAAAAAAACAGCAATTTTGACAGAGATTTTTTTACATTTTCAATTTGACTCCATTCATCAGGTTCATTCAAACCCTGTGTTTGTGAGACAGGTGATGGTTGCACATAAAAGACAATGTGCATGCATAATGTTACATCAAGTTTTATTTGCTATTAAATGCAAATAATTGGAGCAAAAAAGGAGACAACAATTTAGAGAAAATATTTTAATGATTGTTAACTTTCAATGTGAAAACATTTGTCCCAAAATGTGCTGAAACTTAGATGTCAGTATCGCATGTGCATTTCAGACTTTAAAACTATGATTACCTGCTTTTTAAGCTTTTGTTTATTAAGTATTTTTATGGTCTATTGATGAATGAGGTAATCAAATATGAAATTAGACTTACCGGCAATTCAGTTTATAGAAATCTCCCAGAACAGCCCCATAGGATGTGGAGTCTCCACCCTAATAGGGAAAGAGAACACAAAGAGTTGAAATAGTCCCGCCCCATTGACCGCCGGCAGTATTTTTATAGTGCCAAGACAGCTAACATATGCACATAAAAACTATTTCACGGTCCTAGAGTTCCATTTATAGACGACAATTTCAGATTCACCCCAAAGACTCCCAGGTAGTGGTAACTTTGGGATTGGATTTTTTAAGGCCCACTGCTAAGTTTGGTTTGATCCCCATCTAATCAATAATTGACTGAGAATCTGTATAGTTTCATGAAAAGGTGATGTCAGAAGTGGGATTTGAACCCACGCCTCCAAGAGAGACTGCGACCTGAACGCAGCGCCTTAGACCACTCGGCCATCCTGACTTCTTGTGGATTCTGTGCCTTAACTCTTTCCAAGTTAGTCAGAAGAAATATGACCAGTAATTGTCATTGAAAATTATTTTAAAATATTTAATATTACAGTTTTTATTTCAATACATTTGTTTAAACTATTAGTTATCAAGCCTATTTTGAGCTAAATGGCCAAGCCCCATTTTAAAAAAATATGACTTTTATCACTGTATGCAGTAATAACTCTGGAATGCTTCTACATATCCCCGTAATTCTGAAAGTGTTTTTTGTGACACATTGTACTTTACATTAACTGTAAATTTAGGTCAATATATTTTTAGTTTTTTTCTGTGAAAATATCTAAATTTTGTTTAAAATTTTGAAATATTAGTCATTTTTATTCTTTGACTGCTTATATCCTTAAACCAACTTGTCGCACCACACAAAAATGTAAATAAATAGCATTTTTCATATGTGTACTTTTTGTCAGCATTCACTTTCAAACCTCCTTTTATTTTGTTAGGATGTTAGAAATGTTAGATTTCTCACAAAATGCGGTGATGCACCATATTTCTTCAGAATCTACTGTTTGGCCACACAGCAGGGCTTTGAAAATAAGAGCGCTATTTGGATTTTGGAATGCAGATTTTGCAAGAATAGTTTGCAGGTAAAATTTGCAGAGTACCAAAAGTACCAAAACAGCAGAAACCCCCCCAAAGTGACCCCATTTTAGAAATTACTTCTCACAATGAATTCATATACACCACAGCATTTCATAGTCAAACATACATGGTTGAAATCATTCAGCTAGTGTCTGATACATGCTTTCTTTATCGGCTATCAGGTTCCCTTTAAATCCTCTTACAGCTAAGTGAAATGGAAATAAACAAAACAGAGGAAAAATTACAAAAAAATAATTTGCTCAAATGGAAAAGTTCCCATTTCTCATCTTTTTAACATTTTATTTTCTGTAGATAGTTAAGATTTTTAGGCCTTTTACATTTTCTTTAAATAATCAGTCCACGTGCTTTGTTTATTTTCTCCTTAAAATGTAAAGAATCAAGAAAAATGATGTTGCCGAAACCCGGGATCGAACCAGGGACCTTTAGATCTTCAGTCTAACGCTCTCCCATCTGAGCTATTTCGGCCAAACACAAACAGCTTTAGGAGTGCTAGACACTTGGCAAATGTCAAGCGAAACCCCTGAAAGTAGATATTTTTATTTTTGCTTTGACTGGTTTTTGCAGCATGATTTCTATTTGAAACTCCTGCTATTTTGTTGTACATATTTAATAACTTTCATTAACTCTTTGTAAATGAGTAGAAAAAAACAGCAATTTTGACAGAGATTTTTTTACATTTTCAATTTGACTCCATTCATCAGGTTCATTCAAACCCTGTGTTTGTGAGACAGGTGATGGTTGCACATAAAAGACAATGTGCATGCATAATGTTACATCAAGTTTTATTTGTTATTAAATGCAAATAATTGGAGCAAAAAAGGAGACAACAATTTAGAGAAAATATTTTAATGATTGTTAACTTTCAATGTGAAAACATTTGTCCCAAAATGTGCTGAAACTTAGATGTCAGTATCGCATGTGCATTTCAGACTTTAAAACTATGATTACCTGCTTTTTAAGCTTTTGTTTATTAAGTATTTTTATGGTCTATTGATGAATGAGGTAATCAAATATGAAATTAGACTTACCGGCAATTCAGTTTATAGAAATCTCCCAGAACAGCCCCATAGGATGTGGAGTCTCCGCCCTAATAGGGAAAGAGAACACAAAGAGTTGAAATAGTCCCGCCCCATTGACCGCCGGCAGTATTTTTATAGTGCCAAGACAGCTAACATATGCACATAAAAACTATTTCACGGTCCTAGAGTTCCATTTATAGACGACAATTTCAGATTCACCCCAAAGACTCCCAGGTAGTGGTAACTTTGGGATTGGATTTTTTAAGGCCCATTGCTAAGTTTGGTTTGATCCCCATCTAATCAATAATTGACTGAGAATCTGTATAGTTTCATGAAAAGGTGATGTCAGAAGTGGGATTTGAACCCACGCCTCCAAGAGAGACTGCGACATGAACGCAGCGCCTTAGACCACTCGGCCATCCTGACTTCTTGTGGATTCTGTGCCTTAACTCTTTCCAAGTTAGTCAGAAGAAATATGACCAGTAATTGTCATTGAAAATTATTTTAAAATATTTAATATTACAGTTTTTATTTCAATACATTTGTTTAAACTATTAGTTATCAAGCCTATTTTGAGCTAAATGGCCAAGCCCCATTTTAAAAAAATATGACTTTTATCACTGTATGCAGTAATAACTCTGGAATGCTTCTACATATCCCCGTAATTCTGAAAGTGTTTTTTGTGACACATTGTACTTTACATTAACTGTAAATTTAGGTCAATATATTTTTAGTTTTTTTCTGTGAAAATATCTAAATTTTGTTTAAAATTTTGAAATATTAGTCATTTTTATTCTTTGACTGCTTATATCCTTAAACCAACTTGTCGCACCACACAAAAATGTAAATAAATAGCATTTTTCATATGTGTACTTTTTGTCAGCATTCACTTTCAAACCTCCTTTTATTTTGTTAGGATGTTAGAAATGTTAGATTTCTCACAAAATGCGGTGATGCACCATATTTCTTCTTGTGGATTTTTCATATGTGTACTTTTTGTCAGCATTCACTTTCAAACCTCCTTTTATTTTGTTAGGATGTTAGAAATGTTAGATTTCACACAAAATGCGGTGATGCACCATATTTCTTCAGAATCTACTGTTTGGCCACACAGCAGGGCTTTGAAAATAAGAGCGCTATTTGGATTTTGGAATGCAGATTTTGCAAGAATAGTTTGCAGGTAAAATTTGCAGAGTACCAAAAGTACCAAAACAGCAGAAACCCCCCCAAAGTGACCCCATTTTAGAAATTACTTCTCACAATGAATTCATATACACCACAGCATTTCATAGTCAAACATACATGGTTGAAATCATTCAGCTAGTGTCTGATACATGCTTTCTTTATCAGCTATCAGGTTCCCTTTAAATCCTCTTACAGCTAAGTGAAATGGAAATAAACAAAACAGAGGAAAAATTACAAAAAAATAATAATTTGCTCAAATGGAAAAGTTCCCATTTCTCATCTTTTTAACATTTTATTTTCTGTAGATAGTTAAGATTTTTAGGCCTTTTACATTTTCTTTAAATAATCAGTCCACGTGCTTTGTTTATTTTCTCCTTAAAATGTAAAGAATCAAGAAAAATGATGTTGCCGAAACCCGGGATCGAACTAGGGACCTTTAGATCTTCAGGCTAACGCTCTCCCATCTGAGCTATTTCGGCCAAACACAAACAACTTTAGGAGTGCTAGACACTTGGCAAATGTCAAGCGAAACCCCTGAAAGTAGATATTTTTATTTTTGCTTTGACTGGTTTTTGCAGCATGATTTCTATTTGAAACTCCTGCTATTTTGTTGTACATATTTAATAACTTTCATTAACTCTTTGTGAATGAGTAGAAAAAAACAGCAATTTTGACAGAGATTTTTTTACATTTTCAATTTGACTCCATTCATCAGGTTCATTCAAACCCTGTGTTTGTGAGACAGGTGATGGTTGCACATAAAAGACAATGTGCATGCATAATGTTACATCAAGTTTTATTTGTTATTAAATGCAAATAATTGGAGCAAAAAAGGAGACAACAATTTAGAGAAAATATTTTAATGATTGTTAACTTTCAATGTGAAAACATTTGTCCCAAAATGTGCTGAAACTTAGACGTCAGTATCGCATGTGCATTTCAGACTTTAAAACTATGATTACCTGCTTTTTAAGCTTTTGTTTATTAAGTATTTTTATGGTCTATTGATGAATGAGGTAATCAAATTATGAAAAATAATTATTTTGGCATCGCTTTATTCTGAGGACTATAACTTTTTTATTTTTTTGCTGATGATGCTTTATGGTGGCTCGTTTTTTGCGGGACAAGATGACGTTTTCAGCGGTAACATGGTTATTTATATCCGTCTTTTTGATCGCGTGTTATTCCACTTTTTGTTCGGCGGTATGGTAATAAAGCGTTGTTTTTTGCCTCGGTTTTTTTTTTTTTCTTACGGTGTTTACTGAAGGGGTTAACTAGTGGGCCAGTTTTATAGGTTGGGTCGTTACGGACGCGGCGATACTAAATATGTGTACTTTTATTGTTTTTGTTTGTTTTTTTTAGATAAAGAAATGTATTTATGGGAATAATATTTTTTTTTTATTATTATTTATTTAGGAATTATTATTTTTTTTTTTTACACATGTGGAAATTTTTTTTTTTACTTTTTTACTTTGTCCCAGGGGGGGACATCACAGATCGCAGATCTGATAGTGTGCACAGCACTCTATCAGATCTGCGATCATACTTTCATCGGAGCAGGCTGCAGCTTTCAT
The DNA here is from genome assembly GCF_051348905.1 of Ranitomeya variabilis. Taxonomy (NCBI): domain Eukaryota; kingdom Metazoa; phylum Chordata; class Amphibia; order Anura; family Dendrobatidae; genus Ranitomeya; species Ranitomeya variabilis. Next base: position 316,434,883 of record NC_135235.1, read on the forward strand.
CTGCAGCCTGCTCCGACCCGGAAGTGCTCCCTGCAGGACCCGGATACAGCCCCTCGGCCATTTTGGATCCGGGGCCTGCAGGGAGAAGACGTTCGGTACGAGGTGAGTACATCACCTTGTACCGATCGTCTCAGGGAAGCCCGCAGGGAGCCCCCTCCCTGCGCGATGCTTCCCTGTACCGCCGGTACACCGCGATCATGTTTGATCGCGGTGTGCCGGGGGTTAATGTGCCGGGGGCGGTCCGTGACCGCTCCTGGCACATAGTGCCGGATGTCAGCTGCGATATGCAGCCGACACCCGGCCGCGATCGGCCGCGCTCCCCCCGTGAGCGCGGCCGATCGCGTATGACGTACTATCCCGTCACCGAGAATTAAGGCCCACCCCACCTCGATGGTATAGTACGTCATATGGGATTAAGGGGTTAAATGCAAATAATTGGAGCAAAAAAGGAGACAACAATTTAGAGAAAATATTTTAATGATTGTTAACTTTCAATGTGAAAACATTTGTCCCAAAATGTGCTGAAACTTAGATGTCAGTATCGCATGTGCATTTCAGACTTTAAAACTATGATTACCTGCTTTTTAAGCTTTTGTTTATTAAGTATTTTTATGGTCTATTGATGAATGAGGTAATCAAATATGAAATTAGACTTACCGGCAATTCAGTTTATAGAAATCTCCCAGAACAGCCCCATAGGATGTGGAGTCTCCGCCCTAATAGGGAAAGAGAACACAAAGAGTTGAAATAGTCCCGCCCCATTGACCGCCGGCAGTATTTTTATAGTGCCAAGACAGCTAACATATGCACATAAAAACTATTTCACGGTCCTAGAGTTCCGTTTATAGATGACAAATTCAGATTCACCCCAAAGACTCCCAGGTAGTGGTAACTTTGGGATCGGATTTTTTAAGGCCCATTGCTAAGTTTGGTTTGATCCCCATCTAATCAATAATTGACTGAGAATCTGTATAGTTTCATGAAAAGGTGATGTCAGAAGTGGGATTTGAACCCACGCCTCCAAGAGAGACTGCGACCTGAACGCAGCGCCTTAGACCGCTCGGCCATCCTGACTTCTTGTAGATTCTGTGCCTTAACTCTTTCCAAGTTAGTCAGCAGAAATATGACCAGTAATTGTCATTGAAAATTATTTTAAAATATTTAATATTACAGTTTTTATTTCAATACATTTGTTTAAACTATTAGTTATCAAGCCTATTTTGAGCTAAATGGCCAAGCCCCATTTTAAAAAAATATGACTTTTATCACTGTATGCAGTAATAACTCTGGAATGCTTCTACATATCCCCGTAATTCTGAAAGTGTTTTTTGTGACACATTGTACTTTACATTAACTGTAAATTTAGGTCAATATATTTTTAGTTTTTTTCTGTGAAAATATCTAAATTTTGTTTAAAATTTTGAAATATTAGTCATTTTTATTCTTTGACTGCTTATATCCTTAAACCAACTTGTCGCACCACACAAAAATGTAAATAAATAGCATTTTTCATATGTGTACTTTTTGTCAGCATTCACTTTCAAACCTCCTTTTATTTTGTTAGGATGTTAGAAATGTTAGATTTCTCACAAAATGCGGTGATGCACCATATTTCTTCAGAATCTACTGTTTGGCCACACAGCAGGGCTTTGAAAATAAGAGCGCTATTTGGATTTTGGAATGCAGATTTTGCAAGAATAGTTTGCAGGTAAAATTTGCAGAGTACCAAAAGTACCAAAACAGCAGAAACCCCCCCAAAGTGACCCCATTTTAGAAATTACTTCTCACAATGAATTCATATACACCACAGCATTTCATAGTCAAACATACATGGTTGAAATCATTCAGCTAGTGTCTGATACATGCTTTCTTTATCAGCTATCAGGTTCCCTTTAAATCCTCTTACAGCTAAGTGAAATGGAAATAAACAAAACAGAGGAAAAATTACAAAAAAATAATAATTTGCTCAAATGGAAAAGTTCCCATTTCTCATCTTTTTAACATTTTATTTTCTGTAGATAGTTAAGATTTTTAGGCCTTTTACATTTTCTTTAAATAATCAGTCCACGTGCTTTGTTTATTTTCTCCTTAAAATGTAAAGAATCAAGAAAAATGATGTTGCCGAAACCCGGGATCGAACCAGGGACCTTTAGATCTTCAGTCTAACGCTCTCCCATCTGAGCTATTTCGGCCAAACACAAACAACTTTAGGAGTGCTAGACACTTGGCAAATGTCAAGCGAAACCCCTGAAAGTAGATATTTTTATTTTTGCTTTGACTGGTTTTTGCAGCATGATTTCTATTTGAAACTCCTGCTATTTTGTTGTACATATTTAATAACTTTCATTAACTCTTTGTGAATGAGTAGAAAAAAACAGCAATTTTGACAGAGATTTTTTTACATTTTCAATTTGACTCCATTCATCAGGTTCATTCAAACCCTGTGTTTGTGAGACAGGTGATGGTTGCACATAAAAGACAATGTGCATGCATAATGTTACATCAAGTTTTATTTGTTATTAAATGCAAATAATTGGAGCAAAAAAGGAGACAACAATTTAGAGAAAATATTTTAATGATTGTTAACTTTCAATGTGAAAACATTTGTCCCAAAATGTGCTGAAACTTAGATGTCAGTATCGCATGTGCATTTCAGACTTTAAAACTATGATTACCTGCTTTTTAAGCTTTTGTTTATTAAGTATTTTTATGGTCTATTGATGAATGAGGTAATCAAATATGAAATTAGACTTACCGGCAATTCAGTTTATAGAAATCTCCCAGAACAGCCCCATAGGATGTGGAGTCTCCGCCCTAATAGGTAAAGAGAACACAAAGAGTTGAAATAGTCCCGCCCCATTGACCGCCGGCAGTATTTTTATAGTGCCAAGACAGCTAACATATGCACATAAAAACTATTTCACGGTCCTAGAGTTCCGTTTATAGACGACAATTTCAGATTCACCCCAAAGACTCCCAGGTAGTGGTAACTTTGGGATCTGATTTTTTAAGGCCCATTGCTAAGTTTGGTTTGATCCCCATCTAATCAATAATTGACTGAGAATCTGTATAGTTTCATGAAAAGGTGATGTCAGAAGTGGGATTTGAACCCACGCCTCCAAGAGAGACTGCGACCTGAACGCAGCGCCTTAGACCACTCGGCCATCCTGACTTCTTGTGGATTCTGTGCCTTAACTCTTTCCAAGTTAGTCAGAAGAAATATGACCAGTAATTGTCATTGAAAATTATTTTAAAATATTTAATATTACAGTTTTTATTTCAATACATTTGTTTAAACTATTAGTTATCAAGCCTATTTTGAGCTAAATGGCCAAGCCCCATTTTAAAAAAATATGACTTTTATCACTGTATGCAGTAATAACTCTGGAATGCTTCTACATATCCCCGTAATTCTGAAAGTGTTTTTTGTGACACATTGTACTTTACATTAACTGTAAATTTAGGTCAATATATTTTTAGTTTTTTTCTGTGAAAATATCTAAATTTTGTTTAAAATTTTGAAATATTAGTCATTTTTATTCTTTGACTGCTTATATCCTTAAACCAACTTGTCGCACCACACAAAAATGTAAATAAATAGCATTTTTCATATGTGTACTTTTTGTCAGCATTCACTTTCAAACCTCCTTTTATTTTGTTAGGATGTTAGAAATGTTAGATTTCTCACAAAATGCGGTGATGCACCATATTTCTTCAGAATCTACTGTTTGGCCACACAGCAGGGCTTTGAAAATAAGAGCGCTATTTGGATTTTGGAATGCAGATTTTGCAAGAATAGTTTGCAGGTAAAATTTGCAGAGTACCAAAAGTACGAAAACAGCAGAAACCCCCCCAAAGTGACCCCATTTTAGAAATTACTTCTCACAATGAATTCATATACACCACAGCATTTCATAGTCAAACATACATGGTTGAAATCATTCAGCTAGTGTCTGATACATGCTTTCTTTATCAGCTATCAGGTTCCCTTTAAATCCTCATACAGCTAAGTGAAATGGAAATAAACAAAACAGAGGAAAAATTACAAAAAAATAATTTGCTCAAATGGAAAAGTTCCCATTTCTCATCTTTTTAACATTTTATTTTCTGTAGATAGTTAAGATTTTTAGGCCTTTTACATTTTGTTTAAATAATCAGTCCACGTGCTTTGTTTATTTTCTCCTTAAAATGTAAAGAATCAAGAAAAATGATGTTGCCGAAACCCGGGATCGAACCAGGGACCTTTAGATCTTCAGTCTAACGCTCTCCCATCTGAGCTATTTCGGCCAAACACAAACAGCTTTAGGAGTGCTAGACACTTGGCAAATGTCAAGCGAAACCCCTGAAAGTAGATATTTTTATTTTTGCTTTGACTGGTTTTTGCAGCATGATTTCTATTTGAAACTCCTGCTATTTTGTTGTACATATTTAATAACTTTCATTAACTCTTTGTAAATGAGTAGAAAAAAACAGCAATTTTGACAGAGATTTTTTTACATTTTCAATTTGACTCCATTCATCAGGTTCATTCAAACCCTGTGTTTGTGAGACAGGTGATGGTTGCACATAAAAGACAATGTGCATGCATAATGTTACATCAAGTTTTATTTGTTATTAAATGCAAATAATTGGAGCAAAAAAGGAGACAACAATTTAGAGAAAATATTTTAATGATTGTTAACTTTCAATGTGAAAACATTTGTCCCAAAATGTGCTGAAACTTAGATGTCAGTATCGCATGTGCATTTCAGACTTTAAAACTATGATTACCTGCTTTTTAAGCTTTTGTTTATTAAGTATTTTTATGGTCTATTGATGAATGAGGTAATCAAATATGAAATTAGACTTACCGGCAATTCAGTTTATAGAAATCTCCCAGAACAGCCCCATAGGATGTGGAGTCTCCGCCCTAATAGGGAAAGAGAACACAAAGAGTTGAAATAGTCCCGCCCCATTGACCGCCGGCAGTATTTTTATAGTGCCAAGACAGCTAACATATGCACATAAAAACTATTTCACGGTCCTAGAGTTCCATTTATAGACGACAATTTCAGATTCACCCCAAAGACTCCCAGGTAGTGGTAACTTTGGGATTGGATTTTTTAAGGCCCATTGCTAAGTTTGGTTTGATCCCCATCTAATCAATAATTGACTGAGAATCTGTATAGTTTCATGAAAAGGTGATGTCAGAAGTGGGATTTGAACCCACGCCTCCAAGAGAGACTGCGACATGAACGCAGCGCCTTAG